>NC_029774.3:106203441-106243124 GCF_000817695.3 Arachis duranensis | reverse complement strand
TAACCTACATGATTTTATTAAACTTTTTAAAATATTAAATTATAACTATTTATTTATTATTAACTTATTGTTTTACTCAAATTTTATTAATGTTCAAAAAAAATGTAAGTATCTCAATATCACAATTATAACGTAAACAAAAATTAAAAAAAAGTTAAAAGTAACAAATAAACAAAGAAATACAAAGTGTCAGAGGCAAAGTAAATTGTAAAAACTAAAACAAATAAGAAATTAAAGAGAAGATGAAGAAAGAAACAATAAACATAAAAGAGAGAAACATGTAAAAATAGAAAAATTTTATTAATAAAAACTAGAAGAAAATAAATTACAGGTGTTTGAGTTAAGAGAAATTACTTAAGATTCTTAATTTTTACTCTATGATACCAAGGGGTTGAAAGTGTTTTAGATTTTTAAATATTTTCCAAAATAACTTAATTCCCTTACCATGCTAATCTAAGACCTATTTGTAAACTTCCTATGTCAACCGACAGTTATATTTAATACTTCATTTTTCGGCCAATTTAAATGGCCTCTTGTATAACTGTTCTGTACTCTTTGCTTGATGCCAATTCAAAAATAAAAAAATAACTAAATGACCTAATTTAATTAAAATAAATATAAATATTATATACAAAAATACCAACATATAATTAATTATTTTTTACATAATTTTTTTATAAAAATAATATTTTATATATATATATATAGCAGAATACTAGCAAAGATATGCAAACATGACATCTGAACTTGCAAAATGGCCAAAGAATTTTGTCTATGCAATTTCTCTTTTTTTTAATTTTAAAAATAAATAAATAAATAAAATAGCTCACTACGCTATACACTATTATTTGGTAATGCTTATTAAAAAAAATACGTTAGTGTTTGAACAATCAAAAACTTTTTTTTTAATTCTGTGTTTCACATCCTTCCTAATTTTATCTGCAATGGTGAATTTCTTCTACTCACAAAGATTCAATTATACGTAACTTTTCTAATATTTCAAGTAAGATTTAATTGCTAACTCCATTTTTTATCTTTCTCTTTCTCATCGTTTGTTTAGAAAAATCTTAATTACACAAAAATAATATGAACAAACATCTCTTGTGTTATTTATAAGTACCAAAATTTTACACCGAAGAGCTTTTCCCTTTTCTCTTTTACATTTATTGGCTCGAATTAAAATTTGATTTCTAAACCCTTATCCTTCAATTTTATTATGTTACTGTCTTTTTTTTCATTTTTTTTATATTCATTTTTTTAATTGGATTAATGTGATCTTACGAGCCAATTTTGTTATTTAGTAAATTGCCTAAGTTGCTAATATTTACAGTGATAAATTTGTGGTTTTTTTTACTATGATTTTGTTTAATTTATTTTTTGTTCATCAAATTACATACATACTCCACTGAATTGAATTATATATATATATGAACCAAAAGTTAAAGATTGTTTTCTTGAATCAAAAGTTAAAGATTGCTTTTTTGAGCATGTTCATATGTGTTGGAATTAAAAATGCTTCTTAACTTAGTCCTTTTGAATTGAAAAAATAGTTAAATATTCTAATTTCTAAAGAGACGTTGCTTCTTTTATCTTTTGGTCCTATTATAAATTAGTGATAAAATCCCAATTTATAAATAAATAGGCTGCTAACATTTTTTTATATATTCATGAATATTGGCAAGTATAGTATTAAGTCTTATTCCATGTTAAATTTTTGTTTTACTATTTAAACCAAATTAAATCTATATAAGCTTAACTTTTATTCATTTTTTATGCACTACTTTCTATTTTTACAGCTTGTTCGTTTATTATTAACAACTTCGAAATCCAATACTTGGATTCTTCAATCTGTACTCTTATGGCACCCTCAAGTCACAATATGTCAATAAGTCTTTCTTTATCTAAAGTGGTCATTTGTGAAAAGCCTGTTATCAAAAATGACAAAGATTTTACTTTTAGATCAGAGGTATCAAAATAAAAAATATGAGAATTCTAGGTGTTACTCCCTTTTACCATTAACAGTGTAGACTCAGCTTTTATCGGCCCTATCATCTCTCCCAATGTTGCAAACAAGATCAAAAATTTTTTTCTGGTCACTCTCAAAGAAAATCCATTGCTTTCCAAGATTCTATTTTCATTGAATACTTCAACTCATACAACAGGCTATTCAGAAATTTCCAAAGACCAACATTGAAGGTTACCATACTTGGTTAGATATGATTGAAACTGAGAAGATGGCCCTGTGAAAAGAAATTGGAATATACGATCTAATTCAGTTTAGTAAAAATTCTTACACTATTAATTCAGGACTAATAGGAAGTGCATTGTATTTATGTGATGAGACTTCTCATAATTTTCACACCCCATATGACATGATTACTCCTACTCTTCTGGATGTAGCTGCTATAACTGGTCTACCTCCTTTAGGAGAGAAAATTTTAACTACTACTAAGTTGACCACAGGAGTTGAGTATTCCATTGACCTCTCTTTCACCACCTATCAAAGCTTCATCCATAATAACAAAGGTCAAAATGAAGAACCTGTTTCAGATAATGAGCATATAGCTTTCCTTCTATAATGGTTGAGCAGCGTTGTTTTCTATGTCTGGAGTATTCAAGTCGAAGCCACTTATCTTCCATTGGCCATTATGTGAGCCGAAGGTAAGAAGTTATGTCTAGACAAATTATTCCTGGCTCAATTATATTTCGTTTTAAACTGAATCACAAACCTTATGAGAGAGAAAAAGAGAATCACTAATGCTGACGGTCCCATTTGGTTTTTCAATTATGGCTTTCTGCCATTTTTTAGTCTGAGCTACAACCATATTGGACCCAAAAAATTCTTACAGATTCTGTGATTGCAAGACACCGTTTGCTTAACTTAATTTTTTTGACAAATTAATGGTCTTCACATGATAAAATGAAACACTTCTTCCGTGCTTTTTGTTACTTATCAGAGAAATGCCACAACATCAATCTGACTCCTTTTGCTAACTGTCAAACTAGTCCATAATGGTTGACGTAATCTCTTACCCCAACTAAGATTACACAAGAGGAAAATATCACTATTTGGTCATAATTCTTGACTCCCCAACTATTTTTTGCTAGATTCCTAGGTGGAGAGGACCTAAGAACAGCGGTCTATATGCCAAACGCTGTTTCTAGAAAATTTGGGTTAGTTTAAGCCATTCTGTCTACTTATCATCTTCAAGAGTCTCAATCTTTGTATACTAAAGACGTTTCTCTATAAGAACTGTTGAACTTTCAGAAAGACAATGCTTTGCGGAGAAATAAATTTCAACTATTCCCTTTTAAGCCTTGTCTATTGACCACATATTCATTCTTTTTTTGGTGAAAAATCTATTACTCTTCCATTAAAATCGCTTTTAGTATATGTTGTCAAAGAATGACCATTGCTCTTATGATGCAACAAGTGAAGAGAGCATCAATCATAAAAAAGTAATAACAAGTAAATCATTTATCCATTTGAATTCAACAAATTATGCTCTTCTCTGTGTTATTGTTATTAATATTATTTTTTCTTCATGCATGATGTTTTCTAAGACCATCACAATGGTATCTGTTTTAATGTGTTCTTTTACAGAAAAATTACCTCACTTGCTCCCAATCTTCCTTTGAGAAAGACTTCTGGTAGACTTGTAGAAAAAAAGAAACTCAATCTTAATTACTCAAGCCGCCAGCTAAAAAAAACTTGAACCAATTATGGTGTCATCATCTTCAAATAATGATGATAGTAAAGACACTTTAAGTACATCAAATGACAACAATGATGGACTGGTAGTCTCTCAAAACAATGAAGAGGAAGACGAGAGTAACCCGTCTAGTGATAAAGAAGTAAGTAACTCATCTTCTGCAGATAATGATGCTGATGCCCTCAGCCTCAGTGGTCAACTTATTTCTCAAGTATATTCATATATTCTCACATCCTCCATGGTAAAAATAACATTATTGTCTTGAAGAACTTAAATGTTGATGATATCTCTCATGCTAATTTTTTTTATCATATGTTAATCTCATTAATTACCTTCATCCTTATCTCACTTCTCGTTTTAGATCACCGTGGCTCCTACCACTTCATTGATAAACCTACACCTAACACCAAATCTAATAAGGCATGTTATATCATTTAGGCTAATTAATATCTCTTTTTTATATCCCCTTTTTTATGTTGACACCTTCTTTTATATTTTTGTTTAGATTCAAAATTTTAAAATTCCTTCGAGTGAACTGTCAAAAAAATAAATGCCAATCATTTCTATCCATGCTCATACTTTTAATGTGGTGAATGATTTGTTGTCTGACTTAGAAGGTTTGAATGAAGCATATGCATGTAGTATGGATACGAAGAAGGCCATACTTAAATCTTGCTCTACCATCCAAAGTCACCTTCCAACAGAACAGTTTGATATTACACCTCCCACAGCCAAGACTGTTGACAAATTCATCCTGTTTTCCTTGGCCAAACAACTTGGTGACATCCTATCCAAACCTCTTTTGACATTTGTCACTGATCTGAACCTTAAGTCTCAACTTTTTAATATTCTTCAAACTTTTTCAATTACACCACATCCTAAGACTATTGATTCTTTGTTAGCTAGCTTGCGAAAGGTTTATGAGATCTTTTACGTTAAATTTTTGAACTCTCAAGTAGCTATCTCATAAAATTGAAATAAGACACCTCGTCTTTTGAGATTGCTAAAATTATCCTGGCTGTCCATATTGCAAAAGCTAAAGATCGGGCTCATGAATTATTTAAAAAGATTTAAAACTTGGAATAACAGTTGACTGTCAAGAGATTGATAAAAAGAAGGCTGGACGCTGCTTTAATAAAGAATGAAGGTCAATTTGTCAAAGCAAATAACATGCTTGATAGTAGCAATATATCCTTATAATCCCTCGAAAAGAAAATGCTTTCCTCGCATCAAGCTGCAAAAAAAGTTAGGAACTTCCAAACCGCTCTCCAAACTGAAGTTACCTGTTTAAAAGAGATCTTTGAGATTTAGTCTTGTATTTTTCATATGAACTTCTTTTTTTTTAATATGTCCCTGTAATTTTTACTTTTTATTTTTTAGAGTTTTTTTTAATTTTTTTCTATGCACTCTATCTTTATTTTATAGACTAGTTGACACTTGCTATATTTGGAAAGTTATTATATTACTTCATACTAAGCTAATTATTGATACCACAGTGACTTCTTTTATATTTCATTTGAGATTACCTCCATATTTGTCTATATCAAGTTGCACTGGCGCATGCCATCTCGTGTGCATTTGCCTAGTATTGTCAAAGTAAATCAACGGTGCATTTGTTGACATACTTCTAACTTTACACAAGTTTATTCACTATACTTTTCATTTTGATATGTTGGCATGTATTAGACTGCACTCATAAAGTATTAAATTATTTTTTGCATAAACTCTTATTTTAAATTAATACCTTGGACACATAGATATGTCAGCTTTTACAAATTAAATTGCAAATATGTCATAGGAATCACATGGATATGTCAGCTTTTACAAATTAAATTGCAAATATTAGTTAGTTCGTTATTTTAAACTTTGACATTTCACCTGGACATTTTTATATCCCTAAATATGTGAAATGTTTATCTCATGAATGCTTGACTTATATACTTTCAAATACTTGCCATTTATTGAAGGAATTCTTTTTTCTAATCCTATTTCAATAATTTTATAGGCATTTTCAGAATAAATTTTATCACATAAGGTCTTTTCCAAGTTGGAGACCACTTACCATAACTTTTTAAATTTTCTTCATAGGCAAAATTATTTTTCACACTAAATTTCTAACTGCAAATGTCTTTACTTTAACTTGGCAGTTGTATGATTTTGACATAATCTCTTTTTTCTTGATCACCCACTCTAAAGCTCTTAACCTTTCATTATCTAGTTCATTGAGCTCATCATACAAAGAATTCTAATAATAAATTACTGGTATCTCATCTTATCTAACCACCCTTATATTTTGCAAATTAATATCAATTAGCAACACTGCATCATGACTGTAAACTAACTTATACGGGTAATTCCAATAGAATTTTTTGGAGAATTTTGGTAAGCCCAAAGATCTTGATTGAGAGTTTGGTGCCAATTTCTTGGTTACCTTCCAATGTGTTTTTTAATTAATGCAATCAAAATTTTATTCGCTGCCTCCACCTGTCCATTTGCTTGGGCAGAATAAGATGTAGAAAAAAATATTTTTATATCCCTAGATTTGGCATATTTTATGAATATTTTTTGAATAAACATGGTTCCTTGACCAGTGATAATAGATTGAGGAATCCCAAACCTATGCACAATATGCTCTTCAATGAAATCAATTATTTCATTGTGAGTCACCTCCCTTAAAGAGATAGCCTCTACCCACTTAGAAAAATAATCAATACCAACCAAAATGAACTTATGTCCTTTAAAAGAACGTGGGTGAATCTGCCCAATAAAATCTAAAGTCCAACCTCTAAACGGTTATGGTTTAATTATAACATGCAATTCTAACGCTAGAATATGTTGAAGATTTTCATGTTTTTAGCATTTCTCATAAGACCTAGCATAACCACTTCCTAAAGAAGTTCACCTGCCTTCAAGGTTAGTCCAGTCAAGTCAGCTACTCGGAAGTAAAGGTTCTTGCATTCCTTTATGAGGTCCTATCGGGATAGGTAGGCCCAGCCCAAGCCTTTCCCCTCCCCCTGCTTAGCATTCCACTTGTGATCCTGGATACTGTGGAGGATTTGACGCGCCAGAAAGTTTCCCCTCCCCCTCCATAAGAACCTATTCCTCTTTCTCCCTCGAGAAAGAGAAAGAAGAGAAGAAAGGGTTAATTATCTTCTTAAATGTGAATAGCCCTATCTCATTTACAGATAGATAATATTAATATATTAATATATATAATAATATTATATATTAATAATATAAGAAAAAAATTCAACTCAAAATTGATAAAACTCATTTTTTTAAAAAAATAAACTATCGAATCGAATATGAATCTTATTCATACAATATCGAAGGAATTTGCGGTTTAAGTAGTTGGATTTGAGTGCATCGGATAAGCGAAAGCTAGCAGTAGATCGATAAAAGAAATCATACGTATTGCAACCTACAGATGAAGCAGATGAAGAATCAGCTTCATTGTTCCCACCATGTATTATCAGCCAAGAATAAGAATTCTATATAATAAGAGTAAGAATCAATCATTCAGTGATCGCTACGCTTGACAAAAGAGAAAGAAGAAGAAAGAATGCTTGCTGGTCATACTTGCTTGCCTGAATCAAGGTGGGTTTTCAAGTCAATCTGAGTAAGGAGAGGGGAAAGTCTCGAACTTCTTCTTCCTGATTTCCTCTTAGGCACCTAAGCTCTTTCGGAAGTGACAGAGAAGTCAACCTTCTTTTGAACTCTTCCATTGGCACGTTTAGTTACTTTGTCAATGGTTTGATTAGATGCTCTTCTACAAACAGAACTTGTCGAGTCTGGTTCGAATCGGGACTGATTGAGTAGAGGATGGTATTTTCGCTTTTTATTTCTCAATTTGCTCTCTAAGCGTATCAAAGCAGAGATCCATAAGCCTATCGGCCATATTCTCTGCATTGAGGCTCGTCCTTTCTCAATATGGGTCTGGGACCACCAATCCCGCCTTAGGAAAAGCTCGGGATGATGATGGGGTGCAACGGGTGGGTCACTACTTCTGTTACTTGTTCATTTTTTGTGAAATTATATGGGAATTTATTGAGAAGGTACTAATGGCCAAGCAATTGAAAGGATTGAATTCTGGGATTTAAGCTTTAATTTAAGCATAGAGGACAAAGATGCAGCAGGCGAGGATGAAGAAGAAAAGGGGGGCAGAGGTAAGCTCACATACCGCTACCAAGCATTAGTCCAGCAATCTCCATTGCGTATAGTATAGAAGCAAACAGAGGCAAATTCTTTGTCTGGTTATTAGTCTTATCGAGGAGAGTGAATTGACTTCCAGGGTCAGTCACGAACTATATTCAATAGCTATTGACTCAAACGCTGGGATTGGAATGCTTGACTTGCTTTCAAAGCCTTTCTATGCTAACTCTTCGCTAAGCCCATTAGTGGACACCCACCACTTTTCACCGGTTAGAGAGGCCCTCTTTAATACATTAAGAAAATATGTTCACAGGGGCCAGAAAGACTCGGTCATAGGAACTTAGACCGCCTACGCGCTGGTAAACAAAAACCACCTCGACCAGATCAGAGTAAACAACAATGTCGAATCAGGCCGCCCCTTGCCTTGAAAGAATTCACAGGCCAAATCCTTCTATTATTAAGTACGGCTGGTACCATTTCGATGTGTTTTGATTCTTCCGAACAAGAGAGGTTTGATGCTTCTGAATCTCGCAAATGAGCAACCCGATCGACAGTTCTTTTATGCGATAAGACGGGACTGTGCCGGTTTAAAACTCGAAGTCATAATTAGGCCTGCCGTTCTTAAAGAGAAGAATGATGAAAAAGAGGATTTGACATAAAGAGAGACCAAGTAAGAAGGAAGGAGATGAATGGAAAACAACATTGAAAACAAAAAGGGAGGACGAAAGAGGCCCTGGCGAACTGTCATAATTAGTTAACAAGTGTAAGCTTCACTGCCCGACTCGCCGTGGGAAACTTCCAAACGAGTAATGCTTCCCATTCGATTATTCACACAAACCTTTTGATGACTTATCGGCTGCCTCAACCTTTAAGGCTAGAATTCTATTTCATTTGTTCGAGAATTCTTAAGATTTGCTGCAGTTTGAGCGGAGAAGCCGTTTCCAGTCTAAGATCGTCAAAAAGCTTCTGGAGCATGTCCTTCCTTGGTTTCCTACCTTTTACTATAAAGAAAACTTTTTCAATACGGTTTTTCAACCACATCGGATTAGGGGCTTCCGACACCCCCTTGTACCTTAAGGGGGATTGGTCAAATCGCTGACTGGTGGGGACTTTCCCATCAATGAATGAGGTGTTTTTCATGCACTCCCTTATTTTCTTGGTTGGTGGAGATCTCGACCTCTTCCGAGTCAAAGCTAAAAAGAAAGCTCCTTTATTTATAATAAGATGTAATCCGCCAGATGAGCCAGGACGAAGCCAATCACATTGAGTTGTAGATTGACATAGTTAACCTTCAGTGCACTTCAAATACAAAGTCAGAATTGAAGCTGAGCGTTCACCATAGTGGCACCTCTGACCTCAGATGCATGTGTTAAGCATATAACTAGCGAGCGAACCATACTTCGGATATCGCCCCTATTCGTAGCTTGGCAGGGAGAGAAAGAAGAGAAGGAGAAGAGGAAGTACGACGAAAAGGGTGGGGACTGCTTGAATGGCTAAGGCTGATACGAAGGCTGGCTCTTCTCAAAGGAACCGTACGTGAGACTCTCGCGTCATACGGCTCTGATGACAAGTCATCATATACCCATTTTTCAAGCTAATTTCACTTGTTTTATTAGTCTTTATGCACTTTCTTGCATCCTAAGTAAGTGATTTGGAATGAAAATGCATAACTTCTTTAAATCAAGCAACTACCATTAAATCGATGCTAAATCATGAGGTTTGAGCAAGAATTAATTGATTTTTAATGAATTATAAACCTTGTGAATTTAGAGATACTTTGAGTGGTTGTTTTGGTTTCTTGTAGGTGAAGAAAGAAAGAAAAAAAGGAAAAACGTGGCTTAAGAAAGCGTGGCCCAAGGAGAAAAGAGTGTGGCGCATGGAAGGGAGGAAGCAAACATTGCCCTCCACAAGGGCACACTGCCCTCCAGGAGGGCAACATAATGAAACAAGCTTGAGAAGCAACACTGCCCTGCCCTCCTCAAGGGCGGAGCACAATTTGATGCCAAGGATCAAGGAGAGCAAAAACTCTGCCCTGCCCTCCTCAAGAGCAATATCGGGCTCATCAAAGAAATAAATTCAAGGAAAAAGCTTACCAATGCTTGCCACAAGGATCGAACTTGGCACCATGAGGAAGCAATGAACTAGGCCTTACTTTGGTGCCAAGAAAACCAAGGAAAAGAAGTAGCGTGTGCCTCCACCGAGTTTCGAACGCGGGGCTTCACATTTGGAAACATTTCCCTGCCCTCCATAAGGGCAGGCAGCATTTTGTGATGCACGGCCAGTGCACAAGAGTTGGCGCACCAAGGGACACCAAGGAGTCTTGGCCAGCAAGCACGCACGCACGGGCAGAATCTGGCGCACCAAAAAACTCTGCCCTGCCCTCCACAAGGGTAGGGCAGCATCCTGCAGCACCACACGCACCAAACACGCACGCATAAGGCCGCACGCACAATTTCCTGCCCTGCCCTCTACAAGGGCAGGGCAGCCTCCTGGAAGCAATTTTTCATGGGTTGAAAATGGGATTAAAAATCCAATTTAATTCATTTCTTCACCAAATCAAAAGCCCATCCAAATCCCAAGATCCAAGAATAGAAAGTGTATAAATAGGAGATAGTTTGATGTAATTAGGACCTTTCTTTTGAGCTTTTGAATTTTTACTTTACTTTGAGCTTTTAAACCTTCTTTTGAGTTTTGAATTCTGAGACTTCATTGAGAGCTAGGAACAGAGATTTTAGAAAATTGGGGAGGAGAATTGATCTCTCTTCTTCCTCGTTCTTTCTTGAGCATTTTTACTTTTCTTGTTTGAGTCTTGGGTGTGAAGAATTGAGGAATTTCTGTCTCAATCTCCATTCAAGATCTCTTTAATTTCTCTTCTGCATAATTGAGTTCAACTACATTTCCTTTACTGCTTCTTCTTTAATTTCTTGTTAATTACTTTGTGAACTTAGATCTGGGAAGGCAATTGAGATATAGACTTTGCTGTCTAGTCTCTGGAGTCCTGAGATCCCATTTTCCTTTTGGGTTCTTCTGTGAACCCCTGCTGCAATTAAATTTTCATTTCTGTTTGAGATCTAGTCTATTTCAATTCATCTCTTGTTTAGTTAATTGTTGCAATTTAATTTCCCTTGTTTGAATTCTGAGATCCCAGTCCTCAAATCCCTTTTCTATTCAAGCAATTTATATTTCTTGCACTTTAAGTTACTAAAATTTACATTTCTTGCACTTTAAGTTTCAGTCATTTAATTTCTTGTTCTTTAAGATTCAGCATCTTTACTTTCTGTTCTCTTAAATTTCTACAATTCATCCCTCTCCCTTTACATTTCCTGCTATTTACTTACTGTTGGCTACAAAATCACTCAATCAATACTTGATTCGCTTGACTAAATCAACCACTGAACTAAAATTGCTCAATCCTTCAATCCCTGTGGGATCGACCTCACTCCCGTGAGTTTTATTACTTGATGTGACCCGGTACACTTGCCGGTGAGTTTTGTGTTGGATCGTTTTCCACACCATCAAGTTTTTGGCGCCGTTGCCGGGGATTGAAATAGATTGACAATGATTAAGTGAAGTGGAGGTCTAGATTAAGCACTTTTTCTTTTCTGTTTCTTTAATTTTTTTTTACCAACACACTAACTGTTTGAATTTTTGCATAAACTAACTAAAACTTCATTTCCCAATCAACCAGAAGGAGGAGCCAACAATAACCCACAACAAAGAAGAGTACTGGCTTCCTACACATTTGCAAATGCTAGACACTGTGGGAGTAGCATTCTTACTCCTAATGTCAATGCAAACAACTTTGAACTAAAGCCACAACTCATCACTTTGGTCCAAAACAACTGCTCTTTTGGAGGAGGGCCATTGGAGGACCCAAATCAACACTTATCTACCTTCTTGAGGATTTGTGACACTGTCAAAACCAATGGTGTGCCTCCTGACAGCTACAAGTTACTGCTCTTCCCATTCTCTCTCAGGGACAAAGCCACTCAATGGCTAGAAACATTTCCAAAGGAGAGCATCAACACTTGGGATGATTTGGTGAGCAAGTTTCTTGCCAAATTTTACCCCCCTCAAAGGATCATAAGATTGAAGACTGAGGTACAGACATTCACTCAAATGGAGGCTGAAAATTTATATGAAGCATGGGAAAGATTTAAGGCACTGCTGAGGAAATGTCCACCAGAGATGTTCACTGAGTGGGACAAGCTGCAGAACTTCTATGAGGGACTTACTCTGAAGGCTCAAGAAGCACTTGATCATTCAGCTGGAGGCTCATTACAACTCATGAAAACTACAGAGGAAGCTCAAAATCTCATTGATATGGTGGCTAACAACCAATATTTCTTTGCTCACCAAAGGCAACGCCAACCATCACAAAGGAGAGGAGTAATGGAGTTGGAAGGAGTGGATTCAATCTTAGCTCAAAACAAAATGATGCAGCAGCAGATTCAGCAACAATTTGAGCAAATGGCCAAAAGAATTGATGGCCTGTAAGTTGCATCAGTGAGTGCCACAAGCCAACCATCAACTACTTGGGGGCAAAATGAAGAAATTCAAGAGGAGCAACAGCAAGAGCAAGTCCAATACATGCATAACCAAAATCCTGGAACAAATGAAGTCTATGGTGATACTACAACCCCTCTTGGAAAAACCATCCCAACCTCAGATGGGGAGACAACCACAATCAAGCTCAACAGCCATGGCAAAGGAACTCAACTCAAAACAATTGGAAAAACACAAACCACAATAACTAGCCAAACACTAACCAAAACACATACAGAAAACCACAAAATACTTATCCCAACTCTAACTATTATCCACCCAGTAACCACCCAACTAACCAAAACACCTATCATCATCCATCAACACCCTAAAGCCAACCAATCTCACAAGACTCTCAGAGGATTACTAATCTAGAGATGCTCATGGAGAAGATGATGAAGAACTAAGAATTGACAACAAAGAACCAAGAAGCCTCCATGAAGAATCTAGAAAGGCAGATTGGACAAATCTCCAAGCAGATTTCTGTTGAAAAACCATCAAGCTCACTACCAAGTGACACCATTCCTAATCCAAAAGAGGAGTGCAAGGCAATATAGTTGAGGAGTGGAAAAATCCTGCCAAAAGATGAAGAAGCCACCAAGAAGCCCAAGGAAAGTGACAAGAAACAAGTTGAAAAAGAGGTAGCCAGTGATGAAGATGCAACAGCAAGCAATCACCCTCAGAATCAACCTCAAGAAAAAGAAGATAGACCACAAAATTTGAAGAAGGGAAAGCAGATCATGGAAGAACCAAATCCAAGACAACTTCAAGTGGAGAGAAACTTGACACCTCCACTGCCTTATCCCCAAAGATTCCACAAAGAGGTTAAGGACCAACACTTTTCTAAATTTCTTGAGATTTTCAAGAAGCTAGAGATCAACATACCCTTGGCTGAAGCATTGGAGCAAATGCCTCTATATGCCAAGTTCTTAAAAGAGCTTATTAACAAAAAAAGGAGTTGGATTGAAAAAGAGACTGTGCTGCTCACTGAAGAATGCAGTGCATTAATCAGAAAAGGGCTCCCTCCCAAGCTTGAAGATCCTGGAGGTTTCTTCCTGCCTTGCACTATTGGAAGCCTATGTATCAACAAGGGGATGTGTGACTTAGGAGCAAATATAAATCTAATTCCATCTTCTTTAGTGAAAAAGCTTGGCATAGGAGAGGTGAAACCAATACAGATGTCCTTGGAATTGGTGCACCAATCAGTGGTATATCCTAAAGGGTTGATTGAAAACCTTTTAGTTAAGGTTGACAAGTTCATCTTTCCTACAGACTTTGTGATCCTAGATTCAGCAGAGAATGAAAATGACTCCATAATACTTGGTCGACCATTTTTGGCCACTGCTAGAGCCATTGTAGATATAGAGCAGGGAGAGCTAACTCTCAGGATGCATAAAGAAAGCATCACCTTGAAAGTATTTCCAGAATCACAAAGTAAAGAAGAAACAAGCAAGACAAGTAGTGACTTTCTTCCAAGGCAAGCAACCAACAACATAGTAGAACAGAAAAATGAGCAGGTGCAAGAAGGAAAAGGAATTCAAAAAGAAGCCGGGATGATAAACAAACAGGAAGGTATCACAACTCAAGTCACTGTCAGGAGAGAAAGATCAACAAGAAAGAAAAAGAAGAAGAACAAGAAGAAGGCTTACAAAGGGTGGAAAAATAAGAAAATCCCAACTGAAGGATTTTCCAAAGGTGACAAGGTGCAACTAGTATATCAACAGCTGGGAACAGAAGATCATTACACTGTCAACCAAGTACTCTCTGTGGAGCATGTTGAAATTGAGCATCAAGGCACACAGAGGAGGCTTACAGTGAGAGGGGACAAGTTGAGACATTACCAGCATCAACCACCCTAAGGGGAGTTCAATGTCAAGCTAGTGACAATAAAAGAGCGCTTCATGGGAGGCAACCCATGATTTAAGATTCCTGTCTTTTCTTTTATTCAATAAGCTATGATTACCTAAGCATGATTTTGAACCTTCATACTTGATAAATGCATACATTGTTTTAAAGCATATGTCAGATTTCTAAGTTTGGTGTGCCTTAAGGCACACCCAAATTTGTTCTAAGTTTGGTGTACCTTAAAGCACACCCAATATTTGCTTTTCAAAAAGAAAGGGGGTTGTTCTTAGAACATATGTAAAATCATTTTGATGAAGCATATGACCAAACAATAAGTTTGGTGTCTGCATATGTAACACTGTTCAGCAGATCATTTCCTATTCATGGAATCAAAACCATACAGAAAGGGATCATGCATCATAATTTTTTTTTTTGAAATATAAAATACATCAATTGTGAAGAATGGTTTGCATTACTAAGCCATCCCCTCAATAAGAGATAAGTTTGGTGTTCACCAACTTTTAGCATCTCTAATTAAGGGACACAATTGATCACTAAAAAAAGAAAAAAAAAGAAAGAAAAAAATAATAATAAACAAAACAAAACAACTTTCTTCTTTATTGCAAATCACTTGCCAACGTCTATATTAATATTCTAAGGCTAGCTGTTTTGGTTTATTTAGGAGGAAGAGATTGCGACAAATGCAAGGAGGGGCCACGGCTAGGACAAGCTAAGTGAGGAATGGTCACATGTGCCTAGAGAAATGCGCTCCTTGGGAAGCAGAATTTGCATGCATGCATCATCGAACACCTAAATGCATGCAACCAATGAGAAGAGAATCCTCGTCAAAGCCTCAACAAGGCATGCAGACCGTTCAATCCATGAACCTTCTGTATGATCAACTCAATCTCAACCCTTCATGAGCATCAACGAACTCTTTCCTCATTCATTATGGTTTTGTTAGAAAGTTTGAAGAATTTGCCTATAAATAGCCGTTAGCACTAAATGGCTTACACATTCATACAAACCACTTTCACTTGTAAACCATAATCTCCTCTACTCCCGAAACTAAAGCCAACAATTCTTTTCTCTTGCACAACAAAACCGAGCATCATCCCAAAAACAACACATTCTTCTCTTACTTCCATTTTTCCCTCCTTTTCACTTCAAATCTAATGGCCTCCTCAAGTTCAAAAAGAAGGCCAGGAAAGGAACCAATGGTGACTGAGCCTCCATCATACGATACAAGAAAATTTAGGTCCCAGTTCCATGAAGGGAGATATCATAGATTCATGAAGACAAAGAATGTTATCTATGAGAAGGGCCTTGAGTTGAAGGACGGGGAATACCCCATCATGAGGCAGATCACTAAAGAAAGAAGGTGGGAACTTTTATGTGCCCCTCTCGTTGACATCAGTGCAGTCATGATCAGGAAGTTCTATGCAAATGCTGTAAAAGAGAACAAAGATAGTGTCCCCTACACAAGTTATGTCAGAGGAGTTGAAGTGAATTTCAGTCCAGCAGCCATCACTAGGGCCCTAAAGTTGAGAACCATAACTTATGCAGAGCCTAGTTATGAGACCAGATTGCAGATGGAAAACAATCCTGATGAGATCTTGCAAGGGTTATGTGTGGAAAATACAGACTAGGAAAGAGATTCAAAAGGAATTCCAAGCCACTTGAGGAGAATAAGGTGAAAAAGGGGAAAGGAATCACCAAGAAAAGTATGGAAGGAATGAATGAAGAAGATGATCAAGAGGGGGTGGTAGCTCCCAGACAAAGGAGATCACAAAGAGAGGAAGGACGAAATCAAGCTCATGGGGCCATAGACATGAGCCAGCTACAAAGAACAATTGAAGAGCTATCTCAGCAACTCATGCAAGCTCAACAAGACCAAAATCAGGGGCGCCAAGAGCAATATCTAGAGCCCCATCCAGAGTTTAGGGAGCAATATTTGAAGGACAAAGAGGAACGAGAAGCTTGGCAGTGTCAAATGGAGGAGAAGCAAGAGAGATGGCAACAACAAATGATAACTCAGCAGCAAGAATTTCAAGCACAGATTCTTGAAGGACAAAAAGAGCAATACAAAGAATTCAAAGAATCATATGATAAGCTGTATTTTAATCAAGCTAAAGCAGGGGAATATAGTCACAACCTGTATCAATGGAAGAATATTCATCACACCATGGAAGAAGTGAGATATGTGCAAAGAATGGAGAGTGATGAAAACATACAAGCAAGGTTGAAGTACTTGACCCACAATCTGCCAACACTCAATCCACAGATCAAGCCATTTGAGCAATGCCCTGAATTTGAAGCCAAGCAGAAAGCAAGATCTCATCATTACACGGAGTTAACACTTAACAGATTGGAAGAAGTTGGACTCTCAGGGCTCTTAGATTCTGTCTGGGATAGAAGATGCCCTGGTGAAGAAATCCGAGACTACTCCAAGCTAGGGAAGAGAAAGAAGAAAAAGGGAGAATCAAGCAGCAGCCACAATCATTAGAAGGTGGCAAAGTTCTTTCATACTTCTTCTTTCATAGAAGGTGGCAAAGTTCTTTCATACTTCTTCCTTCATACCCTTAATAAGGAGATGCATGTCTGAAACATGATATGCCTCCATTGTTTAATTCTTTTACTTTGTGCATTTTTTTATTTTTCTTTGTCACTTAATAAATAGCTAGAGAAATGCTAAATCTGAATTTTGCTTGTCATCCATCACCTAGCTGAATTTTGTTTTGTTTCCCATATGCTTGAATAAAAGAGAATTGTTTAAATTAGAAAGTAAATATCCAATGTTGCATAAGTTAGAATGGAAGTTAATGGTGGTGTATGTGTTTGATTAAATGCATAACTCATGAAATAATTGCTGCATAGTATCATTTTCATTGAAGTGTGAGCTAGCTTGCTGTTATAAAAGTTCCTATCAATAAAGAAAAAAAGCCCTTGAGAACAAAAGAAAATGAAACAGAAAGAAAAGGAAGAAGAAAAAGCCAATGTGGCAAGAAAAACAAAGAATAAAGGTTGGACACCAATAGCTTGGACCCTAGGACACATGCCTGTGGTGTTCTTGTACTAGGATATGCTTGGATAAGTAAATTCTGAGGGGTATTTCAAAACCCGGTCACTTAGATCAACTGATTTGGGATGGTCAATTGAAAGTCCACAATAAAGAGCAACTTAGATACAGAACATTTAGTTATCCAAAGAGATGCTGGGCATCAATGATCCTAGGAGGAAATAATGAGCCATGTGTCTGTGGTGGAAAGATGTTTAGTAAAAATAAAGCCACAGGCTACTACTGCAACATTAGACACCAAGCCTCCAAAAGAATAATAAGCTTATTAAGCAACATGAGAAAAGAAAAGTTAGCAAGGGAATAATTAAAGAGCAAACCTTATAACAGCAAGTTTAGTAAGCCTTTGAGGAAAGATGTATATTATGTAACAGCAAACAATAACTTGGGTTGTCATTGTCTGCATAAAAACTCCATAAATCAAGTTCTGCTATATGCCTAATAAGGATATGTTTGCTATTCTTGTTCATTTCAGTTTCTCTTAGTTTTGATGCTTGCTTGGGGACAAGCAAGATTTAAGTTTGGTGTTGTGATGACAAGTCATCATATACCCATTTTTCAAGCTAATTTCACTTGTTTTATTAGTCTTTATGCACTTTCTTGCATCCTAAGTAAGTGATTTGGAATGAAAATGCATAACTTCTTTAAATCAACCAACTACCATTAAATTGATGCTAAATCATGAGGTTTAAGCAAGAATTAATTGATTTTTAATGAATTATAAACCTTGTGAATTTAGAGATACTTTGAGTGGTTGTTTTGGTTTCTTGTAGGTGAAGAAAGAAAGAAAAAAAAAAAACGTGGCTTAAGAAAGCATGGCACAAGGAGAAAAGAGTGTGGCGCATGGAAGGGAGGAAGCAAACATTGCCCTCCACAAGGGCACACTGCCCTCTAGGAGGGCAACATAAGGTTTAGGTTGTGCTGACCAGTTTTTTTTTTTACATTGTGCTGACCCTTGTTCTTTAAATGACACTATGCAGAGTTGGACAGCTAAGCACCAAAGAGTCTCGACCAGTAAGCACGCACGCACGGGCAGAATCTGGTGCACCAAAAAACTCTGCCCTGCCCTCCACAAGGGCAGGGCAGCATCCTGCAGCACCACATGCACCAAACACGCACGCACAAAGCCGCATGCACAATTTCCTGCCCTGCCCTCCACAAGGGTAGGGCAGCCTCCTGGAAGCAATTTTTTATGGGCTGAAAATGGGATTAAAAATCCAATTTAATTCATTTCTTCACCAAATCAAAAGCCCATCCAAATCCCAAGATCCAAGAATAGAAAGTGTATAAATAGGAGATAGTTTGATGTAATTAGGACCTTTCTTTTGAGCTTTTGAATTTTTACTTTACTTTGAGCTTTTGAACCTTCTTTTGAGTTTTGAATTCTGAGACTTCATTGAGAGCTAGGAACGGAGATTTCATAAAATTGGGGAGGAGAATTGATCTCTCTTCTTCCTCGTTCTTGCTTGAGCATTTTTACTTTTCTTGTTTGAGTCTTGGGTGTGAAGAATTGAGGAATTTCTGTCTCAATCTCCATTCAAGATCTCTTTAATTTCTCTTCTGTATAATTGAGTTCAACTACATTTCCTTTACTGCTTCTTCTTTAATTTCTTGTTAATTGCTTTGTGAACTTAGATCTGGGAAGGCAATTGAGATCTAGACTTTGCTGTCTAGTCTCTGGAGTCCTGAGATCCCATTTTCCTTTTGGGTTCTTCTGTGAACCCCTGCTGCAATTAAATTTCCATTTCTGTTTGAGATCTAGTCTATTTTAATTCATCTCTTGTTTAGTTAATTGTTGCAATTTAATTTCCCTTGTTTGAATTCTGAGATCCCAGTCCTCAAATCCCTTTTTCATTCAAGCAATTTATATTTCTTGCACTTTAAGTTACTGAAATTTACATTTCTTGCACTTTAAGTTTCAGTCATTTAATTTCTTGTTCTTTAAGATTCAGCATCTTTACTTTCTGTTCTCTTAAATTTCTGCAATTCATCCCTCTCCCTTTACATTTCGTGCTATTTACTTACTGTTGGCTACAAAATCACTCAATCAATACTTGATTCGCTTGACTAAATCAACCACTGAACTAAAATTGCTCAATCCTTCAATCCCTGTGGGATCGACCTCACTCCCGTGAGTTTTATTACTTGATGCGACCCGGTACACTTGCCGGTGAGTTTTGTGTTGGATCGTTTTCCACACACCGCCCCGGAAGAAGGACCCCCCTTTCCTTTGCCGCTTTTCTCTCTTTCCTGAAGCGGAACTTCACCGCAGTTAATCCATAAGAGGAGGAAAGAGCAAGCAGCTTTCTAGAGGCGAAATAAGGCTCAAAATAACCTATTCAATGCAAAAAGCGGCTATGCTGATATTAAAGCAGAATTCCATTCAAGCAAGAATGAAGGTATTTTATTCACCCTCGGCTTGGAGAACTTCACTACCTTGAAAGGAATGCTTTCCCTCTGGCCGAAGTCGGAAAGAAGTAAATCTATTGTGTTACGAAAGCCGTAACTAATAACTACCAATAGGAGGTAGCCCATATCTCTAAGAATCTCTTCCTAATCCCAGGGGAAGAACTTCAAAAACTCCTTCACAATTGGAACTTCGAACTACCGTAACTCCTAATAAATCCAATAAGCCTGGGTGGGACAAAAGCCTGGGATTCAATGCAACTAGTCAACAAGGTTAGCTTCAAGGTCTAGTGTATATAATATAATAGGAAGTCTAACAGGGGAAATGAAATCAGATCCTTTAGCTGCTTAATGCGTTCGTGTCCCTCAGCCTAGCTGCTGAATTGTCGACTAGACCTAGCAGCAGAAAGGCCGCTATTCCTGTTTTTCTCCAGAAAGAGGAAGAAGAGTGTACAACAGATACATTCATCCCATCCAACAAAGACTTTCTAGCATCCATTTTCTATTGACTTATGAAAGCATTAATCAATCAGAAGGAAAAGCAACCTATCTGAAAGCCTATTCTCTCCTTTCCCCATAAGTCTGACTTTTGCTGTCACCCATTCCACTTCCGTGCCGGAGGAAATAGGATTCGAACCCATGATACAATCTTCTTGTATGTAGATTTAGCAAACCAATGCCTTAAGCCACTCAGCCAGACCTTCAATTGATTGAAATTTGATGTGCAGTTGGTTGTCCAAAGGAAAGAGGAGAAATCAGCCTGAGTTCAATTAGTCCCAACGTTATAAGTACAAGTAGCCAGAGGAGTGTACCAAACAGTTGAGGAAGGAAAGGTTGCCCTTGCTTGACCCCCTTGGAGACCAGATACTCAGATCTAGGCAGGCACCATCCGACAAGATCGACAGGCGTGATGAACCAAGAAATAATCAACGGTTCTGATTCCGGCGGAGGGAAGAGGTGCCTAATGATGTTGAGAGAAAAGGAATGTTATCGTTCGAGTGCAAGCACTAAATGGACATGTGCCTAAGGAGAAAGTCTTTTCAACCGAAGTGAGCCGAGGAGCCGAGTGACGCGCCAGCGCTACTAATTGAGTGCCAGCACGTAGCTGTGCTGTCAGTAAGATTCATTTCATCTCAAAGAGGATCTAACTCTTTCTTTTTGGCTTAGCCAAACTACTTGGCAACAAGGATCTATCGGACTATCGGCTTTCTATAGTCATCTTCCTCTCCCCTTTTCACTTGCTTCCTCCCCTTGGACCGGATTTGTCATAAAATGGAGAATCTTTCGTTTCCTTCCTTATCAGAGAGGGGCCCCTTCTTAGGGAGCGGGGCTTTTTTCTTGAAAAAGGGGGAGTGAGAAGGTAAGGAAAGAGGGGTGGGGAAGGCACTAAAAAAAAGGGAAAGCCCTCACTTTATTGATGGGAAATTTGGATCCCCTTTTCCTCTCAACCCCTCCCTCAGGTTTAGGAGAGGGTCAACGCAAGGATCTTACTTCGAAGCAATCTCTGGAGCTTTCCCTTATCCGAACGCCAGCAAATAAGACAGAAAGCGAGTTGTAAGCAGTAGTCTTTCAATGTTCAGTTCAATTATTCTCGCTAGCAATCTCTTAGGCTTATCCTTTCAAAAAGGAATCATCAAGCCGGTACTAATCTAACTATTAGGGGAGCCTTCTGCACTCCCTTTCTTACTCTATCTATGGAATCTTTCCCATCGCTAAATGCATACTTACCGACATCATTCATTTTTTACTGCTTACTACTTCATGCTTTTCCTGCCTGAAAACTAGAGTTGCAGTGGGCAAAGGTATCAACTCATTTGAGATAGTTTTAAAGGCCTTTGGTACTTCTTTCAATCCCACCGGTCTTCTTATTCAAGTAGTTAACATTTCGCTCTGGCCGGATTCTAATCGTTCCAAATTTGCTGCAGGGGGACTCTTATCCCCCGACTAAGGCGCTTCCATTCCCTACGTATTCTGCTACATGCCTTCGCTGCATCCTCTCATGCCCGGTCCAGAACTTCATTGGAACTTACAAGGGTGCTGTGAGTACTGCTTTCTGTGCCAAAATTGTGGAATCTGCTGATGCATACTTGTTTGCCAAACCTATCTTCAATGATTACTAATAAACCCCGATTTCGAAATTTATCTTGTGCTTATTTTGGGAGATTTTTTATCCTTTTTCCACATTTATTCAATGAAATAGCATGGTTTTGTAATTCTCCTTTGAATTGTGCTTAAATGTAAAAAACATACTTTTTAGGCCTTAAACTGGTGATTTTAATTCACTTTAATTCCATTCGATGCCTTGATGTGTTTGTTGAGTGATTTCAGGATCATAAGGCAAGTATTGGATAGAAGAAATGAGGAGAAAAGCATACAAGGAGGAGAATGCATGAAGAAACAAAGATTGGAATTGCATCAAAGGGGCGCGCACGCGCAGAAGAGGTTCATGTAGGCACGCGCACGCGAACATGATGCACCCGTGCAGATGAAGGATTTGCCAATCGACGCACCAGCACAAAGCGCGCGTACGCGCCGATATTCGCATGTGACTCACTTAAAGGCAAATCGTTGGGGGCGATTTTTGAGCCGCCTAGGCCCAATTCCAGCTTGTTTCTGAGTGTATTTCATGCAGAATTGAAGCCCAAGAAAAGAAAAGGGAAGAACATTAGTTAGTATTAGCATCATGTAGTGTAGTTTCTAGAGAGAGAAGCTCCATCTTCTCTCAAGAATTAGGTTAGAATTAGGTCAATCTCTCATAGATCCATGTTTAAATTCGTGATTTCATCTTATTTCCTCTACAATTTCTTGTTTCTACACTTTAATTCTCTTAGTTTGTGATGTTAATTTTACCTTCATGTCTCTTTTATGCTCATGCACTCATGTTGAATTTGGATTTTCATTGATGAGATTTAATATTTGATGTTCTTTTGTTGTTGAATTGAGTTGTGATCTCATTTTCTTTACAATTGTTATTCATTAGATTTCACCAATTCTTGTTATTTGTTGTACTATCCTTTTATACCTTCCAAGTGTTTGACAAAATGCTTGGAAGGATGTTAGAGTAGAATTTTATGTTCTTGGCTTGGGAAGGTAACTTAGGAACTCTTGAGTTGCTAATGTCCAAGTGATTGATGATTGGGAGCCATTAACTCTAATTCTAACTAATTGAATTAGTAAGGAGTTAGGACTTATGGACTTGGATTGGCATAGCTCATTTGACTCTCCTTTATTAGTTAGAGGACAACTTAATGAGGTTAATCCTTGCCAATTCTCATGTTGTGGTTAGTGATTAGGATAGAGATCCTTGACCACCAACCCTTGCCAAGACCCCTTTGTCATTTAATCTTTGTTATCAATTATTTTCATGTCTATCATTCCAAAAAAATCCCAAAAACACACCTTACAGCCAATAACCATGCACTTCATTGTGATTCCTAGGGAGACGACCCGGAGTCTAAATACTCCGGTTAATTTTCATTTGGGGTTTGTTACTCGTGACAACCAAATTTTTGATTGGGAGGATTGTTTGTTGGTGTAGAACTATACTTGCAACGAGAATTAATTTCATTGATAAATTCTATACCGACACGACAAACTTCTTAAATCAAAATGGCACCGTTGCCGGGGATGACAATGGTGCTATGTTATTGGCTATTGTATATATTGTGAATATCTTGAATTTGGGTTGTTTGTTTGTTTTGCTAGCTGGGATTTTGTTTTCTTTGTTTGTTAGTAATACTTGTTTTCTTTTATACTCTCTTTCACTATGAATTCTCACCCCTTTTGCTATGAGTGTAGTTTTAACTATATTGTAGGAGATGGAAGCTCCAATGAGGATATGCATCAAGGATTTGGGAATCAAGGATGGGAGGAACTTCAAGCTTATGAACAACCTTCATGGCAACAACTTCCTACGAACTCCTATGGGTATAATCCTGATTCTAATGTGTGTCAACCCAATGTATGTGATGACCCTACTTGTGGTTGTCAACCACAATCATCATATGCATATGATCCCATCCCTCAATATAGTTACACACCACATTCAAAAGCCTCACATCACCATTCAACTCTATATGGCCATAATTCATACACACCATATCAACCACCATATGAATCACATCTAGAACCACCGTTCCAATACCAATACTCCCCTGAACCACAAGAGGAGAAAGTAGAGATGATTGAACCAAAGAAAGTAGTGGTTGGATATTTAGGATATGTTGAGTACATAAAGGAATCTCAAGTTGAAGAATCCTCTTTCAAGGAATGTAAAAGGGATACTAAAGAAAAGAGTAATGTTGCGGGAGTAAACGAGGAACCGAAGGAAATTGATCAAGAAGTGGATTTTATCATCAATGATTTTTTGTCCGCATTGATTAATCCCCTTGATGATCTTGTTGAACCCTCTTCCAATGAAGAAATGTTCCAAGAAACAAGCCTTCCTATCTATGATTATTCCGAATCAACATATGATCCTTGTGAGTTTGACGAATCCTCCCCCACTATGCTTGGAATTGACAATGAGGTAGATTTCGCTCAACCTCCTCTGTATGATTTGAGTGATGGGGAAGAGATAGAAGAAATTGGTGAAGAAGAACTTGAACTTGAGGAATCTTACCAAGTGGTGAAAACCTCTAAAAGGGGATGGACGGGAGTAGAACATGCTTTGTCACGATCTTTGGGAACTCCTGCATCTAATTTGTCATCCAATCCTTCGCTTGAATGGGTAAAACTTCTAAATCTCAGCTTCATTATTCCACTTGAGTATGGTTTGCTTGAGACGGATGGCCAACTTAGGACGCTTTGTGGAATTAAGCGTAAGAGGAGGACATTTAGTGGTTGGCGTTGTAAGTCTAGATTCATTATGGTTAGGAACTCGAAATTGAAGAACATGGATTGGTGTAATACTCAATTGATTGGGTCTAGGAGGATAGTTTGGTGCTCACATGAGAATTCTACTTTCTTATCACCCAAACGGAACCGAGACGATCAACTAGAAGATGGGTGTGAAGATAATATATGGGATCCTGGATCATGCGCTGGAAGTCAATTTTGGGAGCTCATATCTTGGAAGGAACCTCACCAAAACTTGGTGAACATGGTTGGAAATTCTGACAACCGACTGAAGGACAAGCACTCTTGGAGGTTCAAGGACGGATACAAGCATAAACCGCCTTGACAAGGAGCCTCCCAGATGTCCAACTTAAGGACTTAAACCAAAAGTCCTTGGTGGGAGACACCCCACTATGGTAAACTATTTCCATTCTCTTGTAGATATAATGAATGAATGAATTGGGTTCCATTGTGTATAGTTTCTCTACCTTTTAAATGTATTTTATTTTGCTTGCTGAGATGTTCTATACAATCTAGGTTTGAATATGGGATGATTCTTTGAAATTGATTTTTTGCTTGGATTCCAAGTTTTCTAAGTTCATTTGAAAAATACCCATTATCTCAAATTATGTATCAATTTTACATCTTAGCTTGCTTTAGAACCTTAAAGGAGATTAAGAGGGTATTAAACCCCTCTTAAAAAAGAAAGAGAGAAGAAGAGAAGAAAGAGAGATTCTACCCGCTAGTGCACAGTGTGCGCGAGCGAAAAATCACATTTTGAACTTTCTGGGCTGAGGAATAGAGAGTTGTGCCACTTTTGGGCCAACTCTATATCTCAACCCACGCGGACGCACGCTGCACGCGTCCGCGCCCCTTCCTGTTTCTCTGCCCACGCATCGGCGTAATTCGCGCCTCGGCGCCCCTTCCTGTTTCTCTGCCCACGCGTCGGCGTAATTCACGCCTCCGCGCCCATTCCATAAGCTCAAGCCATCCACGCGAACGCGAACAGCGCACGCGCGTGTCGATGCGTCTCAGCATCACCTAGGTCAAGGATCCGAGAGTTGTGCCAACTCTGGGCCTCCTTTATGCCTCTAGCCCAACCCACCTGCGCGGACGGGCAACATGCGCACTCGCGCGGATTCAAAAATCACTAACCCTGAATTCGCGAAGGGAACAGCGCATTCGCGCAACCCTCTTCTCTTCCCCAATGTCTCTCTCTGCTCCTCCTCTCCAATGTTCCACCCCCAACCTCCGTTACCCCTCTCCAGCGAACCACCCCGCGACCACCGCCGTCGCCGCCTCGCCCCTCTCTTTTTCTCCCTCTCCTTCTCACCGTTTCCCTCTCCCTCTCACTCTTCTGTCCTCTCTCACGGTGACCGCAACTCTGACCGCCGCGACCTCCATTGTCGCCGGTGCGAGCTTCCTCGTCACCACCATCCGAGGCAGTGACTCTGCTGATCACTTCCACTACCTCCCTTTCCTTCCCTTTTCCACAACCATTTCTGCTTCCCAGGTTCCACCCTGCCTCTGCTCTATTTTATTTCTGTTCTTAGCTACTTGTTAGTTTAATTAGTTAGTACATGATTTTGTTTGATTAGGACAGTTAGAGATATCTGCTGTTAGGTAGTCAGGATGTGGTCAGAAGATTCTAGGTCTGATAAGCGCTCTGTTTGTGATTACATGTTTGAATTTTTGTGCTGTGAGGAACTGCTCTGTTTCATTGCTCTGCTTTTGTTGTATGTTGCATGTTGCTTCACTGTTCATTGCTGTTTGTTGCTTGTTGGCTCATTCATGTTCATGCTCAATTGCTTACTTCCAATGCATTTATATATGGTCTTCTCTGTTTTTCATTGTTGATGCATTCATATGGAAGTTAATTTGACTGTTTGAATTTGGGAAATAGCCAACTTACTACCAAATTGCTGCCGGATTTTTCCTAACCATACACCATGAATTACACTCACTTGTTGTAACAACTCCTATTTGGTGATTTTTGTATCAAAGGGATTTTGTTACCTAAATGATTTTGGAAACTGTTCAAAAACAAGTTGGTCATGATTATCATATTCTTTGCTTATGTTCATGCTAGATTGCTTATGTGCATTGAATGATTCTAATAAATTTTCAGATTGACCAGTAACTTGATTTTCATTTGAAATTGAGCTTATTTGCTTGCTCCACAAGATTGATGATTTCTTCTACCTATGTAACCGCTATGATTCAAACCCTTCATGCCCAGATTACCCTTGGTCACATGGCAAATGAATTTTTCAAATCTTATCTCAATCTTTGTGACTTTCATGGCTCATCGAATTTGGTGTTGAATATTTATTGATTGATTCATTCTTTGACATTTTGATCACACCAACACCAATTCATATAATTCTAGTAATCTACATTGACTGATGACTTGTTTTCTCGTGAGTTGTCTTTTTAGCGACATCATATTTCATCATCAATGACTTGATGCTTTTCGTGATTGTGAACATGCTTACGTCCCTACTATGTACATATCTTTTGAATTAAGCCAGTAGCCACCATATCACTGACTTCCAAACTGATTTCTAACTCTAACTTGTTTAACCGACTAACTTCTCTTTTGGTTTTTGACTTAACTCTTTTGATAATTCTTTTGGATATGGTGTTTCTTAGGCTTAATGATCAAGTAATGTGCAATTGTGGTTTGAATTCTTGGTTTGAAGATTCTTTTGAATTCTGAACCTTGCTGCTTTCATTCCAAGATTTCTACTTTATTTGCTCACTTTCTGAATATGCATTGTTATGAGTGCTTCTTGATTATTTGGCTAGCTTCTTATATTATGTAAATTCTATTTTTCAGGATGTCAGACAAAGGAAAAGCCATAGCCACTCCTTCTAAGAAAAGAAAGCACTCTAAAATCTCTATCCCGTCCCCATATGCTAATTATGCTAAAAATCCACTGAATGAGATGGATAAGGAAAATCAGCTGCTTCCGTCCACTGACCCACTCAAATTCCCCAACCTCTACTGTGAGCTTCGCTTCCCCAAATACCAGAAGACAAATCTGAATGTTGAGAAGAGGTTGGTGCTTCCAAATGATGTAAGGCACGCCATCAATGGCCGCATTCTAGAGTTGGGTTTGGATTTTGTTGATAGGGATATGGGGAGGATAAACATCTTATGGGTCAAGGAGTTCTACTGCAACTTCTTCCGTGCCAATCTCGATCCAGTTCAGCTGAGGGATAGAGAGATTTTGATTACTGAGACTGCTATCTTGGAGGCACTGTAGTGCCGACACATTACTGATGATGCCTGTGCATATCAGCAGGCAGATATTGCTATCCACTGCATGACCTTCGATTATGAGGCGCTTAAGCGCGTGATTGCCACACCAGAGACTCCATGGGTGATGGATTCGAGCAACAAGAAGCCCAAGGGGATGATGTTTGCTCATTTGTCTAGAGAGGCTAAGACCGGACAGATGATATTTGCCACCTATATCTTGCCCACCACACATTTCTCTGAGATCCCGATGGACATGTTTGTTCTGATCGGTTGTGTCATGGAGGGCAAAGAAGTGTACTTCCCCCGTTTGATCCGGCAGAGCATGTGGCGAGCACATATCCATGGCTTACTTCCATTCCCACTCTGGTCACCAGCATGGCTGACTTAACTGATGTTCAGTGGAGGGATGATGATGAGACACCACCACCATTAGATGATGATGACAAGGAGGTCACTATTCCTTGGGGTGGCTGGGTGCACGAGAGACCACCGCCCAGAGGCCGTTCTTGGGCTAGAGTTACTGTGGAGGCAGTTGGACCTTCACCCTCCACAGCAGCAGCCCCCTCTTCCTCGGCCGCCACCGCATCCTTACCACCACCACCAGCACCTGAGCCGACATACCTATTGGTGTAGCACTTACTCCGTTTCTTGGAGCGCCTCGAGCGTCGCCTTATGAGACGTATTGACCGCTTAGACTGGGCATTCGCATCACAGGGCATCAAGCTCTCCCCGCTCCCAGACTCTCCCGCCTCAGACGAGCAGGATCAGGAGGAGGAGCATGGCGAGGAGCCGACTCAGCAGGACGCACCACCAGAGGCACAGACCACTATTGAGACTCAGCAGCCTCCTGAGGACTCACAACCAGCACCACCGCCAGTTCCACAGCTTGAGCATGAGCCACAGTCCAGCGCGATTGTTGACCCCCATCCTGAGCTTCAGCAGTAGCATCGAGGACGATGCTTGATTCTAAAGTGTAGGGAGGTCACCGTTTGTGACTGGTGTTTGCACTTATGTGGTGAACTTTCAGACTTCTATTTATATCCTCTACCACTTTATTTTGTTTTATTCCACACTTTACATTTTAGATCATTTTGGGATTACTGTACATATTTGCTATTTTGGATACCCTTATTTTGGTTGATGCACACTTTTAGCTACTCTTAGTATATATATATGTTTCGCAACTTGGCTTTGATTGTGATTAGAAAAATATTTTGGATTGTTAAATCCTAGTTAACCCTTTCTATATAAGAATCGTGCTTTAATTGAAAAAGGGATAGACTAGAAATTTTTTTTAAATCACAACATTGCACTGAAAATAAGCTTAGCCAGTATGATAAAAATTTTCAAGAAATTCATTTTTAGGACACCACCCCAATTGATTGAAAATATTTTTTTAGAACTTACTTGAATTATACAATTGTGGATCATGTTTTTGAGCTAAGAACACAAGCATGTGAGATCTGAGCCTAATTGTGTGGTTACATCATATAGCCACTTATTTTTATTCTTGTGTGCATTATTCTCTTTCTATGATTGTAATCTTTGATTTGTTTGATTCTATATGTCCATTATTTTGTGGATACATGCACTTATATGATTGAGGCCATCGTTTCAATTAGCTCACTTACCTAAATAGCCTACCTTTTATCTTCCATTGTTAACCAATCTTGAGCCTATACTTAACCCATTTGTTCTTAATTTTAGCACATTACAAGCCTAAAGCGGAAAACAATAAATGTCCTTATTTGGATCTTTGATTAGCACAGGCTAGTGAGAGTGCTTATCATTCAGGTTTGGGAGAGTTGGGAACATTGGTTGGGATAAAAGTGTATTTTTGTATTCTTGTCAATATTTTGGGAAATTGGGTACATACTCATGCATTGAATGTAAAACCATATGCATTGATACTTCGTATATACTTTATTATAAAAAAAGAAAATATATATATATTGCATATGGGTGGTGATAAAAAAGAGAATGCATGAGTGTGTGAAAAAGTGAAGAATGGGTATTTAGGTTTGTTTAGAAATTGTATAAGTTGTCATAGGTTAGGTGGAAAGTTTAAGTTAATCAGAGATTTGAATTTCAAGCTCACTTAACCATATACATCCTACCTTGACCCTAGCCCCATTACAACCTATGGAAAGTCCTCATGATATTTGTATGCATGCATGGAGTAATTGTTGATTGTTAGATGAAAAACAAATCTTGGGAAGCATGATTAGGAGAGAATCGAGTGAATCAACCCTATACACTTGAGCGCATAGAGTGGATACACATCCGGTGAGGGTTCGATTGCTCAATTACATGTCTCCACCTGTGATCATCTTTTCTTGCAAGTTTGTTAAATCTCTTAATGCTTCAATTCAATTGTGGGTTTGCTTTGATTATTACTGCGCTTGCATGTAGATTCTTGGAGATTGATTAATTTGACTAAGCCAATGCATCCATATAGGTAGATTGCATTTAGATAGATTTCACTTAGCTGGTTTTCATTGAATAAACATTAATACCCCTTGCTTGTTTCTTGATTTCAGCATGAGGACATGCTTAGTTTAAGTGTGGGGAGGTTTGATAAACTCCGATTTCGTGATTTATCTTGTGCTTCTTTTGGGGGATTTTATAGCCTTTTCCACATTTATTCAATGAAATAGCATGGTTTTGTAATTCTCCTTTGAATTGTGCTTAAATGTAAAAAACATGCTTTTTAGGCCTTAAACTGGTGATTTTAATTCACTTTAATTCCATTCGATGCCTTGATGTGTTTGTTGAGTGATTTCAGGATCATAAGGCAAGTATTGGATGGAAGAAATAAGGAGAAAAGAATACAAGGAGGAGAATGCATGAAGAAACAAATATTGGAATCGCATCAAAGGGGCGTGCACGCGCGCAAGGCGCACACGCGCAGAAGAGGTTCATGTAGGCACGCGCACGCGAACATGATGCGCCCGCGTAGATGAAGGATTTGCCAATCGATGCGCCAGCGCAAAGCGCGCGTACGTGCTGATACTCGCACGTGACTCACTTAAAGGCAAATTGTTGGGGGCGATTTCTGAGCCGCCCAGGCCCAATTCCAGCTTGTTTCTGAGTGTATTTCATGCAGAATTGAAGCCCAAGAAAAGGAAAGGGAAGAACATTAGTTAGTATTAGCATCATGTAGTGTAGTTTCTAGAGAGAGAAGCTCCATCTTCTCTCTAGAATTAGGTTAGAATTAGGTCAATCTCTCATAGATCCATGTTTAAATTCGTGATTTCATCTTGTTTCCTCTATAATTTCTTGTTTCTACACTTTAATTCTCTTAGTTTGTGATGTTAATTTTACCTTCATGTCTCTTTTATGCTCATGCACTCATGTTGAATTTGGATTTTCATTGATGAGATTTAATATTTGATGTTCTTTTGTTGTTGAATTGAGTTGTGATCTCATTTTCTTTACAATTGTTATTCATTAGATTTCACCAATTCTTGTTATTTGTTATACTTTCCTTTTATGCCTTTCAAGTGTTTGACAAAATGCTTGGAAGGATGTTAGAGTAGAATTTTATGTTCTTGGCTTTGGGAAGGTAACTTAGGAACTCTTGAGTTGCTAATGTCCAAGTGATTGATGATTAGGAGCCATTAACTCTAATTCTAACTAATTGAATTAGTAAGGAGTTAGGACTTATGGACTTGGATTGGCATAGCTCATTTGACTCTCCTTTATTAGTTAGAGGACAACTTAATGAGGTTAATCCTTGCCAATTCTCATGTTGTGGTTAGTGATTAGGATAGAGATCCTTGACCACCAACCCTTTCCAAGACCCCTTTGTCATTTAATCTTTGTTATCAATTATTTTCATGTCTATCATTCCAAAAAACCCCAAAACACACCTTACAGCCAATAACCAAGCACTTCATTGTGATTCCTAGGGAGACGACCCGGAGTCTAAATACTCCGGTTAATTTTCATTTGGGGTTTGTTACTCGTGACAACCAAATTTTTGATTGGGAGGATTGTTTGTTGGTGTAGAACTATACTTGCAACGAGAATTAATTTCATTGATAAATTCTATACCGACACGACGAACTTCTTAAATCAAACTGCTCTGTGGGGAATTCACATCTTCTCAAGAAAGACAAAGCGATCATTGTGGAGTCCGAATGAGTTGTGATTGGTAATGGTCCCGCCGAAACTTGGTGGAAAGCCTAGCAACGAGAAAAAAGAGTCCCATGCATAGCATAATTTGTTGGTCAACAACCAACCAAAACTCAAACTTGAAGAAAAGAATGAATTCTTCACTAGTCCTAAAGAAAAGAAGAAGTTTTGACTTTTTCATCCAAGGCATTTGTGGTACCACTATGGATAAACCTCTGTTGAGGATAGTGCCATCTTTCCAATGCTTTTCATATGATTGAAAATCAGCTACCGACAGGTGGCCGGTTTTGGTCATGAGAGAGCTTGTTATGCAGCTCTTTGGTGACCAGGTGTGGAGACTTGTAATCAGGTCCGAGAAGAGAATTGTTTGATCCCGCCCAGGGGCTAAAGCTCATCGGCCCATTTCCACTAATAGACAAGCCACAATATTAAAGTTTTTAATTATCCTATATCGGTCAAAAATAGGCTATTTCAAGGCTATCCAACGAGGATGGTAATGAAGGTTGAGATAGTGGAGAAGAGCACTTAATAGATGACATCCTTTAAAGGGCTGAGGAAGAAAGCTAATTCGTTGCTTCAGGAAAGCAGCTAAAACAAAGAAATAGACAGACTTAGACGAGGGCATCTTGAACCCCTCTCCCTACGGTCGAGTTAATTACAATCTCTTTAAATAGTTGGCCAATCTCCTATTTATCACCCATTTCAGATTTTTTTCTAACTGATGTGCCCTATAAATTTTCTCGTGTACTTCGACAAGAGCTAAATATGCTTCTTTTTCTCCCAAACATGTCAAGATATTTTTATCAATAGATTTCTAAAACAACACATTATTCATTAAAACATAAGATTTAAGTTTTCTATCGACACTAAGATTTGGGTTTCCTAAATATTCCACAATTAGTGGTCTCCAGTCTCCCTAATTTTTCCAATAACACTTTTCTTTCTCTCAAAGGCATAAATATTTTCTTTATCCTTACCAATTTTTCTAGTGTTGAGAACTTGATCTTATGTCTTGAAGTAATTTGAGCTAATTCATTTGCTTCTTGATTTAATTCACTTGGAACATGCCTCACAATGACATTGTCAAACTCGCTCAACAATCTTGTAGCCACATTGAAATAATTTCTTCAATTTTCACTAACACACCTATACTCAAGTGATACTTGACGGAGTACAAGTTGTGAATTCCTAAAAGTTTTTACATTTTTTACTCCTCTTTTTAATAATAATTAAAGTTCTATTACTAACGCTTCATACTCTGCCTTATTATTGGAACATGAATAATTCAATTTAAAGAAGAATTTACTTAGTTTGCCATTTGGAGAAATAATGAAAATTTCTATACCAACACCACCCTTATGGTATGAACCGTCAAAATATAATTTCTAAGACACCAAATTAACAAAATTCAGTAAATTTTCATCAATATCAATACAAGGATGGTTAACCAGAAAATCAGTTAGAATCATCCATTTTCTTAGTCTACCATGCAAGATTGGAGAAGACAACATATATTTAAGAATATCAAACTTAGAAATTACATAAACGTTCCTAGAAATTAAATAGTACTTAAGTTTTAAAGAAGAAAAATATAGAGCTAGACAGAGTTTTTCAATTGAAGAATAACGGCTCTCAACATCATTTAGCACATGACTTAGATAATAAATTACTCTTTTGTTACCGTCCTCATCTTCTTGAGCCAGTATTTCACCAATTATTACTTCAAAAGCTGACAAGTAAAGTTTTAAAGATGCTCTGTGCCTTGGAGGTGTTATAATAAGAGGATTAGTCAAGTACTGCTTGATATTGTCAAAAGCTTTTTGATGCTCTGCTTTCCACTGAAACTCTTCCTCTTTTTTTAACTTGATCAGAGGCGCAAAAATCTTAGTTTTTCCTGACAGATTGAAAATGAACCTTCTGATGTAATTGACTTTTCCTAAAAATGTTGCAGCTGTTTTTTGTTAGCTGGAGGAGGAGCATCTAAGATAGCCTTTGTCTTGTTCTTGTCAATTTCAAACCCTTTTTTCTGCACCAAGAAACCAAGAAAATTTTCTGCACTCATACCAAAAGCACATTTTAAGGGATTTATTTTCAATTTATGCTTTCTCATTCTTTCAAATGTTTTTTTTTTTTTAATTTTCTAGATACTTTTCTGTTAGCATTTGATTTGACAACCACATCATCAACATAGATTTCTATAAAATTTCCAATAAAATCATGAAAAATTTATTCATAGCTTTTTGATAAGTTGCGCCAACATTTTTTAGTCCAAATGGCATCACAACTCATTCAAAAGTTCCTAAAGCACTCAGACACCTAAATCTAAATGCAGTTTTTGGCATATCTTCCTCAATGATGTATATTTGATTATAGCCTGATTATCTATGCATAAAACTTAAAACTTTAAGACCAGCACTAGAATCTATCAACATATCACCTATAGACACTGGATATTCATCTTTTGGTGTTGCAGAATTCAAATCTTTAAAATCAATGCAAACCCTTAACTTTTCATTCTTTTTCATGACAGGAACAACATTAGAAATTCAGTTGACATACCTTGCCGTTCTTATAAATTTAGCCTTAAGAAGTCTTTCAATCTCTTCTTTAATAAAATCTCAAATATTTGATCTACCTTAGAAATATCAAAAGAATAAGTCTTATTTTCAACTTTGGAACATGAAGAAACTTTTTCTTTTCCTTTAACAGGCTTCAAAGATTTGCACACATAAGGAGGACTCCCACGTAATTCAGCAATATAAACCTCTTTCTCATCTGAATCACTACTGTCAAAAAAACAATCAATGTATGCAACCTTTTTGGAACCTTTTTTAAAATTCTCTTTTTCTTTCTTAATTTGCTCTATTTGTCTTATTGTCTTATTTGTCTTAACAAGTTTTTTCTAACTCTAAATTCTAGCCCATTAGTAGCCATTTTGACAATTTTGATTTCTAGAATCGGAGTAAAATACTTATTTCTCATGTTTCTAACCGTGTCAAATAAGTGTTAGTGAATTCTCTCTCTGCACGTCTGACAGAGAATAAATCCGTAAGACTAACTTTCAATTCACCTCGAAAAAATTGATCATGAAAAATTCTTTCTAACTGTGCCTAAGAATGAATGGAATTTGGTCTTAAGTTGGAGAACCACGTAAATGCATTTTTTGTTAAAGAAGAAGGAAAATATCTTATTTTGAGATATTCATTAGAAGTTGCTTCCCCAATTTCAAAAGTATATCAAGTAATATGATCTACTGTAGACTCGTTTTCTTCTCCAGAAAATTTTGTAAGGGATTTTGGGATTTTCCAACCCTTCTGAGTTTTGTTTTTTTGTGTGATTTAGTAAATTAGTTATAGTAACAGATCAGTCCATTCTCCTATAAGTACCTCCATCAAACTCCCATTTTGTAGTTGCTGCACAACTACTTATTTACGTGGGAGTTATAAATATTTGCAATAGGATTTTCCTAATCTTCTCTTCCTGAAAGGGGGTACTTTAAATTCTTTTTACTTTTTGCAGGGACCAAGAGATTGGATCTGCTCATGGTTATTTTATATGATTGATCTTCCAATATGCTAGTTTCAACAATTCTCGTTCTTACATGGACTAACTAGTAAAAAGCCTACAGTCAAAAGCAAATTTAAAAACTAATCACGCTCCGATAAAAAATCTCAATATCATATTCGTTTAGAAGAAAAATAGAAAGCTCTACTTGTTGGACACATTCAGAAAAAGCAGACATGAAATATGGCCTATTTAAACAACCAACATTAAATTCTAAATGATTTAAAACTTGTTCGACGTTTCTAGCTAGATTATAATGCCCCCTAAGTTATTTTGCCTAAGTCTTTCCAACATATCATCAGTATTTTGACCATGTCTAGGCATATGAACGTCATAATTAGGAATTGCTCTACCATTTTAGTTGACATGATCAAATCCTAAATCATGGTTGTCATTTTTTTCTAAATTTATAACACAATCCTACTAGCTTACCTATTTAACTGTTCAATTCTAGTATTTGTGTTTTCTAAAAGAGGATTTAAAACTATCCCTATTTGATGAGTTAATATGTTTACTAGATCATTGTGACTTTCATCCATCTGTTGCCTAATATTTGCCAAAGATCCGACGATTTGACTAGGTTGATTAACATGCATTGCTCTTGACATATTAGGAAACACAGACCTGGAGTTTTCTACCCTAGTAACAGTGGGTGTAGTAGAATTAGATGCGATGTTATTTCCTGTATTAGCATGTAAAAAGTTTTGTTGTGACATATGTGAACCTGATACTCTAGAAATAGGTAAATTTAACATGCCATATGAATCTGGTAAAGAGGATTTTGAAAAGTTGAGTAGAGAGGCACGGACAATCTTTGTGTCACCATGGGGGGACATACCCCGGTAGCAAGCCATAAGGCGACCACTCCACGGTATTTATGTGAGTTGCATTTAACCCTAGATGGGCATGGCCAACGCCATCATGCCTTACTAATGAAAAGGTAGGCTCTGCATTTGAAATCAAAGGAGAATTTCCGGACTCATTTCTTCTTGTCTCATCACTGGAAGTAGAAGAAGATATTATAGATGTATTTGACATCTCAACTGATGCTGATTTCTTAGTCTTTGGAAACACAATCTTTTCATTATGTAACCACATGCAAGTTTAAAACTCCTGATTTTTTTTGACAAACTACAATCTATTGACAAGGTCCCACTGGTCGTGTCAATTTGTTTTACTCAAATATTATTAATGTTTAAAAGAAAATGTGAGTATCTTAATGTCGCAATTGTAACGTCAATAAAAATTAAAAAGAATAAAAGTAAAAAACAAACATAGAAATGCTAATATGGACTAGTTTCTAACACGTTGGTAGAAGTGGAAATGGGCCGAACAGAGCTGAACTTTGGTTTTGACGAGCTTGACCTATGTCGTAAACAGACAGCACAAGCCTAGACTTGTTACTTTTTATAGACTTTTTTTTAGGTTCAAATCCATCCTGTTTAAGGGCTGAAAAGCCCACGAACCTGTTTAAAAATCCTGTTTCGTGAATTAAAACTCAAAAAATAATAAATTTAGAAAATCTAAATTTACATTAAATGAATTCTAAAATTTATAATTTATAATTTATAAAAAAATCATTTATATGTAAATTTTTAGTCACATATCATAACCATACTTACAATTTATAAACTTTTTCATTGAACGAAAACACCATGATCTTAATTAATATTGACTATTGATTCATTTTAGTTTTGTTTTATGTTTAATATAAGTGAATAGTTAAAAGTCTAAATTAAGAATAATTTATTTTTACAAAAAAATATTTTAACAAGTTGGTCCAATGAGTTTCATAGGCTTTTTTTGGTATGATCTTTTTAACTAATAGATTTTACAAAAAATCCAAATCTAGCCTATTTAATAAAATAAGTTGAATCAAGCCAAACCACGAATACTGACACTCATTAAGTAATCTAACCTTTCTTGTGCAGAGCATACATTGATTTGAAGTGACGGCAAAGTGCAACTCCTTAATTCTAAAGGTGCTTATAATCAATAAGCGGTAGCTATTTCAAATCCAATATAATCTTTTCTGACCGTCGTGGATATTTCTTATCCTTTAAGTTCTTATCAAGTTGCAATTAAAATGCAAGTTAAAACATTTTAAAACTGACCATTTAGTATCTTTCCATTGTAATTTTGCCGTAAAGATATCATTCCTACGCTTCCATGCATTCTAGTGCTTGGTTCATTATCAAAATATCTTTCATCCCGTTTCTTTTCATTTTGTCTTTCTTTTCTTGCACAAATAAATAAGATTATACAATCTTCAATTTTATTCTTGAAACTAGTCAGCAAAACTCTTTCGAGCATACTTTTAATTGCATTCAACTTAGATATCTTTTCATTAGTATCTAAGTAAGCAAGTTCAGCATATTCTTTCTAAGAACGCATTACACAAAGAAGAATAAACTTACAAAACAAATCTTTAAAAGTTTGTACTGGCAACAAATTAGGATGAATGTACAAAACTAAAATGTTTCAAATCAAATTGAGTTATAAATACTGAAAATGAGAACTTCATTATCTCTCACCAATAAAATTGCAAATATGGTTCACTTTAAACTAAATAAAGAAATAATAGAAATCTTACATGACCAATGAAAAATTGGATTAATTGCCAATAAAATTTACTTATAATAACACATTAACACCTTAAACAATGAACAATAAAAATTTTTTTTTTGCACTAAAAACTAAATTGAAACAAGTAAATATGAAAATTTTGAAATCGAGCTAAGAAGAAACAAAAGAAACTCACATCGGAGAGTCAACCACCGTCATCATCATCGGAATCGTAGGTAGAGAGAAGGTAACCGTACTTAGATTTTCGGTTGGTCTTGATAATGTTTGGATTGGAATGCGCCGCAGCAACTACGAGCAACACCTTGCTGCTGCCACCTTTTCTTCCATCAATGGATGAATATGCAGAATTCGAAACAAATTTGGAGATAAGAATTTTTAAAATTGGTTCAAACACTAAATTGTCATCAAAAAGTTTTTTCTTTCACGTCAGCTAAGGGTCTCAGAAATGAATTCATATAAGTTTTTCGATAGTATCTAATTGACGAAAATTACTTGAAAGACGAGTCTGAATCCCGAAATGTAATTTTAGCGATGAATATGGATCACTATTAACATAAGAGACTACTATAAGATTCGAGTGTAATTTTAGGAACCACCTTAAAACTTAACTCATTTATTTTTGACAAAAAGTTTATGCTTGGTTAGATTGCTAAATCTTTTGATCATTTTATTTTCAAGAATGTTCATGGAAAATGATTTTGTGAAGTGAGGCATCCCACTTTATTTTTATTTCAAAATGATAAAGAGTGTCTGGAATTTTTTAATGTAGATTAACAAAATCAATAGTACATTTATCATATTATTATATTTTTTTTGGTAATTAAATTATCATATTTTTATTTCTTTCTATCTTACAAATAAAAAATCATTGCAAAATCCATAAGCTAAAAAAATCCACGGGCTGAAAATCCAGATGCAAAGAAAGTGACCATTTCCTTGTCTGATGGCCAACAACTCAAAATTAAAATTACACAAAAAATTCATTGGCAAAAGAAACAACCCTCTCAAAACACTTATATGTTACAGCTAATACAACAGAGCATGTATACGAGAAAAGAAATAAGAAGCTAAGGTTGCATTTGCCACAAAATGGCCAAGCCTTAATTACAATTACATGAAAGAATTATGGCCTGGCTTCTACTATTATTGAACAATTATAAAAGATTTAGGGCCAGTCCTATAAGACACTTTTACTTATGAAATTTAATCGTTTAATTGTTTGCGGGCACACCGGTAATTGGACAAGATGAGCCCCTCTTCTTAGTTCTAAGTTCTAACCACAAATTGTATGGCTACTGCCCCGCACAATTATGTTAAGCATGTAAAAGAATAGTGTCACCAAACTTTTTATCAACTAAAAAATCAACTTGAACAGAGTTAGAAATTAATTTTTGGTTTTCGATCGGTGACTATCCAAGAGTTAATGCTTACTTAACTAAAGGAAAAACCGTATTACACTTATGATTACATACCAAAATTCGTCATTCTTGTATATTATTGGGAGGGAAGAAATATTAATCCATAATATACAATAAACTACATGGTCCTATGATTCCTA
>NC_029774.3:106199144-106203433 GCF_000817695.3 Arachis duranensis | reverse complement strand
TAACTAAAGAAGTGTTCATAACAAGGTAAAATATTCTCAACCTGCTACAAGCTCTGTTTATATTCTGTATTGAGTCCTTTCCTTTTGCGATGACATGACTATATAGTTTGTGAATTTCATTTGTTTGAAAGAATTTTATTTCCAAAAGCAATAAATACCTTGTTTTGAATTGGTAGATTTTAAAGATGACCTAAGTTTAGCTGTTGGAACTATTCCTAGAACTAGAATCGTAACGTAGTATACTTTAATTCAATCTTAAATGCGTAGGTTTGGCATTAAAAAGATTGCCTAATCCGAGAAAAATGTTAATTCATGCCAAAGTTCTCTTAATTACTAGGTGAATTCTAGCTAATTTCTCATAAATAGAGAGTTGGTTACTCCTTATAATTTATTTAATTATTAAATTATGACAAATATTAATGGTCATTAAAATTTATTATTTATTATTATTATTTAGATATCAACTTAGTTTTTTTAGTTTAATTTTTTGTCTAATAATCTAATAATATATTTTATCTTAAATTTTTAAATATCAATGATTAAATGATGGTAAAAAATAATAACTTTTGATAGTTTTATAGTGTTTTTTTAAATTAATATTAGTGAAATTTAGTTGTGTTATTATAGTTAATGTTAATTATATTTTTAATTATAATCGTGAAAACTAAATCACTAAATTATGGTAAAATTTATTTTACAAATTATAAAATTTTTTAAAAAGACTCATTTCGTAATTTTACCGAATTGTTAAAAAAAATCAAAAGCTGAAAAAAGGGTTAAAAGATTCAAATACAAAAACCAAAATGAAAAAGATAAGGAAGCATACACTGGAAAAGTAAAATAGATAAGAGAATTGGAGCATTTACATCCTTTGGGATCTCCTTATTTATAAACGTCATTGTCACTGTCTTGGACATATTCCAATATTATCGTGCTAGTGTTTAAATTTATTTAATTTTTTGAGTTAAAATCAAGTTAGTCTAATTCTCAGTATTTAACAAGAAAATTAAGAATACAAGAAAAATGAAATTTTGGTAAAAAAAGAACACTTTTTTATTTAAATGTTTGTTATAAATGACTCACATACTCAAACTCTAACTCTTATCTTTTATTTATAGTCATCGACCTCCTTAATGGATGGTTAGAATTAAATCTAATTAATGGTCCAAATTAATCATCCAGAACATTCATTACAAATATCTATCATACCACAAATTTTAAATACTTCTAGATTATTTTATACTGTAAAATCTACAAAACTAACAAATAATTAGTCAATAAATTAATTATTATTTAAAGAAATTATAAAACTAAATTTAATAATTTAATAAAGTAGAACTAATTAAAACATGAATTTTGATACTAATTTTAAAAATTTTGACCTAAAATTAGACCAAACGAACCGAACCAAACAAATTGGACCCATAATGAGTCCAAGGCCCAACCAACCAACATTGTATGAAGAGCATCAGCTCTTCACCTTCCCCAAGCAATGAAACACGTTGCTGGTTGAATGAGGAGAAGGAAGAAAACTCTATAACCCTAACCTCTCATTCAAATTCCTATAACTTCTAATCCAGAGCTTCGATTGACGAGCCGTCAGTGGCCACACGTTCGTCTTGGAATTCTCTACAAGACTCACTAAACAATTTAGTAAGAAACTTGAGTTTTCTCATCCATATCTTCTCATCTCAGTTTTGAAAATTTGAGGTTTTGGGTATTGAAAGAATTGAATGAGTTCGATGAAATCTGACAACGAAAAATTATCAGGTTTTTCCCAATTGCTCGTCGATAATAATAAGAAACTCATAACCATTGTAAATCCTTTAATTATATGAGATTGGGTAGTGAAATTAATGGTTGTGTATGTAATTGTGTGAAATTAGGTTGTGTAAATATGAATTAGAGCAATAATGATAATGTTGGAGGCTTGAACTTGGGTATTCAGAGCTGGAAACTCACTTGGTGAAGGTTTGGAGCTTGTGTATCAAGGGCTTGCGGTGCATTGTGGCTTAGGGAGAAATCAGCCAAGGTATAGTTTCGGTTTTTCGTAAATAAAATATAATGTGTCGTGAAAACGTAGGCTAGTTGACCGTAGGCTAAGTTAAACAAGGTTTAGTAAGTTTGGTGAAATTGTTGAGTTTATTAATATGTTGATATATTGATGATGGGGTATTGCTTTGAATACAATTAGTATAGTTTTGTATGTTAGTAATTGATGACTATGATGATTGAAAAAGATTGATGAATGATAATGAGTTGTGTTGATGATTTATGATAGTAGTAATTAGTAATGATTATTGAAATTGTGTAGTTTGATTTGTAGATGAATTTGAAGTGAAAAATGGTAAGATTGAGTTTGGGCATGTTGTGAAAATGGTAGGAAATTGTATTGAGTATTGGAACTAATTTGAGTTTAATAATCATGGTTTGAATTCAGAATTTTGAAAGGTTAAAGGTTTTGGTATTTTTGGTAAAAGTAAATTTTTGACCAACTTCGGCGAGGTATAACTTGACTTCCGGATCCTTAATTTCTGTCAAACTTATTTTCAAAATAAAATGGGTCCGTGAGGTTTACGCTGTTTGAAAAACGGACGAATAATATTTTAAAATGAAAGAGTTATACACATTTGAAGTGTGGTGTACGAAAAGGGAAATCTACAACTTTGCTGTTTTTGGAAGAAAAAATAGGTATGCATACGCGGACCGCCATATGTGACGCGAACAGAGTCCACTGCCCAAACGTCTTGCGTACAAATTGGATTCTAGTGGCTCGCGTAAGCAGACACCATATCGCGTATGCGGAACCCAGTTTCAGCAGCATAAGTGATTTTTGAAGTCTTACAAATTCTCTAGTTTTCTAACCTCTTTTAATTACCCGTTAGGATTTGATACCTAGTTTACAAGCCTAGGAGAGAGAGTGAACCTATAGATGAGAGTTATGGATTGGAGAACTTGAGTTGAGGAGTATGAACTAAGCGGACTATGGTAAGAATTATGATGAACTAAATGAGAACGTTAAAGTATTGATAAAATGTGATGAATGATCGAGTTAATATGAATAATTTGAGGAAGTGTTGAATATGATATGAAGAAGGCTGTAATGATGATGATTGATTGAGATTAATGAGGATGAATATAGGATTGATGATCAAATGATTGGGAGTAATTGAGAAAGTGCAAAAAAGTTTCAATATACCGGAGATGCATATATGAGTTAATGAATGAATTAATGAATGAATGAATTATAACGATTTAAAATGAAATTGATCTTTGAGCTTTGACTTAGCAAGGATTATGGTGGTTTACCGCTTGTCTAGTGTTGATATGTCTGTGGGGATCGTGGTGATTTACCGCCCACGAATTATAAAATTGTGATTCATACACCCGACAAGGATCGTGGTGGTGTACTGCTTGTCAAGAATTGTAGTTGAGGTAGGGATTGTGGTTATTTACCACCCATGTGCGTGTTGTTTTTCCAACTGAAGATCTTGCGAGGTTCGTGGTAGTGTACCTGTAAAACCCGGTTAATTAACGGCTAATTAGCCTATAAATGAGAATTTATTCTAGAAAGCCCAAAATGTAATTTTTGTGGCTAAATATGATAGAGGAGATTGAGACGAGAATTTTGCTACCAATTTTATAGAATTCGGACGAAGATTGGACCGAACGGGCCAAACCGGGCCAACCGGACCCAAAGTAGGCCCTTGGCCCAATATAACTAAACCAAAACCCTAGTTTTCAGCATTCTCTCTCCTCACAACACTCAAAAACACGATGAAAGTAGAGGGAATGGGGGAAGAACACTCTCTCAACCTTCTATCTCTCACTTGATCTTCAAACCACCATAACTTTTGATCTAGAGCTCCGATTGCCGCTCCGTTTGCGGCCACGCGTTCACCGTGGAGAGCTCTACAAAACCCATACAATTAATCTTGAGGTAAGCCACGTTTTGCTCTTCGAAATTCCAGCCTTGTTTTCAAGTTTTATGAGCAAAAATGTTGAGATTTTGGGCTCTTTGATGTTATAGGACCCAACTCTCTTGAAGGAGAAGGTTAATCTTGTCTCCTTGGACCTTGGGTGTGGAAGATTCTCAACCCTAGTGTAATTTGTTGTTCTATGATGTTTGGGTATTGAGATGTTGTGTATGGGTATGATGATTGTGGCTTAGGTTGTGTATGTGTGAATATTGGAGCTTGATTGGTGATATTGAAAAGCTTAAAAAGGGATTTGGTGGTGAAAAATCTGTTCTTGGAGGTATTGAGGCCTTGAGAGCTTGTGGATAAGTG
>NC_029774.3:106196161-106199095 GCF_000817695.3 Arachis duranensis | reverse complement strand
TGGTATGATGTATGAGAAATATGCATGTTGTGATATATGCTTGATGTTTGGTTATGGTTGAATTGTGGGTTGAACCATGTTGATGGTGAGTATGATATTGATTGTGTACAATGATGATTTATTGGAATTGGTGTTGTTGAGAATTGGCATGAGGAAGAGTATATGATATGTCAATGTATTTGAGTTTGAGCCACTTGGGTGAAGTGTGTTAAAATGATGAGATAGTGATTTTGTATATTGTGGTAATGTGTCAACGTGTGAGTTGAGGAGGCTTGGTGTTGAATTTGATATATTTTAATTGATTTCAAAGAAAAGGGATGAAATTGGCATGTTTTGATTGATTTTGAAAAGAGTTAAAAATGGCTTGTTTTGAAAATGGCATATTGTGGTTTTGTATGAAAATATGGGTTTTGGGCATACTTTGGTGGAACATAACTTGGACTACGGATCTCCGTTTTGTGCCAAATCTGTTTAGAAATGAAATTGGATCCGGGAAGTCCATGTCGTTTGAAGAATGGGTGAAAAACGATTTAAAATGAGGAAGTTATGTTCGTTGGAAGATTGGGGTTTAAATTTGTGAATTCTGCAGCTTTTAACTTAGAAAATTTTTAGCAGAATAACCCCTTGCGCGTAGGCGCACTTGGCACGCATGCGCCGATCTTCCAGAAAGCGCCATCCACGCGTGCGCGTGATGTGCGCGGGCGCGTCGATTGTGCTGCACCTAATGCCCAGCCATTTTCCAGAGAGTAATGCCAGAACTGTGCCAGTTTTGTGCCTGGGGCACGAGAGTACCCACGCGTACGCGTGGTTGACGCGTACGCGTCGATTGGCAAATTTTTAATCCATGTGTTAGCGTGCATGACGCTTGTGCGTCGATGAGTTTTTGAGGCCATCCACGCGTGCGCGTGGAGTGCGCGTACGCGTGGCCCTGTTTTCATCCCAAAGCTGATTTTTGAGTTTTAAAAGCCAAATCTCATACTTCTAAGCCTCCAATCTCACCATTTATGTCTTAAATCATTATGACATGCCTAGCTATTAAAAAGGGGCTAGTGAATGAGGTAACTTGCGAGTGAAGCAAGGGAAAAATGAATGATCAATGAGGATCAAAGATGATTATGTGAGATGCGGAGGATGGTGGTGGAAGTGCTTGTTATGCCATTGGCCGAAGGGCCGTAATTGTTTATGAATTGGCTGGTTATGGATTTAACCGTGGGCCGGAATGGCTGTGTATGATATGAATATTGGCTGGTTCTGGACTGAACCGCGAGCCGGATGGCTGATATGGATGTTGATCAATGGATGAGAATTCATGCATGTTTATGCTGAATTATTGATAATTGTGATTTGCACTTCCACTATCTAAGATACAAGTTTCCCTAGGTAGTAGCAGTGGCTAGCCACCACGTGCTCCAGGTTGAGACTTGATACTCTGTTGACCCTATGTCGTAAGTGTGGCCGGGCACTGTGAAAGACCCGGATGAGCTCGCCCCCGTAAATATTCACCAGTGAGGGTGATGGAAATAGATCATGATTATGATCAAGTTTATAACGAGTATAACTCGAGTTGGGGATGCGTGACAGAGGGACAGTCCAATGGTTAGCGACCAGGACTTGTCGGGTTGGCTCTATAACCGACAGATGATATCATCAGCCACTAGGGACAGGCATTCATCATATGCATACCATGTGAGTTGTTTGAGATTGCCTATTTGACTGCATATTACTTGCTAATTGTCTAAATGCCTTACTTGTTCCTAATTGTATATTTCTTGCTTGATATAACTGTGTTTGCTACATTATACTCCTGCTGGTGGTTGGGAGGTCTGAAGGAATTGGAAAGGGAAGTATTAGTTAGACTGAAGAATCTTTAGTCAGATGCCCTTTATGGTTTAGCTTGTTTATAAGCTTTGATATTATCTGGAGGAAGTTCTAGGATTGCCTTCGGCTTTCCTCCATTATTATGTATTATATATGTGGAAGCTGTTACCATGCTGGGGACCTCTGGTTCTCACCCATGCGGATTTTGTGGTTTTCAGATGCAGGACGTGAGGTTTCCCGCTGAGGCATGCTGGAGACTTCTATATTTGCGAAGATCCTTTGTTCTCGGGGCTATGTTTTGGTTTATATGTTTTACTTAGATACTTTTATCTCTATTAAATAATACAACTGTGATGACTCCTCTTATGGGAGAATTTGGAGAATAGGTTTTATGTATTTGTGTCCCTTTGGGTTTCCTTTGGGGTTTTCCTTACTTTTATCATATGTATATATATTGCTATGCTCGGACCGGTTATCTTCGCAGCCAGATCTTGAGTCTTGATATTCCTGTTTTTGACACTCTTTTGTATATATATAATCACGCGTTGGTTTATCCTTGCTCGTTACGTTATCGATCGGAGTGTTGCGCTTTAGAGTTGCGATTTTTGTTTACCCCTTTTTTTTCTACAAAGGCTCCTAGTTATAATCAATCATTCATACTACTATACGTACTAAATTTTTATTTTAGAGCTATTATACGTACTAAATTTTATATTTGAGATCGTAATACTTTACCATCTCTGAATTATAACTTAAGCATAAGACTTTGTATGGTAGGGTGTTACATTATGGTATCAGAGCAGTTCATTCCTGTAGAGCCTGAGGGACGAACTAACTATACTTCTATGCATTCTCTATATGTGTGTTATGTGCTATTAGTGTATCTGCTTAATATAATTGGCATAAACGTTCATGAGCATGCATTTGGGACTTTGAAGTACTAGACTTCCAATATTGAGACTGATCAACTTAATATCGATTGTTTGGTATGTATAGGAACCAGATGGTGCCTCGTGGACGCGGTAGAGGTAGTGCGAGAGGTCGTATGAATGCTCGTGCGTCGGAGAATAACCCTAATGACCCGGTGAACTTTATGACTGCGTTGGAGAACATGGC
>NC_029774.3:106194567-106195672 GCF_000817695.3 Arachis duranensis | reverse complement strand
TTTGAGGAGCTGTTCAGGTTCTCTCGTATGTGCCAAGGGACTCCGGTGGAATATGAGGAATGGAAGTGTGTTAAGTATGAAGGAGGACTCTGGAGTGATATTTTTAGTTCAGTGGGACCAATGGAGATTAGGACTTTCTCCGAGTTGGTAAACAAGTGTAGGGTTGCTGAAGAGTGTGTGAAGAGGGAAACCGCTGAGAAAGGGAGTCACAAAGGATCATTCCCACAGAACCGAGGGAAGAGCTTTGCACCTAGAGGTCCGTCTTTCAAGAGGGGAGGCTCTTTCAGGAGGCCCAACAACAACAACTCACAAGGAAAGAAGTTTGGGAAGCAGCCTCAGAATGATCAAGCTTGTACTAGGTGTGGAAGTCACCATCCGGGAGCACCATGCAAGGCCGGATGGGGTTTGTGCTACAATTGTGGAAGGCGAGGCATAAAATCGCAAATTGTCCTGAGAAGCAGAAACAAGGTGCTGGGAAAGCACAACAGACTGGTCGGGTGTTCACCACCTCAGCTATAGGTGCCGAGGGATCCGAGACACTTATTCGAGGTAACTGTGAAACGGTGGGTCAAACTTTAAATGCTTTGTTTGATTCGGGAGCATCACATTCATTCATTGCATTTGAGAAAGCCCATGAGTTAGGACTGAAGATTGTAACTTTAGGTTATGATCTAAGAGTGTACAATGCTACCCATGAAGCCACGGTAACTAGGCTAGGATGTCCAGAAGTTTCCTTTAGGTTCAAGCAGCGTGATTTTACTCATAATTTAGTCTGCTTGCCGATGATCGGTCTTGATCTTATCTTGGGATTGGACTGGTTATCTAAGAACCATGTTCTGCTAGATTGTTCTACAAAGTCGGTGTACTTTATGCTGGAAGATACAGAAGGGCCGGTCGTGGTGAATAATTATTACTTGAATTTGATGATGGTGAACTGTTCCGAAACCGAATGTCAGGGTATCATGTTGTTAACCGCGGGCGTTTCGGGTGATGATTAAAGGTTGGAACAGATTCCGGTTGTGTGTGAGTTTCCGGAAGTGTTTCCCGATGATATTGATGAGTTTCCACCTAACCGAGAGGTTGAGTTTGCTATTGAATTGGTGCC
>NC_029774.3:106192663-106194329 GCF_000817695.3 Arachis duranensis | reverse complement strand
TTATGGTCATTACGAGTACACTGTAATGTCTTTTGGGTTGACGAACGCTCCTGCAATTTATGGACTACATGAATAGAGTTTTCCGTCCGTTTTTGGATAAATTCGTTGTTGTCTTCATTGATGACATACTGATTTATTCCAAGACTGAAGAAGAGCATGCGGAACACTTGAGGATCGTGTTGCAGATTCTAAAGGAGAAGAAACTTTATGCAAAATTGTCTAAGTGCGAGTTTTGGAAGAGTGAAGTGAAGTTTTTGGGTCATGTGGTGAGTAAGAAGGGAATAGCCGTAGATCCAACTAAGGTGGAGGCTGTGATGGATTGGAAGCAACCAACCACCGTAACAGAGATAAGGAATTTTCTGGGTTTAGCTGGCTATTACCGAAGGTTTATCAAGGGCTTTTCACAGATAGCTTTGCCAATGACAAAGTTAACCCGTAAAGACACTCCGTTTGTTTGGACTCCTGAGTGCGAGGAGAGCTTTTAGACATTGAAGAAAAAGTTGACCACTGCACCTGTGTTAGTGTTACCCGAGCCGAATGAGCCATTTGAGGTGTATTGTGATGCCTCATTAAAGGGTCTAGGGTGCGTGCTGATGCAGCATCATAATATGGTGGCGTATGCCTCACGACAGTTGAGACCTCATGAAGTTAGTTACCCTACGCACGATTTGGAACTCGCTGCGGTTGTGTTTGCCTTGAAGGTGTGGAGGCATTACCTCTATGGGGTTAAATTCCAAGTCTTCTCCAATCACAAGAGTTTGAAATATCTCTTTGATTAGAAAGAGCTTAATATGAGGCAGAGGAGGTGGATGGAATTACTAAAGGACTACGACTTTGAGTTGAATTACCATCTGGGAAAGGCGAACGTAGTGGCGGATGCTTTAAGTCGGAAGTCATTATATGCGGCTTGGATGATGCTTCAAGAGGAGAAGTTGCTCAAGGGATTCGAGAGTATGAAAATTGGTGCTCAAGAAGTATCCGGAACTTTGTGTTTGAGCCGATTAGAAATCTCAAGTGACTTTAAGTCCGAACTCCTAAAGGCTCATCAGAATGATGAAGCTTTATGGAAGGTGTTACCGGCCATTGAGCAAGGAAAACAGTGGAGAGTGTCGGATGAAAAAGATGGGTTATGGAGATTCAAGGGTAGGATCATTGTGCCGGATGTTGGCACTTTGAGGCAAGATATTTTAAAAGAGGCGCACAAAAGTGGATTCTCCATTCACCCGGGAAGTACTAAGATGTACCATGATTTAAAGGCAATGTTCTGGTGGCCGGGTATGAAGAATGATGTGGCGGAATATGTTTCAAAGTGCTTAACTTGTCAAAAGGTAAAGATTGAACATCAAAGACCTTCCGGGATGTTGCAATCTTTAGAGATTCCACAATGGAAGTGGGAAAGTATTGCAATGGACTATGTGTCTGGATTGCCAAGGACTAGGGCTGGTTTTGATGCTATCTGGGTGATTGTGGACCGACTGACGAAGTCAGCTCACTTTTTACCCATTCGGATGACCTACACCCTTGAGGAGTTAGCACGATTATACATAAAGGAGATTGTGAGACTTCATGGTGTACCTGCTACTATAATCTCTGATAGAGATCCTCGCTTCACTTCAAGGTTTTGGGGTGCATTTCAAAAAGCTTTTGGAACCCGATTAAGCTTGAG
>NC_029774.3:106188896-106191008 GCF_000817695.3 Arachis duranensis | reverse complement strand
AGTATATGATATGTCAATATGTTTGAGTTTGAGCCACTTGGGTGAAGTGGGTTAAAATGATGAGATAGTGATTTTGTATATTGTGGTAATGTGTCAACGTGTGAGTTGAGGAGGCTTGGTGTTAAATTTGATATATTTTGATTGATTTCAAAGAAAAGGGATGAAATTGGCATGTTTTGATTGATTTTGAAAAGAGTTAAAAATGGCTTGTTTTGAAAATGGCATATTATGGTTTTGTATGAAAATATGGTTTTTGGGCATACTTTGGTGGGACATAACTTGGACTACGGATCTCCGTTTTGTGCCAAATCTATTTAGAAATGAAATTGGATCTGGGAAGTCCATGCCGTTCGAAGAACGGGTGAAAAACGATTTAAAATGAGGAAGTTATGTCCGTTGGAAGATTGGGGTTTAAATCTGTGAATTCTGCAACTTTTAACTTAGAAAATTTTTAGCAGAATAACCCCTTGCGCGTAGGCGCACTTGGCGTGCATGCGCCGATCTTCCAGAAAGCGCCATCCACGCGTGTGTGTGATGTGCGCGGGTGCGCCGATTGTGCTGCACCCAATGCCCAGCCATTTTCCAGAGAGTTATGCCAGAACTGTGCCAGTTTTGTGCCTGGGGCACGAGAGTACCCACGCGTACGCGTGGTTGACGCGTACGCGTCGATTGGCAAATTTTTAATCCACGCGTTAGCGTGCATGACGCTTGCGCGTTGATGAGTTTTTGAGGCCATCCACGCGTGCGCGTGGAGTGCGCGTACGCGTGGCCCTGTTTTCATCCCAAAGTTGATTTTTGAGTTTTAAAAGCCAAATCTCATACTTCTAAGCCTCCAATCTCACCATTTATGTCTTAAATCATTATGACATGCCTAGCTATTAAAAAGGGGCTAGTGAATGAGGTAACTTGCGAGTAAAGCAAGGGAAAAATGAACGATCAATGGGGATCAAAGATGATTATGTAAGATGCGGAGGATGGTGGTGGAAGTGCTTGTTATGCCATTGGCCGAAGGGCCGTAATTGTTTATGAATTGGCTGGTTCTGGACTGAACCGTGAGCCGGATGGCTGATATGGATGTTGCTGGTTCTGGATTGAACCGTGAGCCGGAATAGCTGTGTATGCTATGAATATTGGCTGGTTATGGATTTAACCGTGAGCCAGAATGGCTGTGTATGATATGAATATTGGCTGGTTCTGGACTGAACCGTGAGCCGGTGGCTGATATGGAAGTTGATTCATGGATGAGAATTCATGCATGTTTATGCTGAATTATTGATAATTGTGATTTGCACTTCCACTATCTGAGATACGAGTTTCCCTGGGTAGTAGCAGTGGCTAGCCACCACGTGCTCCAGGTTGAGACTTGATACTCTGTTGACCCTATGTCGTAAGTGTGGCCGCGCACTGTGAAAGACCCGGATGAGCTCGCCCCCGTAAATATTCACCAGTGAGGGTGATGGAAATAGATCATGATTATGATCAAGTTTATAACGAGTATAACTCGAGTTGGGGATGCGTGACAGAGGGACAGTCCAATGGTTAGCTGCCAGGACTTGTCGGGTTGGCTCTATAACCGACAGATGATATCATCAGCCACTAGGGACAGGCATTCATCATATGATATCATCAGCCATTAGGGACAGGCATTCATCATATGCATACTATGTGAATTGACTGAGATTGCCTATTTGATTGTATATTACTTGCTATTTGTCTAAATGCCTTACTTGTTCCTAATTGTATATTTCTTGCTTGATATAACTGTGTTTGCTACATTATACTCCTGCTGGTGGTTGGGAGGTCTGAAGGAATTGGAAAGAGAAGTATCAGTTAGACTGAAGTATCTTTAGTCAGATGCCCTTTATGGTTTAGCTTGTTTATAAGCTTTGATATTATCTGGAGGAAGTTCAGGATTGCCTTTGGCTTTCCTCCATTATTATGTATTATATATGTGGAAGCTGTTACCATGCTGGGGACCTCTGGTTCTCACCCATGCGGATTTTGTGGTTCTCAAATGCTGGGCGTGAGGTTTCTCGCTGAGGCATGCTGGAGACTTCTGGATTAGCGAAGATCCTTTGTTCTCGGGACTCTATTTTGGTTTATATGTTTTGC
>NC_029774.3:106136882-106188640 GCF_000817695.3 Arachis duranensis | reverse complement strand
ATTATTATGTATTATATATGTGGAAGCTGTTACCATGCTGGGGACCTTTGGTTCTCACCCATGCGGATTTTGTGGTTTTCAGATGCAGGACGTGTGGTTTCCCACTGAGGCATGCTGGAGACTTTTAGATTTGTGAAGATTCCTTGTTCCTGGGGACTCTGTTTTAGTTTATATGTTTTACTTAGATACTTTTATCTCCATTAAATAATACAACTGTGATGACTCCTCTTATGGGAGAATTTGGAGAATAGCTTTTATGTATTTGTGTCCCTTTGGGTTTCCTTTGGGGTTTTCCTTACTTTTATCATATGTATATATATTGCTATGCTCGGACCGGTTATCTTGGCAGCCGGATCTTGAGTCTTGATATTCCTGTTTTTGACACTCCTTTGTATATATATAATCACGCGTTGGTTTATCTTTGCTCGTTACGTTATCGATCGGAGTGTTGCGCTTTAGAGTTGCGATTTTTGTTTACCCCTTTTTTTCTACAAAGGCTCCTAGTTATAATCAATCATTCATACTACTATACGTACTAAATTTTTATTTTAGAGGTCGTAATACCTTGCCATCTCTGAATTATGACTTAAGCATAAGACTCTGTATGGTAGGGTGTTACAGTACCACTCGCAATGGTGGGATTCATGGTGGTGTACTGCTCGCCAGGTGGGGTTCGTGGTGGTATACTGTCCACTAGTTTTCAAGAGGAGCATATCTGGATTAGCTGCCGGATGTGTCTAATTCTGGCAAAGTAACTGACACGTGAGCTCACGGGCAATAGGAAAGGCATGCATCATATGCATTTATGTGTCTTGTTTGGTTTTACACTACTTGGATTTACTTATTTGAACATATATGCTTATCTCCTATATTTGTTACCTGTTGTATCTGTATTCTACTTGTACTTGTCTTTGTCTATTTTGTTTGTCTGTGTGATTCTATTGGAATCCTGGAGGATTTTGGAGGAAGGAAAAGGATTTTGAGGGGTTAGTAAGAGTTTAGTTAAGATTAAGAATCTTAGATAACCAACCCTGTTTATGGTTTATAATTTATCACTTTAAGTTTTAAATCAAATGTCGGAAGTTCTAGGATTGCCTTTGACTTTTGTGAGACCTTATATGTTAATTATGTGGACACCATTACTATGTTAAGAACCCCCGGTTCTCATTCCATACAAATATTGTGGTTTTCAGATGCAGGACGTGAGACGCCTCGCTGAGGCATACTGTGAACTTTTTGAAGCGAAGAACTGTTCCTTTGGGAGTTTTATTTTGGTAGAGTTGTATATATTTGTATCTCCACTGTATATATATTTTATGTTTGTCCCTCTTAGAGGCTCTTGGGTGGAGAACTAAGTGTAAATTTATGTATTTTGGGTTTACTGGGCTATATCTGTATATGTGTATTTATGCAAATATTTTCCGGTCGGCCTTGGTTTCGCAGGTCGAGCTAGGAGTTTGATATTATGTATCTTTTGACCCTCTACTCTCATTATATTTTTGTGTCGTTACTTTTCTTCGTACGTAAGTTTTCGTACGTGAGCGTTGCGTTTTAGGTCGTAATACCTGACCACCTCTGTTTTATGACTTAAGCATAAGACTCGGTGTGGTAGAGTCTTATATATACTACTCTTCATACTTCTATATACATAAAGACTCTTCTAGAATACTCTATGACCTTCTAGAGTCTTCTACAACTTTCTAAGGTATTCTGGAACCTTCTAGGACATTGATGAGCGGATAATTTATATGTTTTTTGTATTATTTCTAGGTAGTTTTTAGTATCTTTTAGTTACTTTTTATTATACTTTCATTAGTTTTTATACAAAAATCACATTTCTGGACTTCACTACGAGTTTGTGTATTTTTCTGTAATTACAGGTATTTTCTGGTTGAAACTGAGGGACTTGAGCAAAAGTCTGATTCAGAGGCTGAGAAAGGACTGCAGATGTTGTTGGATTCTGACCCTCCTACACTCGAAGTAGATTTTCTGGAGCTACAGAAGCCCAATTGGCGCGCTCTCAATTGTGTTAGAAAGTAGACATCTTGGGCTTTCCAGCAATGTATAATAATTCATACTTTGCTCGAGATTTGATGGCCCAAATTGGCGTTAAAACGCCCATCAGAGACCCTTTTCTGGTGTAAAACGCCCACCAGAGACCCTTTTCTGGCGTAAAACGCCGGAACTGACACTAGAACTGGAGTTAAATGCCCAAACTGGCATCCAAGCTGGCATTTAACTCCCAAAAAAAGCCTATGCATGTGTAAAGCTCAATGCTCAGCCCAAGCACACACCAAGTGGGCCCCAGAAGTGAATTTCTGCACTATCTACACTTAGTTACTTATTTTCTGTAATCTCTACTAACTAGTTTAGTATAAATAGCACTTTTTACTATTGTATTGGATTCCTTAATCAGAATCTTCATGGTATAAGCATTGATGGCGGCATTCATGGGAATCCGGAAAGTCTAACCTTGTCTGTGGTATTCTGAGTAGGATTCCGGGATTGAATGACTGTGACGAGCTTCAAACTCCTGAAGGCTGGGCGTTAGTGACAGACGCAAAAGAATCAAGGGATTCTACTCCAACCTGATTGAGAACCGACAGATGATTAGCCATTCTGTGACAGAGCATTTGGACCTTTTTCACTGAGAGGATGGGATGTAGCCATTGACAACGGTGATGCCCTACATACAGCTTGCCATAGAAGGGAGTGATAAAATTGGATAAAAGCAGTAGGAAAGCAGAGATTCAGAAGGAGCACAGCATCTCCATAGGCCTATCTGAAATCCCCATCATTGGATTACATGAGTAACTTTATCTTTATTTTATGTTTATTATTTATTAATTTTCGAAAATCCGTAATCAATTACTATCCACCTGACTGAGATTTACAAGATGACCATAGCTTGCTTCATACCAACAATCTCTGTGGAATCGACCCTTACTCACGTAAGGTTTATTACTTGGACGACCCAGTACACTTGCTGGTTAGTTGAACGGAGTTGTGACCACACATAGTAAAGAGCTCTTATCTCGAATTAAATTTCATACAAGTACAAAGAGTACAAATCACAATTTCGTCCACCAGGTATAAAGTAACAATTAACAAGAATCTATAAAACTAACACAATATCTAAGCAAAATTATACTAGAGAATTCAAATCAAACAATTAAAACTAGTAATTAACAAGATCCAATTCAGAATTTAATAAGGGAAGATCAAATTAAAGCTAGATCTAGAGAGGAACAAGGGTTTCTCTCTCTAGAAGAACAAAGAACCAAAAAACTAGAAAATGTGTCTTAGTGTAAAAATGATTGATCCCCCCTTTCTCCCTAGCATCCTTGGGTCTTTTTCATGCAGAAACATCTTGAATTTGGGCCTAATGAGCCTCAGAAATCGCCAAGCACGATTTTCTTTAATGAGGTCACGTGCAGCTTCATGCGCGTGCCAGCCTTGCGTGCATGCGCGTACGCGTCGGTTGGAATTCTCTGAGCTGCGCGGATGCGTCCATCCTTGCGCGTCGCTTCCAGCTATCCTTATCCACGCGTTCTTGTAAAGTGCGCATGCGCGTCGGTGCTGAAGTTCCCAAAATCCAAATCTTCATGTTCCTTCCTCTTGTGCATGCTTTCTTTTTCTCTTCTAGGCCATTCTTACCCTATTAATTCTGAAATCACTTAATAAATACATCACGGCATCGAATCGCAATAAAAGATGATCAAAATATAGCAATTCTAAGACAAAATAAGCATGTTTTCCATCATGGAGCAATATTAGGAAGTGAACACAAAACCATGCATTTCTTGTGAATAAGTGCGAGAAATATTGACAAAAACCCCCAAATTAAGCACAAGATAAACCACAAAATTGGGGTTTATCAATATGCCTCACGACAGTTAAGATCTCATGAAGTCAATTATTTGACGCATGACCTGGAGCTTCTTGTGGTCGTGTTTGCGCTGAAGGTGTGGAGGCATTACCTCTGTGGGGTTAAGTTCCAAGTTTTTTTATCATAAGAGTTTGAAATATCTCTTTGATCAGAAAGAGCTTAAAATGTGACAGAGGAGGTGGATGGAATTCCTAAAAGACTACGACTTTGAGCTGAGCTACCATCCGAAAAAAGCGAACGTTGTGGCGGATGCCTTAAGTCGAAAATCACTATGTGCTGCATGGATGATGCTTAAAGAGGAGCAACTGTTCAATGAATTTGAAAATCTAAACTTAGGAGTTAAAAAAACAGCTGGGGTGTATGATTGAATCAATTATAGATCTCGAGTGTCTTTAAGGTTGAAATTAAGAAAGCTCAACAAGATAACCAAGATTTACAAAAGGTACTGCCAGCAATTGAAATAGGAAAGCAATGGAGAGTCTCATCGGACAGAAACGGAATCTGGAGGTACAAGGGGAGAATTTGCATACCTAATGTTGGGAATTTACAACAAGACATCCTAAAAGAAGCCCATCAGAGTAAGTTCTCAATCCATCCGAGGAGCACAAAGATGAACCACGATCTAAAGTCGATGTTTGGGTAGCCTGGTATGAAAAATGACGTAGCGACACATGTTTCAAAGTGCTTAACTTGTCATAAGGTAAATATTGAGCATTAGAGACCATCGGGAACCCTTCAGCCTTTAGAGATTCCACAATGGAAGTGGAAGAGTATCGCGATGGATTTTGTATCCGGTTTCCCGAGGACCAGAACTGGATTTGATGCAGTATGGGTAATTGTGGACCTACTGACTAAATATGCTCCCTTCTTGCCCGTTCGAATGAACTGTACCTTAGAGGAGTTAGCACGTTTATACATAAAGGAGATTGTAAGACTATACAGTGTGCCTACCACCGTCATTTTTGACCGAGATTCCCATTTCAATTCAAGGTTCTGGGGGGGATTTCAGAGAGCTTTTGGAACCCAGTTAAGCTTGAGTACAACTTACCATCCTCAAATAGATGGTCAATCTGAAAGGACAATCCAAACCCTAGAAGATATGTTGAGTGCTTATATTTGGACCAACCGACGAGTTGAGATCGGTATATACCGCTGGTGGAGTTCGCATACAACAATAACTACCATACGAAAATTAGATTGGCTCCGTATGAGGCTCTGTATGGTAGAAAATGTCAATCTTTGCTATGATGGTATGAAGCTGGGGAATCAAGTTTGTTAGGGCCTGAATTTTTAACTGAAACCACTTAACAGATCAAGAAGGTTCGAAATAGAATGCTAACTATGCAGAGTCGCCAGAAGAGCTACGTCGATAAGAGGCGGAAACCCTTAGAGTTTGATGAAGGGGACCACATTTTCCTTAAAGTTACTCCAGCAACCGAAGTGGGTCGAGCGATTAAAGCGAAGAAACTGAATCCTTATTACATCGGTCTGTTTCAGATTCTGAAGAGAATTGGGCCGGTAGCCTATAGAATTGCATTACCACCTTGTAACACCCCAATTACCTTAAGCTTTACCTCTAGCCGTAAAGCAAAGGTTAATCAGAGGTTACGACAGTTCTAAGGCCTATACATAGGATATGTATAGAAGAAATAATATAATCTAGAAGCCTGATAAAGGATATAGCTTAAACGGATTTAAAAGCGCAAAGTGAACTAGCAAAGCGTCCAACTTAAAACACAAGATATAGATGTGATATAAACAAAGATAATAGTATAATAGTATAATAGTATAATATCATAAGAAACTAGCCATGGCTCGCAGAGTTTAAGCCGGCTAGCCAAACATACAGACAAGGGGAAACTGAAGTTTAAAATGGCTTATACAAGTTTTGTTCTCTCTTAAATACAGACCTCTTGGCCAAAACAAAACTACAAAAGCGAGAGACAAATACAAAACAAACCAAAAAGACTCCAAAAGTTATCCGGATCCTCCGCTTCTGTCCCCAACCAAACAACTCACCGAGGTAGGTTGCGACCTGCATATGAAAAACAATAACAAAGTATGGAATGAGAACCGGAGGTTCTCAGTATGGTAACAGTGCCCAATGATGTAAGATGTAAGGCCCTGGGACGCCGAAGGCAATCCTAGAACTTCACATCACATACGAATATTCAAGCTTAGAACAAAATAAATAAAAGAACTTAAACCACAAAACAGGGATATCTAATCTTAGGAAAATTCTAACTAAACTAGTCACACCGCTGTATCCCACAGCCCTCGCCAACCTACCCCCCGTGTGATCCCATCGCCACCGCCTACTTAACCTCCTCAGCACCAGACAATCATAATAAGTGCAGACAAGTAAAACACAGAAAATATTCATATACAGCAAGTAATTCAAGAAGCAGGTAAGCATGTTATACAATTAGGCAAACTCAAGTAAGCAAAGTAAGCAAGGAGATAAAAGATGCACAAGATGAATGTCTGCCCTATTGGCTGTGATATCACATGTCGGTTATTGTGCCAAACCCAACAGCAAATCCGGTCGACAACTCCCGAATTAGTCTCTCTATTGCGCATAAGGAGTAAAATTCCGATGGAGAGTGCCTTACCGCCTTCTCCTTTCATAGAGAAATATTCCGAGGGAGCGTGCCCTATCACCATCCTCTGGTTGTCGCATAATTTTGTAGGTTCCTACCACCTTCTCTTTTCAGAGGGAAATATTCCGAGCGAGAGTGCCCTACCACCTTCCTCTGGAGCAATCAGTATGAGTGAGAAGCTCAACTTTAAGCCTCACATCCGAACATAGGCGGGATACTACCACAGCCCCTACGACAGATAGCAATGCATATTATAATTACATTTTCAATCTTAGAGGCCACTCCTCTAAACACTCTTCCACTAATACTCATCACAACCACCATCCAGACATAAGTTCCTTTCCGAACTCCTTAGCTTATCAGTTTCTCAATTCGCTATCAGTACTCGCCAAGTTCACTACTCTTCCTTCTCTCTCAACCAAACTCATCCCCAATACAACAGAAACCTAGACCTCTGTTTGCTAACTTTTCATGATAAACATCAACTAAAGCCCTTATCGTATTTCCCATATTCCCATACTCAAAATTTGGCCCAAAAGCCTCAAAATGCTGTTATAGAAGCTTACAACCTTGTTGGGAAGGTGAAATAGTTGAAAACAAAATTTAAATTTGTTAAACAGGGTGTGTGCGTCCGCATAGGGGTGTGCGTGCGCACGCCCAGGAAGATTTTGAAAGTTTGCGTACGCACAGGGGTGTGCGTATGCAAAGGTACTAAAATTCATAAAGTCTGTTCACTCACACAAGCTGTGCGAGTGCCCCCAACAGACGACCCTTCCCAACTTGTGCGTTCGCAGAGGGCTGTGCGTCCGCACAGGTCGCAACTCTTCATTGATGTGCGCGTGCACAACCTAGGCTAGCGCTGCTACCAGAGCCCATTCCCCTGCCTGTGAGTCCACAAAGAATAACATTTTCGTAGGGTTGTGCGTGCGCACACGGCTGTGCGTCCGCACATATCAGAAAATTATGAAATTCTACACAATGCAAAATTTCAAATTTTCAACACCAACTTTGAATGATCACAACTCCCTCTACATAAATCCATTTTCCTCAAACTTTATATCATTTTAAATCTCTAAAAATCATCTTTAATTTAAAATAAATTCCAATCAATTTTGGAAATCGAGGCAAAAGTTATGATCAGACAATATTCACCAAAAATCTATTTTTGCCAAAGGCCTCAAAACTCCAATTTTTTCAAAACTCACAATTCAAAACCAAACCAACCACAACCCAAACATTACCAAAACAACATAAAAGCCCATACCCTTCCTTTTCCAACTCAACCATCCCTAATTCCAATTACACTACTCAATACCATCAAATTCCTTACTCATTAACATCTAAAACCATCATAAATAATCTTTAACCAACATCAAACATCAACAACTACTTCAAATCCTCATCATTTAACCTCAACATTATCAAACATTATCCACATTCATATTACCACCCTCAACATACACACTTACCAACATCAACCAACATCACAATTTATAATTAGCACCAACAACATCAATATTCTTCATCAACCTTTATAATCATTAAGTACCAATAACATCATTAATCATTCATCAATCCTTAAATTCCAACAACCTCATCAACAACACTAATCATCAATACTCATCAACACCACAATTCCCAATAATCATTCTCAACCACAATAATCAAATAAAACCCACAATTATCATCAATTCACATATAATTATTCATACACCAACAACATTCAATCCTATCTTAGGGTCAACTAACATATGTGTCCATGAACATTACATGTTACATAAAGAAAACCGAAACCATACCTTGGCCAATTCCTAAACGCACCAAACACCAAAACAAAACCACCAAACTTGATCCAAAGCCTCAACCAACACCAAAGCTCAAACTAACAACACATATATCACCAAAAATCAAAACCTAAGATACACAAAACAACTAAACACAAGGATTTAGTGGAACCTTACCTTATCCAATGAGATTAGGGGTAAAATTCAACATTTACCCGCTACTAAAGATCACATAAACAACCAAAATCCCAAAATCTACTAAAAGACCATACATAGAAACGTGCAGAATCTAGGGCTGGAAACTGGGACAAGAAGAGAGAAGTCTTACCAGATTTCTTTAAATAGAAACATAGAGCTCGACAAGAGTTTCGCGTGGCCGCAAACAACTCGTTAATCGGAGCTCCGGATCAAAAGTTATGGCTTCCGTAAGGTGGAGGTGAAAAGAGCACTCTCTCTTCTTCCTCTCCTCTCAAAACCGCGCCTCTCCTCCCTCTTAGGGCTGGAAAATGAGCTCAAAGCTCATTAAATGAGCTTATATATGTTGGGTCTAGGGCCCGTTTTGGTTCCAGTCCAACCCGTTAGCGTTTTTGGTCCGTTTGGCCCACTTTGGGCTAAACCTTTAAGATTAGTGCCCGGTTTTCAATTCCAAAATTTTATTTGTCCTTTCAAAACAATAAATCACTTTTCAAAATATTATTTTTCAATTCCAAAGTTTTCATTTTTCACGAACAATGTATTCAAAGGCGTTTCGAATCATACCTTTAAAACTTTGCGGGCATTATCATTGGCTTTAGTTATTCTTCCCTTAGGATCTCATGCACCTTTGACTCGGCTTAATTTTGTTTCAAACTGTTACATTGTTTTCTTCCTAATGTTCCTGTCAAATTTCCTTAATTCGAGATTCTTTCCTAGACTTGTGATTTGATTTTCGTCCCAACATTCTTTATTACTTGTATATCCTTATTTACTTGTGATCTCAGCAGCTCTTCAAATTCTTGTGAGTGATGTCCTTGTCACTTGTTCTTCTTTTCTGAGGTCTAGTATCCTCCTGAGTAAACTCGAAATTTATTTTAATATCACGTACGACCTTTAGATATAGAAAACGATATGTTGGTTTTTTAGAACGCGTTTTCAGAACATGAAAGGTGAAAATTGTAAGTGTGCTACATCATAGGATGTTGTGGAATTTTGATTCTCACTAAAGAGTTGGTCAATGATGGACCTATGACTAGTAGTAAGGTTTGCAAGGTGTTTGACGAGGTTGATAACCCTCGGATGAACTGTTCGATGAAGTATGGTTGAGGATGGTGAAGATAAATTATGCTGTAGTTTAAATAGTTGAATTTTTGAAGCTGGTATGAGATCAGTGTGCGAATATTAACCACGATGTCCTAATGCCAGCCTGTGTTGTAAACCTTTCGCCACGTTATACTATTACCGCATGTTGGAACTATAAAATCTTTTACATCACATTTATACTATTATATCCTTATGACATATGAGTATCCTGGGATTTCAAAGATGTATATATATATTTATGTTGAGACCTTGTTGCATCTTCTTTATATGTTACGACTTATGATTTTTCAGTATTTGAAATTATATATACATATATATATGCCAAAACTTTATTTTTGCTTTTCCCTATGTGTTTGAAAGTGAAGATAAAGTGAATCGCTTTTGTTTTGTAATTAATTTTCGAGGACGAAAATTTTTATAAGGTGGGTAGAATGTAAGACCCAGAATTTTAGAAAATCTTATTAAGAGCTAATTTTGACTTATTTATTCAATAAGTACTTTAATCTCAGAAATTATTTTATTAAAGATAATTAAAGCAAAATTTGACTAATTGAGTTTAAAGTAATTTAAGGTTTTATCTGATTTTATAATTATCAAATTATTTTCTATATTTAAACTATAAAGTTTAGCAAATGTAAAATAATAAGAATTTTATGTATTTATGTAAAATAATGGAATTTAATACTAATATTTTTTATATATAAAGAAAGTTAATTATATTATCTTATAATTTCAATTAGGGTATTTGATTTCAAATTAATTAGTATTTTGATACAATAAATAATATTTTAGAATAATTTTAGAAATTTAATTATATTTCAGATTAACCCAAAATCCCCAATTTCATACACAAAACCCTAATTCCCAAATCAAAATCCTAAATCTCCAAAATACAACCCTAATTTTCCTAAACCTAGTCACCATTTCCCCCTTCCCTTATTCCTCAGCCACACATTCCTTGCATTCATACGCGACACACACACTCATAATAGAGGGAAAAAGGAAGAAAGGGCTGTGATGTGAACCTGAAGAGGATCTAGCTGCGCCGCCACGTCCTGCTGCCAAGCCTACTTCGCTATTGCCGTCATTCATCCATGTCTCGTCGTCACCGTCTGTAGGGTCACCAGATGCCGTCGAACCCATGCTGCTACCGCCGTTGCACGAACCAGAGGAGGGGAGACATCATGTTGCGTACGAGAGGGAGGCCGAATCAAAATTGCGTTGAGGAAAGGACATGCACCGCCGTTGAGTTGCTGTAAGCCACCAGGTTTGTTGCCGTCGCCGTTCGTTCCAGTCGCCGCCGTGGAGTTCATCGCAGTCGGACCAGAGAATGAAGGAGAGAACTCATTGAGACGCCGTGAATCACAAACAGGAAGGGAGAAGATGCGCGAATGGGAGCAGCCGCATCGCTGGGCTTGTCGTTGCCGCGTCTGTGTACCGATGTGTCGCCGGAGTTCGACGCCACTGTTCTAGCAGTCGGAAATCACCGCTGGGACTCCTGTCTTTGTAAGTGTTCTTCATTTCTAAAACCATTGAAATTGATATTATGTTATGTTTGGTTAGAGTTTCTAAGGTTTCGGTAATGTAGGATCGATTCCTGGTTGTTGCATGTCGCACTTGCGGCTGCCGCCGTTGCGGGCCGAGAGAAAACGGAGTTTGGTCGCGTAGTTGAATCACAAATGAGGTAGGGGCATTTTCTTAAATTTATTTTACTTTCAAAGAGTTTTTATAAGTTGATAATAGTATGAAAAATATAATTTTATAATTACAAGAGTTTTATGAGTTGAATCGAACTATTTGGAGGGCTGTGACTAGTATTTGATTGGTTTGCTGAATAATTGAGGAAGCTAGTTATTTTGATTTGCTATTTTGGTTGGTTAAGTTGGGCATTATTGAATTTATTTTCCTTGATTTACTGGAAGATGTTTAATGTTGGAATTTGGTTTGATTTTGGAAAGGATTTAATATTGAAAAACTAGTTGAGAATGGGTTGAAAAATTTTGTTTTGATGGGACCCGCAAGGGTGCATAGTCCGAATTTTAGAGGAGATGCTGCCCAAATTTTTATAAAAATTGGAGATCTTGTTTAAAAATGGTTATTTAAAAAGATTTAGATTTTCAAAGATTTTATAATTTGATTTTTGAGAATTATGAAGAAAAAGTTTACGTTTGGTGCTTGATTTATTTAGAAAAGAATTAATTATATTTTGAATATGAATTATTGAAGAAAGTAACAAGTGGTATGATGAGAATGAGTATGCGAGTGAAGATTGATTTTGAGTATAATTTTTGAATAATTGAATGACAACGAGGATGAATGTGAAAATGAGATATGAATTAGTATCGGAAGTGAAACTAATAATTATGAGAAAATGATTGAATATGTTGAGCTTGAGGGTGTTATCTCCCACATGTCAGCTTGGGGTGGGTGTTATCTCCCTCATGTCAGCTTGGGATATTGTCTCTTCTCCCCCATGTCAGTTTGGGATTCGTCCCATGGATATTATTGAGCTCAGGGCGTTCTTTTCCCCATGTCAGCTTGGGGATTTTCCCCATGGTATATTGTTGAGCTTGAGAACATGTCGGGATGGCTACGTAACCGACAGTTGATATCAACAGCCGTAGGATAGGCATTCATCATATACACTTGTATGCTTTGCTTGAGTTTGAATTTGTTTGGGTCTGCCTATTTACTTAACTGATATTAACTACTATCTGAGATATTTGCCGTAACTGCAATCTATGCCTTTGTTTTCCTTGTATGTCTTGCCTGTGTTTGCTTTCTGTTGTGGTACCTTTAAGTTTGGATATTGATGATGAGATGATGATTTGGTTGTGGAATTGTTTGAGTCGCTGAGTTGAAGGCTATGATTGGTTTCTGACTGAAGTATTAGTAAAGTATGAAAAATCAAGCAACTTCAGCATATACTTAATGAACCTATGCTTGGAACAGATTGGTCATTCATACTGTTAGGAAACTTCTAATTTTCTTTTATAGGAAAAATTGAGTTTGGGAATTCTGGATACTTAATCACTGAGTTTGAAAAACAGTTCACCTATTAACTATCTTCTTATAACAATTCTAAAAATCTGTGGTGAGACCAAGTGGTTAGGTTCTCACCTCCCTACAGACTTCTCTTTTCAGGAAACGGACGAAGAAGCTTATGAAGAGTAGTTGAGTTTAGCTTATACGATAGAAGATGTTTTAGTTTAGTTACTATTATTCTTCCCTCGCTATTATTATTATAATTTTTGCAAGAGGGAAAGGAGTTTTGATATGTGAAGTGGTGCACCAAATTCTGATACACAATGGCGCCAACAACTTAGAACGCACAATTGTAATCTCACTCTTTTTCACAACTTCGTACAACTAACCAACAAGTGTACTGAGTCATCCAAGTAATAAACCTTACGTGAGTAAGGGTCGATCCCATGGAGATTGTCGGCTTGAAGCAAGCTATGGTCATCTTGTAAATCTCAGTCAGGCGGATTCAAATGGGTGATAGAGTTTTCATAATTAAAGGATAAATAAAACATAAAATAAAGATAGAGATACTTATGTAATTCATTGGTGGAAATTTCAGATAAGCGTATGGAAATGCTTTGTTCCTGTTGAATCTCTGCTTTCTTACTGCCTTCATCCAATCCTTCATACTCCTTTCCATGGCAAGATGTATGTTGGGTTTCACCGGCGTCAATGGCTACCTCCCGTCCTCTCAATGAAAATGGTCCAAATGCACTGTCACCGCACGGCTAATCATCTGTTGGTTCTCGATCATGTTGGAATAGAATCCAGTGATCCTTTTGCGTCTGTCACTACACCTAACACTCACGAGTTTGAAGCTCGTCACAGTCATCCCTACCCAGATCTTACTCGAAATATCACAGACAAGGTTTAGACTTTCCGGATCTCAGGAATGGCCGCCAATAATTCTAGCTTATACCACGAAGACTCCGATCTTTCGAAATGGAGGCTAAGAGAAACAGGCTCAATCTTAAGTAGAACAGAAGTGGTTGTCAGTCACTGTGAATTGCGTGAAAGTAGGATACTCCAAATTCGTGAGTCCAAGAGTTTTATAAAACTCTCTTGATGGAAAAAAATGTGAATGAAAGATCCCGCTGTTCATAGGTGAGAATGATGATGAGTGTCACGGATCATCACATTCATCAGGTTGAAGTACGAGTGAATATCTTAGAACAAGAATAAGCTTGAATTGAATAGAAAATAGTAGTAATTGCATTAATGCTCAAGGAACAGCAGAGCTCCACACCTTAATCTATGGTGTGTAGAAACTCCACCGTTGAAAATACATAAGTGGTCTGGAGGTCTAGGCATGGCCGAATGGCCAGCCTCCCCAAATATGAAAATATGATATCCAGAATTGTCTCTATGATCCGAAGATGAAAATAAAATAGTAAAAGGTCCTATTTATAATGAAACTAGCTACTAGGGTTTACAAAAATAGGTAAATGATGTAGAAATCCACTTCCGGGCCCACTTGGTGTGTGCTTGGGCTGAGCATTGAGCTTTACACGTGTAGAGGTCTTCTTTGGAGTTAAACACCAGATTTGGTACAAGTTTGGGCGTTTAACTTCAACTTTTATGCCAGCTCTGGCGTTTTGACAACAGAAAAGGGCAGAGAGCTGGTGTTTTGACGCAATTTTACATCGTCAAACCTCGCGCAAAGTATGGACTATTTTATATTGCTGGAAAGACCTGGATGTTTACTTTCTAACGCAGTTGAGAGCGCGCCAATTAGAGTTTTGTAGCTCCAGAAAATCTACTTTGAGTGCAGGGAGGTCAGCATCCAACAGCATCTGCAGTCCTTTGTCAGCCACTGAATCAGATTTTTGCTTAGGTCCCTCAATTTTAGCCAGAAAATACCTAAAATCACAGAAAAACACACAAACTCATAGTAAAGTCCAGAAATGTGAATTTTGCTTAAAAACTAATAAAAATATACTAAAAACTAACTAAATCATACTAAAAACTATATAAAAATAATGCCAAAAAGCGTATAAATTATCCGCTCATCACAACACCAAACTTAAATTGTTGCTTGTCCCCAAGCAACTGACAACAAAATAGGATAAAAAGAAGAGAATATACAATGAATCCCACAGTATCAATGAAACTTAGTCCTAATTAGATGAGCGGGGCTTGTACCTTTTTGCTTTTGAACAGTTTTGGCATCTCACTTTTTCCTTTGAAATTCAGAATGATTGGCATCTATAGGAACTTAGAATTTTAGATAGTGTTATTGATTCTCCTAGTTTAGTACGTTGATTCTTGAACACAGCTACTTTATGAGTCTTGGCCGTGACCCTAAGCACTTTGTTTTCTAGTATTACCACCGGATACATAAATGCCACAGACACATAACTGGGTGAACCTTTTTAGATTGTGACTCAGCTTTGCTAAAGTCCCCAGTTAGAGGTGTCCAAAGTTCTTAAACACACTCTTTTGCTTTGGATCACGACTTTAACCACTCAGTCTCAAGCTTTTCACTTGGACTTACATGCCACAAGCACATGGTTAGGGACAGCTTGATTAGCCGCTTAGGCCTGGATTTTATTTCTTTAGGCCCTCCTATCCATTAATGCTCAAAGCCTTGGACCCTTTTTACCCCTTTTCTTTTGGTTTTAAGGGCTATTGGCTTTTTCTACTTGCTTTTTCTTTTTCTTTCTTTCTCTCCCCTTTTTTTTCTCCATTTTTTCTCTTTTCTCTTTTTTTTCGCAAGCTTTCTCATCACTACTTTTTCTTGCTTCAAGAATCAATTTCATGATTTTTCAGATTATCAATAACATTTCTCTTTGTTCATCATTCTTTCAAGAGCCAACAATTTTAACATTCATAAACAACAAGATCAAAAATATGCACTGTTCAAGCATTCATTCAGAAAACAAAAAGTATTACCACCACATCAAAATAATTAAACTAGTTTCAAGATAAAATTTGAAATCCAAGTACTTCTTGTTCTTTTGTAATTAAGCACATTTTTCATTTAAGAGAGGTAAAGGATTCATGGAATTATTCATAACTTTAAGACATAGACACTAGACACTAATGATCATGTAGTGAAGACACAAACATAGATAGCACATATAGCCTAAAAATCGAAAATAGAAAAATAAATAGACAAGGAGATTAAGGAATGAGTCCACCTTAGTGAGGGTGGCATCTTCCTTCTCTTGAAAAACCAATGGTGCTTTTGAGCTCCTCTATGTCTTTTCCTTGCCTTTGTTGCTCCTCCCTCATAGTTCTTTGATCTTCTCTAATCTTATGGAGAATGATGGAGTGCTCTTGGTGTTCCACCCTTAATTGGTCCATGTTATAACTCAAGCTTTCCAAAGAAGTGTTAAGTTGCTCCCAATAATTGTGCAGAGGAAATTGCATCCCTTGAGGCATCTCAATGATTTCTTGATGAGGGAATTTCTCATGCTCTTGTTGAGGTCCATGAGTGGGCTCTCTTGTTGTGAAGTCAAATGCTCTACTACTAAGCTATGGACCCTTGAGATGAATCTCTCCATCTCCCATAACTTGGAGGTGGAAGCTTTTGTCTTTCCTTTCCTCTTTCTAGAGGTTTCTCCGGACTTAGGTGCCATAAATGGTTATAGAAAAACAAAAAGCAATGCTTTTACCATACCAAACTTAAAATATTTGCTCGTCCCCGAGCAAAAGGATAAAAAAAGATGTAGAAGAAGAAGAAAATGGAGGAGATGGAGGGTGTATAGGGTTCGGCCAAGGGGAGGGGAAGGTGTGTATGATGTATGAAAATGAAGGAGTTGAGAGGGGTATTTATAGGAAAAGGGAAGGATAGTGGCCGAAAGGTTTGGATGGGTTTGGCAGGGAAATGGTTTTGAATTTTGAAGGTGGGTGGAGGGTTTTTGGGGAAGAGCTAAGGAAGTGATTTGTGAAGGGTATTTGGAGAAGAGTGTTGTAGAAAGGTGTGAAGAGGAGAGAGAGTGAGTTGAGGTTGGTGGCGATCCTGTGGGTCCACAGATCCTGAGGGGTCAAGAAATTCTCATCCCTGCTCTAATTGAGCGTTCAAAACCCCTTAGAGTGCAATCCTGGGGTTTAAACGCCAGTCTGCTGCCCTGTTTTGGCATTTAAACGCCAGTCTGGTGCCTTATTCTGGCATTTAAACGCCCAGAAAGGTACCAGATTGGGCGTTTAAATGCCCATTTTGCTACCCTTACTGGCGTTTAAACGCCAATAAGTCCTTCCTCCAGGGTGTGCTGTTTTCAATGCTGTTTTTGATTTTTTTCTTTATTTTTGTAATTGTCTTTGTGACTTCACATGATCATTAACCAAAAAGAAAACAAAATAATATAGATAAAATTAAAATAAAATTGGGTTGCCTCCTAATAAGCGCTTCTTTAATGTCAATAGCTTGATAGTGAGCTCTCATGGAGCCTCACAGATGATCAAAGTATGGTTGAGATCTCTCAACACAAAACTTAGAGTTTGGCTGTGGCCTCCCAACACCAAACTTAGAGTTTGAATGTGGGGGCTCTGTTTGACTCTGTATTGGGTGAAGCTCTTCATGCTTACTCTCCATGGTTACAGATGGAGAACATTGAGTCTTTACTACAAGGCATTCTTCATTCACAAGAAGGATCAACTCTCCTCTGTCAACATCAATCACAACTCTTGCTGTGGCTAGGAAGGATCTTCCAAGGATGATGGATTCATCCTCATCCCTCCTAGTGTCTAGGATTATGAAATCAGCAGGGTGAATGAGAATTTGGCAACCTGTATCTCATAGATTCCCAGTCTCTCTATTACAGAGAGGGTGGTGCACGAAATTGCAATCACACTTTTGCAATCCGCACAACTAACCAGCAAGTGCACTGGGTCATCCAAGTAATACCTTACGTGAGTAAGGGTCGAATCCCACGGAGATTGTTTGCTTGAAGCAAGATATAGTTATCTTATTGATCTTAGTCAGGATGCCAATAAGGTTCTTTCGTTTTAACTGTAAAAAGTCAAAGGGCATAAAATAAATACTTATTGTGCAATAATGGAGAATATGTTGGAGTTTTAGAGATGCTTTGTCTTCTGAATTTCTGTAACATAATGCTTCCTCACTTTCAAAAATGCAAGGCTCCTTCCATGGCAAGCTGTATGTAGGGTGTCACCGTTGTCAATGGCTACTTCCCATCCTCTCAGTGAAAATGGTCCAAATGCTCTGTCACAGCACGGCTAATCATCTGTTGGTTCTCGATCATGTCGGAATAAGATCCATTGATCCTTTTACGTCTGTCACTACGTCCAACAATCGTGAGTTTGAAGCTCGTCACAGCCATTCAATCATTGGATCCTACTCGGAATACCACAGACAAGGTTTAGACATTCCGGATTCTCATGAATGCTGCCATAAATTCTAGCTTATACCACGAAGATTCTGACTAAGAAATCTAAGAGATACTCCTTCAATCTGATGTAGAACGGAGGTGGTTGTCAGGCACACGTTCATGGATTGAGGAAGGTGATGAGTGTCACGGATCATCACCTTCTTCATAGTGAAGCGCGAGTAAACATCTTAGATAGGAACAAGCATCTTTGAATGGAAAACAGGAAATAATTGCATTAATTCATCGAGACGCTGCAGAGCTCCTCACCCCCAACAATGGAGTTTAGAGACTCATGCCGTCAAAGAGTATATAATTCAGATCTAAAAATGTCATGAGATACAAAATAAATTTCTAAAAGTTGTTTAAATACTAAACTAGTAACCTAGGTTTACAGAAAATGAGTAAACTAAGATGGATAGTGCCGAAATCCACTTCTGGGGCCTAATTGGTGTGTACTGGGGCTGAGACGTAAGCTTCTCACGTGTCTGGACTGTTTCTGGAGTTGAACGCCAGGTTGTAACCTGTTTCTGGCGTTGAACTCCAACTTGTAACCTGTTTCTGGCGCTGAACGCCAGACTGCAACATGGAACTGGCGTTGAACGCTAGTTTACGTTGTCTATCTTCGCGCAAAGTATGGACTATTATATATTGCTGGAAAGCCCTGGATATCTACTTTCCAACCCAGTTGAGAGAGCGCCAATCGGACTCCTTTAGCTCCAAACAATCCATTCCGAGTGCAGGGAGGTCAGAATCCAACAGCATCAGCAGTCCTTTTTCAGCCTAAATCAGATTTTTGCTCAGCTCCCTCAATTTCAGCCAGAAAATACATGAAATTACAAAAAAATACAAAAAATCATAGTAAAGTCTAGAAATATGAATTTTGCCTAAAAACTAATAAAAGTATACTAAAAACTAACTAAAACTTACTAAAATCTACATGAAGTTATTCCCAAAAAGCGTATAAAATATCAGCTCATCACAACACCAAACTTAAATTGTTGCTTGTCCCCAAGCAACTAGATAAATAAAATAGGATAAAAAGAAATTAAGAAGCAATAATATCTCAGAGTTTTAAGTGAAGCTCAGATTCTAATTAGATGAGCGGGGCTAGTAGCTTTTTGTTTCTGAACAGTTTTGGCGTCTCACTTTATCCTTTGAAATTCAGAATGATTCGCATCCATAGGAACTCAGAATTCAGATAGTATTATTGATTCTCCTAGTTTAGTATGTTGATTCTTGAACACAGCTACTTTATGAGTCTTGGCCGTGGCCCTAAGCACTTTTTTTTTCCAGTATTACCACCAGATACATAAATGCCACAGACACATAACTGGGTGAACCTTTTTAGATTGTGACTTAGCTTTGCTATAGTATCCAATTAGAGGTGTCTAGAGTTCTTAAGCACACTCTTTTACTTTGGATCACGACTTTAACCACTCAGTCTCAAGTCTTTCACTTGGACCTGCATGCCACAAGCACATGGTTAGAGACAGCTTGATTTAGCCGCTTAGGCCTGGATTTATTTTCTTGGGCCCTCCTATCCATTGATGCTCAAAGCCTTGGATCCTTTTTCACCCTTGCCTTTTGGTTAAAAGGGCTATTGGCTTTTTCTACCTCTTTTGCTTTTTTTCTTTTTTTCTCTTTTTTTTTCGCAAGCTTGTTTTTCACTGCTTTTTCTTACTTCAAGAATCAATTTCATGATTTTTCAGATCATCAATAACATTTTTCTTGTTCATCATTCTTTCAGGAGCCAACAATTTTAACATTCATAAAATTCAATATAAAAAAATATGCACTGTTCAAGCATTCATTCAGAAGACAAAAAGTATTGCCCCCACATATAAATAATTAGAATTTTCCTTATTAAGAACTCGAAAAAATTAAATTGCCTCTTTATTCTAAAAATCTACTATTTTATTCATGTTTGATGATGATGAGAAAATTAAATTATAACTTAATTGGAAATAAAATCAAAATAGAGATACTAATTACTACTACTAATATATAACTTCTAAGGTAAATTCCTAATAAGAACATTTATCACAGAGTTAAGGCAAAGATTAGGACTCAACAACCTTTATTTTGGGAAGTGGGTGTTCCTCTAGTCTGTGGGGTGCTTGATCCCTCAAGAGATAATTTCTGACGCTTCAGTTCCTTCAAGTCACATTCTTGCTCTTCCTGTTCCCTTAGGTGCCATGATCTTGATGAGTTTTAGCTCAGTGATCATGGCAAATCACACCAAACTTAGAGGTTTGCTTGTCCTCAAGAAAAAGAAAGGAAAGGAGAGGAATAGAAGGAGAGGCAATTTCGAAATTCAAAATATATGATGAGTTGAAAAAGATATGAGAAGAAATTAAAAAGATTTGAAAAGAATTCAAAAAGATAGATGAGTTTTGAAAAATATTTGAAAAGAAATTAAAGAAAAATCAAGAAATATGTTTAGGATTAAAAATTTTTTGAAATTGAAGTTGAAATATGAGAGTTTGTAACATGTTTATGCAAGAAATCATGAATTGAAACATGAAAATTGGAAAAAAATTTGAATTGAAAACGAAATTACCTCCTCCCCACAATCCTGGCGTTAAATGCCCAAATGCTGCATGTTTTGGGCATTTAACGCCATGTGCAGCTTCTCCTGGGCGTTCAACACCCAGCTGTTGCTTCTTTCTGGCGTTGAACGCCAGGAATTCCTTTGTCACTGGGCATTTTTCTGAACGCCCAAGACACTATAAATCTGGCGTTAAACGCCCAGAAGGTGCTTCTTTCTGGCGTTCAACACCTAGAAGATGCTCCTTTCTGGCGTTTAACGCCCAGATGGCTATCCTTACTGGCGTTGAACGCCCAGTAGATGCTTCTTTTGGGCGTTCAACGCCCAAAACAGCTTTTACTGGCTTTTTCGCACCAGTGAGCTTCCTTTTTGCTGTTTTATCCTCTGAATCCTTCTGTAACTCTGTGAACTCAAGCAATTGCTATTTTACCTTGAGGATGATTGACATAAACCTATAAAAATTAATTAATTAACAAATAAGCTTTGTAAATGGCTGGGTTGCCTCCCAGCAAGCGCTTCTTTATTGTCTTTAGCTGGACTATTACTGAGCTTTAGTCAAGTCTCAGTTTTGAGCATTCTTGCTCAAAATTGCTTTCAAGATAATGTTTGACTCTCTGTCCATTGACAATGAACTTTTTGTTAGAATCATTATCCTGAAGCTCTACGTATCCATATGGTGACACACTTGTAATCACATATGGACCTCTCCACCGGGACTTCAATTTTTTGGGAAATAATCAGAGCCTAGAATTAAACAGCAGAACTTTCTGTCCTGGCTCAAAGACTCTGGATGACAGCTTCTTGTCATGCCATCTTTTTGCTTTCTCTTTGTAAATTTTTGCATTCTCGAAAGCATTGAGTCTAAATTCCTCTAGTTCATTTAACTGGAGCAATCTTTTTTCTCCAGCTAACTTGGCATCAAGGTTTAGGAATCTGGTTGCCCGGTAGGCCTTATGTTCCAGTTCCACTGGCAAGTGACAGGCTTTTCCATATACGAGCTGGTATGGAGAAGTTCCTATAGGAGTCTTGAATGCTGTTCTATATGCCCACAGAGCATCATCTAAGCTTCTTGCCCAATCCCTTCTACGGTTAATCACAGTCCATTCCAGGATTCTTTTAAGTTCTCTATTAGAGACTTCAGCTTGCCCATTTGTCTGTGGATGATATGGAGTGGCTAACCTGTGGCTAACTCAATATCAAACCAAAGCAGAGTAAAACTGTTTATTGCAGAAATGAGTGCCCCCATCACTGATTAATACTCTAGGGGTACCAAATCTGCTGAAGATGTGTTTCTGAAGGAATTTCAGGACTGTCTTAGTATCATTAGAGGGTGTTGCTATAGCTTCTACCCATTTGGATACATAATCCACTGCCACCAGAATATAGGTGTTTGAGTATGATGGTGGGAATGGCCCCAAGAAGTCAATACCCCATACATCAAATAACTCAATCTCCAAGATCCCTTGTTGAGGCATGGCATAACTGTGAGGTAGATTGCAAGATCTTTGGCAACTGTCATAATTAAGTACAAACACTCGGGAGTCTTTATAGAGAGTAGGCCAGTAGAAGCCACATTGGAGGACTCTTGTGGCTGTTCGCTCACTTCCAAAATGTCTTCCATACTATGATCCATGGTAGTGCCAGAGAATCTTCTGTGCTTCTTCTTTAGGCACACATCTACGGATTACTCCGTCTACACATCTCTTGAAGAGATATGGTTCATCCCAAAGATAGTACTTTGCATCTGTGATCAACTTCTTTGATTGCTGCCTACTGCATTCTTTGGGTATGAACCCCACTGCCTTGTAGTTTGTAATGTCTGCAAACCATGGCACTTCCTGGATGGCAAAGAGTTGTTCATCCGAAAAGTTTTCAGAGATCTCAGTAAGAGGGAGGGACACCCCTTCTACTGGTTCTATTCGGGACAGGTGATCTGCTACTTGATTCTCTGTCCCTTTTCTGTCTCTTATTTCTATATCAAATTCTTGCAGAAGCAACACCCATCTTATAAGTCTGGGTTTTGAATCCTGCTTTGTGAGTAGATATTTAAGAGCAGCATGGTCAGTGTACACAATCACTTTTGATCCTACTAAATAAGATCTGAACTTGTCAATGGCGTAAACCACTACAAGTAACTCTTTTTCTGTGGTTGTGTAGTTCTTCTGTGCGTCATTTAGAACAGGACTGGCATAATAAATTACGTGCAGAAGTTTGTCATGCCTTTGTCCCAACACTACACCAATGGCATGGTCACTCGCATCACACATTAATTCAAATGGTAATGTCCAGTCTGGTGCAGAGATGACTGGTGCTGTCACCAGCTTAGCTTTCAGAGTTTCAAATGCCTGCAGACACTCTTTATCAAAGATAAATGGCGTGTCAGCAGCTAGCAGATTACTCAGAGGTTTGGCAATTTTTGAAAAATCCTTTATAAACCTCCTATAAAATCCTGCATGCCCCAGAAAGCTTTTGATTGCCTTAACATTGACAGGTGGTGGTAATTTTTCAATTACCTCTACCTTAGCTTGATCCACTTCTACTCCTTTGTTCAAAATTTTGTGTCCAAGGACATTTCCTTCAGTCACCATAAAGTGACATTTCTCCCAGTTTAAAACCAGGTTAATCTCTTGGCACCTCTTTAGAACAAGTGCTAGATGGTCAAGACAGGAGCTGAATGAGTCTCCAAATACTGAAAAGTCATCCATGAAGACTTCCAGAAATTTTTCCACCATATCAGAGAAAATTGAGAGCATGCACCTTTGAAAGGTTTCAGGTGCATTGCACAGGCCAAATGGCATCCTTCTATATACAAATACTCCAGATGGACATGTGAATGCTATTTTCTCTTGATCCTGGTGATCTACTGCAATTTGATTATAACCTGAATATCCATCCAGGAAGCAATAATATTCATGACCTGCTAGTCTGTCTAGCATCTGGTCTATGAATGGTAAAGGAAAATGATCCTTTCTGGTAGCTGTATTGAGCCTTCTGTAATCAATACACATACGCCACCCTGTAACTGCTCTTGTAGGAACCAGTTCATTTTTTTCATTATGAACCACTGTCATGCCACCCTTTTTAGGGACGGCTTGGACATTGCCTACCCAGGGGCTATTAGAAATGGGATAAATAATCCCAGCCTCTAATAATTTAGTGACCTCCTTCTGCACCACCTCCTTCATGGCTGGATTCAGCCGCCTCTGTGGTTGAACCACTGGCTTAGCATCACCCTCCAATAGGATCTTGTGCATGCATCTAGCTGAACTAATGCCCTTAAGATCACTAATGGACCATCCAAGAGCTGTCTTGTGTGTCCTTAGCACTTGAATTAGTGCTTCCTCTTCCTGTGGCTCTAAGGTACTTCCTGAGGAATTTTCAAAGGTTCTATTATTCTCTCTGATTCCTCTATATCAAGCTGAACATCCTTAAAGATATTCTCTAGCTCTGATTTGAGACTCTCAGTCATATTGACCTCTTTTACGAGAGTGTCAATAATATCAATGCTCATGCAGTCGTTTGGGGTATCTGGATGTTGCATAGCTTTGACAACATTCAACTTAAACTCGTCCTCATTGACTCTCAGGGTCACTTCTCCTTTTTGGACGTCAATGAGGGTTCGTCCAGTTGCTAGGAAAGGTCTTCCTAGAATGAGAGTTGCACTCTTGTGCTCCTCCATTTTCAGCACCACAAAGTCAGTGGGAAAGGCAAATGGCCCAACCTTGACAATCATGTCTTCAATTACGCCTGATGGGTATTTAATGGAGCCATCAGCAAGTTAGAGACATATCCGGGTTGGTTTAACTTCATCAGTCAACCCAAGCTTTTTGATAGTAGCTGCAGGTATTATGTTAATACTTGCCCCAATATCACATAGAGCTTGCTTGGTACAAGTACCTTCTAATGTGCATGGTATCATAAAGCTTCCCAGATCTTTGAGCTTCTCAGGTAAGCTTTTCAGAATGACTGCACTGCATTCTTCAGTGAGGTAAACTTTCTCAGTTTTCCTCCAATCCTTCTTATGACTTAAGATCTCTTTCATGAACTTAGCATAAGAGGGTATTTTCTCAAGTGCCTCTGCAAACGGAATCTTTATTTCAAGAGTCCTGAGATAGTCTGCAAAGCGGGAAAATTGCTTATCCTGTTTCGCTTGGCGGAGTTTCTGAGGATAAGACATTTTGGCTTTGTATTCCTCAACCTTAGTTGCTGCAGGTTTATTGCCTATAGATGTCAGTTGAGAAGCCTTTTTAGAAGGGTTGTTATCAGCACTTGTATGTGTCTGATCTCCCACTGGCATTTGAATGCAAGGAGTGGAAGCTGGAGTGGCGTTAGACGCCAACTCCTTATCTATTTCTGGCGTCTGAACGCCAAAACTGTGCTTCATTTGGGCGTTCAACGCCAATCTTGCTTGTTTCTGGCATTGAACGCCAGGACTGAGCATGGTTTGGGCGTTCAACGCCAGCTTTCCACCCATTCTCTGGCGTTTGAGCGCCAGAATTATTCCTCTCTGGGCTCTTACTGTCCTCAGAGGGATTTTGGTTAGTTTGCTCATTTCTTGGCTTCCTGCTATCTTAAAGTGAGGTATTTAATGTTTTCCCACTTCTTAATTGAACTGCTTGGCATTCTTCTGTTATTTGTTTTGATAATTGCTATTCTGTTTGCTTCAACTGTACTTCCATATTCATATTAGCCATTCTTATTTCTTGTAGTATCTCCTTGAATTCGGCTAGCTGTTTTGTTAGAAAATCCAGTTGCTAACTGAATTTAGTAACTTGTTCTGTAGGACTGAGTTCAGCAGTTACTGTTTTAGCCTCTTCATTAATAGAAGGTTCACTGCTTAGGTACAGATGCTGATTTCTGGCAACTGTATCAATAAGCTCTTGAGCTTCTTCAATTGTCTTTCTCATGTGTGTAGATCCACCAGCTGAGTGGTCTAGAGAAATTTGAGCTTTCTCTGTAAGCCCATAATAAAAGATGTCTAACTGCACCCACTCTAAGAACATTTCAGAGGGGCATTTTTTTAGCATCTCTCTATATCTCTCCCAGGCATCATAAAGGGATTCATTATCTCCTTGTTGGAAGCCTTGGATACTCAGCCTTAGCTGTGTCATCCATTTTGGAGGAAAATAGTGATTCAGGAATTTTTCTGACAGCTGTTTCCATGTCTTTATGCTATCCTTAGGTTGGTTATTTAACCACCTCTTAGCTTGGTCTTTTACAGCAAATAGAAATAGTAACAATTTGTAGACATCTTGATCTACTTTCTTATCATGTACTGTGTCAGCAATTTGTAAAAACTGTGCCAGAAACTCTGTAGGTTCTTCCTGTGGAAGACCGGAATACTGGCAACTTTGCTGCACCATGATAATGAGCTGAGGGTTCAACTCAAAACTACTAACTCCAATGGAGGGTATACAGATACTACTCCCATATGAAGTAGTAGTGGGGTTAGCATATAACCCCAAAGTCCTTCTGGACTGTTCATTTCCACTTAAGTCCATAATGGAGAAAGGGAGATGATGTGAATTTATTTTATTTATTTTATTATATATAAAAGAAATTTCGAAATAATAATAAAATAAAATAAAAAATTTTATATCTTAAAAGGATAAAATTTTGAAAATTTTTGAAATTGAAATCTGAATTTTTATAGAAAAATTCGAAAATACGGCTTAAAAATAGTTAGAAAAGATACTTTTTGAACTTTGAATTTTTATGATGAAAGAGAAAAACACACAAAAGACACAAGACTTAAAATTTTTAGATCTAATGCTCCTTGTTTTCGAAAATTTTGGAGGAAAAACACCAAGAAACACCAAACTTAAAGATTTTAAGATCAAAACACAAAGAAGACTCAAGAACACCTTGAAGATTCACAAGAACTCCAAGAACAAAAGAAAGAACACCAAACTTAAAATTTTTGGGAAAACTAAATAAATTTTCGAAAATTAAAGAAAAATTAACTAGAAAACACCAAACTTAAAGTTTGGCACAAGATTTAATCAAAGAAAAAAAAATTATTTTTGAAAAAGTTTTAAAAAGATGATACCCAATTGCTAAGAACATAAGCCAACGCTCTAGCCAACCGATTTATAAATGTAACGTGTTTTAAAGAGGTATAAAAATATGTTAATATTTTTGTTTTGAAAATTAAAATTTTGAAAAAAACACAAGGAAAACACGAAAACACACAGAACAAGACAAACCAAAGAACAAACAAGAAAAAATTAACAAGAACAACTTGAAGATCTAGAAGAATAAAGAACACAAATTCAGAAATTTAAAGGAAAATATAAAAATATGCAATCGACACCAAACTTAAAATATAACACTAAACTCACATAAAAAAACGAAAATTCAAATAAAAAAAATAATATTTTTGAAAAAATTTTTAAAAGGAATAATAGAAGATGCAATCCTAGTGACTCTAAACTAAAAAGACAAATTTTTCCTAATCTAAGTAACAAGAATCACCTTTAGTTGTCCAAACTCAGACAATCCCCAGCAACGGCGCCAAAAACTTGGTGCACGAAATTGCAATCACACTTTTGCAATCCGCACAACTAACCAGCAAATGCACTGGGTCGTCCAAGTAATACCTTACGTGAGTAAGGGTCGAATCTCACGGAGATTGTTGGCTTGAAGCAAGCTATAGTTATCTTGTTGATCTTAGTCAGGATGCCAATAGGGTTCTTTCGTTTTAACTGTAAAAAGTCAAAGGGCATAAAATAAATACTTATTGTGCAATAATGGAGAATATGTTGGAGTTTTGGAGATGCTTTGTCTTCTGAATTTCTGTAACATAATGCTTCCTCACTTTCAAAAATGCAAGGCTCCTTCCATGGCAAGCTGTATGTAGGGTGTCACCGTTGTCAATGGCTACTTTCCATCCTCTCAGTGAAAATGGCCCAAATGCTCTGTCACAGCACGACTAATCGTCTGTTGGTTCTCGATTATATCGGAAAAAGATCTATTGATCCTTTTGCGTCTGTCACTACGCCCAACAATCGCGAGTTTGAAGCTCGTCACAGCCATTCAATCATTGGATCCTACTCGGAATACCACAGGCAAGGTTTAGACTTTCCGGATTCTCATGAATGCTGCCATAAATTCTAGCTTATACCACGAAGATTCTGACTAAGAAATCTAAGAGATACTCATTCAATCTGATGTAGAACAGAGGTGGTTGTCAGGCACACATTCATGGATTGAGGAAGGAGATGAGTGTCACGGATCATCACCTTCTTCATAGTGAAGCGTGAATGAACATCTTAGATAGGAACAAGCATGTTTGAATGGAAAACAGAAATAATTGCATTAATTCATCGAGACGCTGCAGAGCTCCGCACCCCCAACAATGGAGTTTAGAGACTCATGCCGTCAAAGAGTATATAATTCAGATCTAAAAATGTCATGAGATACAAAATAAATCTCTAAAAGTTGTTTAAATACTAAACTAGTAACCTAGGTTTATAGAAAATGAGTAAACTAAGATGGATAGTGTAGAAATCCACTTCTGGGGCCCAATTGGTGTGTACTGGGGCTGAGACTTAAGCTTCTCACATGTTTGGGCTATTTCTGGAGTTGAACACCAGGTTGTAACCTGTTTCTGGCGTTGAACTCCAACTTGCAACCTGTTTCTGGCGCTGAACTCCAGACTGCAATATGGAACTGGCGTTGAATGCCAGTTTACATCGTCTATCTTCGCGCAAAGTATGGATTATTATATATTTCTGGAACGCCCTGGATGTCTACTTTCCAACCCAATTGAGAGCGTGCCAATTGGACTCTTGTAGCTCTAAACAATCCATTCCGAGTGCAGGGAGGTCAGAATCCAACAGCATCAGCTGTCCTTTTTCAGCCTAAATCAGATTTTTGCTCAGCTCCCTCAATTTCAGCCAGAAAATACCTGAAATTACTGAAAAACACACAAACTCATATTAAATTCCAGAAATATGAATTTTTCCTAAAAACTAAAAATTATACTAAAAACTAACTAAAACATACTAAAATCTACATGAAATTACCCCCAAAAAGCATATAAAATATCCGCTCATCAGAGCGGCATCATGTTTATCCCTAACCCCAGATCACACAGAGCTTTTTCAAAAGTCATGGTGCATATGGTACATGGTATTAAGAATTTACCAGGATCCTGTTTCTTTTGAGGTAAATTTTGCTGAACCAATGTATTCAATTCATTGGTGAGCAAGGGAGGTTCACCTTCCCAAGTCTCATTACCAAATAATTTGGCATTCAGCTTCATGATTGCTCCTAAATATTAGGCAACTTGCCCTTCAACAATGTCTTCATCCTCTTCAGAAGATGAATAGTCATCAGAGCTCATGAATGGTAAAAGGAGGTCCAAAGGAATCTCTATGGTCTCTGTATGAGCCTCAAATTCCTTTAGTTCCTCATTAGGGGATTCTGTATAGACCATTGGACGTCCCCTGAGGTCATCCTCGTTGGGATTCACGTCCTCCTCCTCCTCTAAGGTTTCGGCCATGTTGATTATATTAATGGCCTTGCACTCTCTTTTGGGATTCTCTTCTGTATTGCTTGGGAAAGTGCTAAGAGGAGTTTCAGTAACCCTTTTACTCAGCTGGCCCACTTGTGCCTCCAAATTTCTAATGGAGGATCTTGTTTCAGTCATGAAACTAAGAGTGGCCTTAGATAGATCAGAGACTATGTTTGCTAAGCTAGAGGGGCTCTGCTCAGAATTCTCTGTCTGTTGCTGAGAAGGTGATGGAAAAGGATCATAGGCTTCTTCTTCAGAAGATGCTTCTTTAGTACTGTTGGATGTGTTTTGCAATCCATTCAGACTCTGAGAGATCATATTGACTTGTTGGGTCAATATTTTATTCTGAGCTAGTATGGCATTTAGAGCATCAATTTTAAGAACTCCTCTCTTTTGAGGCGTCCCATTACTCATAGGATTCCTCTCAGAGGTATACATGAACTAGTTATTTGCAACTATTTCAATAAGTTCCTGAGCTTCTACAGGCATTTTCTTTAGGTGAATGGATCCACCTGCAGAGTGGTCCAGTGACATCTTGGAAAATTCAGGCAAACCATCATAGAATATATCTAATGTGGTCCATTCTGAAAGCATGTCAGAAGGACACTTTTTGGTCAGTTGCTTGTATCTTTTCCAAGCTTCATAGAGGGACTCACCATCTTTTTGTATGAAGGTCTGAACATCCACTCTAAGCTTGCTCAACTTTTGAGGAGGAAAGAACTTGGCTAAGAAGGCCGTGACCAGCTTATTCAAAGAGTCCAGGCTATCTCTGGCTTGTGAATCCAACCATGTTCTAGTTCTGTCTCTTATAGCAGAAGGGAAAAGCATAAGCTTGTAAACTTCAGGATCAACTCCATTGGTCTTAACAATATCAAAGATCTGCAAGAACTCAGTTAAGAACTGATAAGGGTCTTCTGATGGAAGTCCATGAAACTTGCAGTTCTATTGTAGTAGAGAAACTAATTGAGGCTTTAGCTCAAAATTGTTTGCTCCTATGGCAGGGATTGAGATGCTTCTTCCATAAAAGTTGGAAGTTGGTGTAGTAAAATCACCAAGCATCTTCCTTGCATTGTTATTTAGTTCGGCCATAATTGTTTCCTTTGCTGCTCCCTTTTCGAAAATTTCAGTGAGGACCTCTTCAGAGTTTTGTGCTTTAGCTGCTCTTAGCTTTCTCTTCAGAGTCCTTTCAGGTTCAGGATCAGCTTCAACAAGTATGCCTTTATCTTTGTTCTTGCTCATATGAAAGAGAAGAAAACAAAGAAAATATGGAATCCTCTATGTTACAGTATGCAGATTCCTTGAGGTGTCAGAGGAAAATAAGAATAGAAGAAGGAGGTAGGTAAAATTTCGAACACACAAAGGGAGATGGAGTTCGAATTGACAATGGAGGAGGAATGTTAGTGTTTAAATAGAAAAAGATGAGAGAGGGGGGAAATTTTTGAAAAAAAAAGAATAAAATTTAAAATAAATTTTTGAAAAATTGGTTGTGGTTTTGAAAAAGATAAGAAATAGTAAAACAAACAAAAAGTCAATTAGTTAGTTGAAAAAGATTTGAAAATCAATTTTGAAAAGATAAGAAGTTAGAAAAGATTTTGAAATTGATTTTGAAAAAGATATGATTTGAAAAAGATATGTTTTAAGAGGATATTTTTGAAAAACAAATTAAAAAGATTTGATTTTTAAAATTAATGACTTGATTAACAAGAAACTAAAAGATATGATTCTAAATTTCAAATATGGAATCTCTCTTAACAAGAAAGTAACAAACTTGAAATTTTTTAATCAAGATTTTTGAAAATATAAGGAAAAGATTTGATTTTTGAAAAAGATATGTTTGAAAATATATGATTTTGAAAAAGATATGATTGAAAATATTTGATTTGAAAAATATTTGATTTTAAAAAAAATGAAGATTTGAAAAAGATTTGATTTGAGAACAAAATTCCTCTCCTTGTGTCATCCTGGCGTTAAACGCCCATGAGCTGCATGTTTTGGGCGTTTAAACGCCCAGCCAGGTACCCTGGCTGGCGTTTAAATGCCAGTTTTCCTTCTTCACTGGGTGTTTTGAACGCCCAACTTTTTCTCTGTAATTCCTCTACTTTATGTTGTTGGATCTTCATTTTGCTAAATCCTTTATTCAAGAAGATATGTTTTCAATTTTGAAAAACAACAAAATGAGTCGAAACATATAATTCTTGGATCAAAACACAAGATATATGCAAGAACATTATGAACATCAAGATGAACACCAAGAACAATCTTGAAGATCAAGGTGAACATCAAGAACTCATTTTTCTTAATGAAAGAAAATATGGAGGACACCAAACTTAGAACTTTCTCATGTTTGGGCCATATGAATGAAAGAATACATATGTAGAACATCATGCAGTGTAAATCAATAAATCATGAAGATCAAACAAGGCAATTCATCAAAAACGACTTGAAGATCATTAAGAACACAATGTATGTGTTTCAAAAATTGCAAGACAGTTAAAATCATGCAATTGACACCAAACTTAAAATTTGGCCTTAGATTCAAACAAGAACCACGAAATATTTTTGAGTTTTTATGATTTTATGAATTTTTTGGATTTTTTCGAAAATTATATTTGGAAAAACGAAAAAAAAAGAAGAAAATTTTTGAAAGATTTTTTGAAAACTTTTTGAAAATAAAATAAAGAAAAATTACCTAATCTGAGCAACAAGATGAACCGTCAGTTGTCCAAACTCGAATAATCCCCGGCAACGGCGCCAAAAACTTGGTGCACAAAATTGTGATATACAATGGCGCCAACAACTTGGTACGCACAATTGTAATCTCACTCTTTTTCACAACTTCGTACAACTAACCAGAAAGTGCACTGGGTCGTCCAAGTAATAAATCTTACGTGAGTAAGGATCAATCCCACGGAGATTGTCGGCTTGAAGCAAGCTATGGTCATCTTCTAAGTCTCAGTCAGGCGGATTCAAATGGGTGATAGAGTTTTCATAATTAAAGGATAAATAAAACATAAAATAAATATAGAGATACTTATGTAATTCTTTGGTGGAAATTTCAGATAAGCATATGGAGATGCTTTGTTCCTGTTGAATCTCTGCTTTCCTACTGCCTTCATCCAATCCTTCATACTCCTTTCCATGGCAAGCTGTATGTTGGGTTTGACCGACGTCAATGGCTACCTCCCGTCCTCTCAGTGAAAATGGTCCAAATGCACTGTCACCATACGGCTAATCATCTATTGGTTCTCGATCATGTTGGAATAGAATCCAGTGATCCTTTTGCGTCTGTCACTACGCCCAACACTCACGAGTTTGAAGCTCGTCACAGTCATCCCTTCTCAGATCCTACTCGGAATATCACAGACAAGGTTTAGACTTTTCGGATCTCAGGAATGGCCGCCAATAATTCTAGCTTATACCACGAAGACTCTGATCTTTCGGAATGGAGGCTAAGAGATACACGCTCAATCTTAAGTAGAACGGAAGTGGTTGTCAGTCACGCGTTCATAGGTGAGAATGATGATGAGTGTCACGGATCATCACATTCATCAGGTTGAAGTGCGACTGAATATCTTAGAACAAGAATAAGCTTGAATTGAATAGAAAATAGTAGTAATTGCATTAATGCTCGAGGAACAGCAGAGCTCCACACCTTAATCTATGGTGTGTAGAAACTCCACCGTTGAAAATACATAAGTGGTCTGGAGGTCCAAGCATGGCCGAATGGCCAGCCTCCCCAAATATGAAAATATGATATCCAGAATTGTCTCTATGATTCGAAGATGAAAATACAATAGTAAAAAGTCCTATTTATAATGAAACTAGCTACCAGGGTTTACAGAAATAGGTAAATAATGTAGAAATCCACTTCCGGGCCCACTTGGTGTATGCTTGGGCTGAGTATTGAGCTTTACACGTGTAGAGGTCTTCCTTGGAGATAAGCACCAGCTTTGATGCCAGTTTGGGCGTTTAACTCCAACTTTTATGCCAGCTCTGGCGTTTTGATGCTAGAAAATGGCAGAGAGCTGGTGTTTTGATGCCATTTTACGTCGTCAAAACTCGCGCAAAGTATGGACTATTATATATTTCTAGAAATCACTGGATGTCTACTTTCCAACACAGTTAAGAGCGTGCCATTTATAGTTCTGTAGCTCTAGAAAATCGACTTCGAGTGTAGGGAGGTCAGAATCCAACAGCATCTGTAGTCCTTTGTCAGCCTCTGAATCAGATTTTTGCTCAGGTCCTTCAATTTCAGCCAGAAAATACCTGAAATCACAGAAAAACATACAAACTCATAGTAAAGTCCAGAAATGTGAATTTTGCTTAAAAACTAATAAAAATATACTAAAAACTAACTAAATCATACTAAAAACTATATAAAAACAGTGCCAAAAAGCGTATAAATTATCCGCTCATCATGAAGTTTATATATATATATATATATATTATTTGTAAGTCTTGTCCCGATGATGAGAGTTAGAGGTTTATGCACATGACGGTCTATTGATTAATGCTGTTAGTCTATCATTTCATAATTCTTGGTATTGAGTTTGGCCAGCTTAACACTAGTGAATTATGTATGTGAAAGCACTAATGGGTTATCATAGACGATATACGAGTTATAGATAATGCGAATTGCGGATTTTGGGAATGTTAGAAATTAACTCTCAAGGTTTCTCGGCTATGTGTCTGGTTTTCTGCTGAAGTCGTGTTACGTGTTCTTTCATGGTTTATCTTGAATTTCTTGTTTGCTATTTTTTTTTGGAAAGTAGTTTGATTGTTCCAACCCTCCTCCTCTGTTCATATGCTTTCTCCTTTGATCCCAACCGCATACGTCTGTCTAACGTTCTTGGTGTGTTTGCCTTCCTTTGTTTAAACTCTTTTCTTGATCCATATATTCTTTGGTACAACTTTGGTCTTGTTGATGCAGTGTATTCCTTTAAGCTCCTATTTCGAGTTCTTTTAAAGAAAGTGTGATATAACTTTTTCTTTCTTGACTATCTCTACAACCATTATTCTTAAAGCCTTTATAAAATCGTCTTTGATTCGGTATAACCTTCTCTAAAAAGAACTTTGAAAATTCTTTATGCAGTTTAGAAACTGTTTACTCCTAATACCTCTCTAGTTCTTTTATTGGTTTATGAAAATATACTTATTTTAATATATATATATATATATATAATTTGATTTTCTAACAACTATATTATAATTTTTATGAATATTTTTTCTTGATTATGTATTTAGATACTCTTCAAAGGAAGATTTTTGTCTCTTTCTAGTTGATTTTCGTTTAATAAACTTCACCTGATCTTTTTTTATTTGAATTTGGTTTAGCATAACACGTTAATTAAGCGTTCGTTATTCTTTTGAAAATGTTGGACTCATACCTTCCCTTTTAAGAACGGACCAAATTCTTTTTGAGCTTTTCACTTCTATAGATGTCATATTTGATTCAATATTTAATTACTCTCTTACTTTTGTGGACGTCACCGTTAGTCTTAGTTTTTCTTCTTTTATGGATCTCATACTCATCCGAGATAGCTTGACTTTGTTTCCACCTAGTGCACCATTTGTCCTCTTGTTGTTTTTACCAAAGTTCTTCAGTTAAAGGTTCTTTCTTGAGAATTTAATTGATTAAGTTGTCTTTTATTATGTGTTTCGTATTCTTTTGGATCATCTAAAAAAAACTGCCTAATGTGACATGCTTTGTAAATCTTGCCTAAATTCCCTGATTTGAGTTTCTTTATCGAAATGTGAATTGATTTTCTTCTTAGTACATCTCAATATTCCTGAACATCCTTGTGAAGTTGTGACTCCAAGATATCCTTTCAGAGTATTGTTCTAACCCTTTTTAAAGAAGTTTTGGATTATTCTCGTGCAAGGTTGCCCTTAACTTGCATTTTTTTGCTTGAACTCGTTTTGGTATACATTATTTCTTGTGGTTTCTTTCTAAATGTTCTTGTTTCAGATTCTTCTCAAAGAAAATTTTGATTCAGTATTTCTCTTACTTGACTGTATCCACAACTATTCCTTCAAAATTTAATAACATCGTTCCTAAATCAGCACACGCTTTGAAGGCTCCCTTACGTAGTTCAAAACCTACTTGTATGTTATGCATCTCCTATTTCTCTTTGGGTAAAACTTTATCTCAAGTTTTCTTTTCAAAATAAAACTTAATTGCCTCCCAACCAATTGTGGTTTTTGTGCATGTTTTGCTTAGTTATGCACCTCAATACCTTTTAAGATATTCAAGAAAAATGTTGTGCTCTTAGCCAAACTAGTTTTCATTTTCAAATGATGCATGATTTATTTCGACTTGAATTTGTTCTAAGACAATGCAACATCTATGTTTTTACTATTATTTTGTAAAATGATTACTGTGTACTTTTCTTCTGGAATGTTAAACAATTTCCTTAAAGTTTTTGTTTTTCACGAACAATGTATTCAAAGGCGTTTCGAATCATACCTTTAAAACTTTGCGGGCATTATCATTGGCTTTAGTTATTCTTCCCTTAGGATCTCATGCACCTTTGACTCGGCTTAATTTTGTTTCAAACTGTTACATTGTTTTCTTCCTAATGTTCCTGTCAAATTTCATTAATTCGAGATTCTTTCCTAGACTTGTGATTTGATTTTCGTCCCAACATTCTTCATTACTTGTATATCCTTATTTACTTGTGATCTCAGCAGCTCTTCAAATTCTTGTGAGTGATGTCCTTGTCACTTGTTCTTCTTTTCTGAGGTCTAGTATCCTCCTGAGTAAACTCGAAATTTATTTTAATATCACGTACGACCTTTAGATATAGAAAACGATATGTTGGTTTTTTAGAACGCGTTTTCAGAACATGAAAGGTGAAAATTGTAAGTGTGCTACATCATAGGATGTTGTGGAATTTTGATTCTCACAAAAGAGTTGGTCAATGATGGACCTATGACTAGTAGTAAGGTTTGCAAGGTGTTTGACGAGGTTGATAACCCTCGGATGAACTGTTCGATGAAGTATGGTTGAGGATGGTGAAGATAAATTATGCTGTAGTTTAAATAGTTGAATTTTTGAAGCTGGTATGAGATCAGTGTGCGAATATTAACCACGATGTCCTAATGCCAGCCTGTGTTGTAAACCTTTCGCCACGTTATACTATTACCGCATGTTGGAACTATAAAATCTTTTACATCACATTTATACTATTATATCCTTATGACATATGAGTATCCTGGGATTTCAAAGATGTATATATATATTTATGTTGAGACCATGTTGCATCTTCTTTATATGTTACGACTTATGATTTTTCAGTATTTGAAATTATATATACATATATATATGCCAAAACTTTATTTTTGCTTTTCCCTATGTGTTTGAAAGTGAAGATAAAGTGAATCGCTTTTGTTTTGTAATTAATTTTCGAGGACGAAAATTTTTATAAGGTGGGTAGAATGTAAGACCCAGAATTTTAGAAAATCTTATTAATAGCTAATTTTGACTATTTTATTCAATAAGTACTTTAATCTCAAAATTTATTTTATTAAAGATAATTAAAGCAAAATTTGACTAATTGAGTTTAAAGTAATTTAAGATTTTATCTGATTTTATAATTATCGAATTATTTTCTATATTTAAACTATAAAGTTTAACAAATGTAAAATAATAAGAATTTTATGTATTTTGGTTTAAATAATGGATATTTTGGAATTTAATACTAATGTTTTTATATATAAAGAAAGTTAATTATATTATCTTATAATTTCAATTAGAGTATTTGATTTCAAATTAATTAGTATTTTGATACAATAAATAATATTTTAGAGTAATTTATAAATTTAATTATATTTCAGATTAACCCAAAATCCCCAATTTCATACACAAAACCCTAATTCCCAAATCAAAACCCTAAATCCCCAAAACACAACCCTAATTTTCCTAAACCTAGTCACCATTTCCCCATTTCCCTTATTCCTCAGCCACACATTCCCTTCATTCATACGTGACACACACACATACATAATAGAGAGAAAAGGGAAGAAAGGGTTGCGATGTGAACCTGAAGAGGAACTAGCTGCACCGCCACGCCCTGCTGCCAAGCCTACTTTGCTATCGCCATCGTTCATCCATGTCTCACCGTCACCATCTGTGGGGTCACCAGATGCCGTCGAACCCACGCTGCTGTTGCCATTGCACGAACCAGAGGAGGGGAGACATCATGTTGCGTACGAGAGGGAGGCCGAATCAGAATCGCGCGGAGGAAAAGACATGCACTGCCATCGAGCTGCTGTGCGCCACTAGGTTTGTTGCCGTCGCCGTTCCAGCCGCCGCTGTGTAGTTCATCGCAGTCGGACCAGAGAAGGAAGGAGAGAACTCGTTGAGACACCGTGAATCATAAACAGGAAGGGAGAAGATGCACAAATGGGAGCAGCCGCATTGCTGGGCTTGTCATTGCCGCGTCTGTGTACCGATGCATCGCTAGAGTTCGCACCGTTGTTCTAGCAGTCAGAAACCGCCGCTGGGACTCCTATCTTGGTAAGTGTTCTTCATTTCTAAAACCATTGAAATCGATATTCTGTTATGTTTGGTTAGAGTTTCTGAGGTTTCGGTAATTGTAGGATCGATTCCTGGTTGTTGCATGTCGCACTTGCGGCTGCCGCCGTTGCGGGCCGAGAGAAAACAGAGTTTGGTCGCGTAGTTGAATCACAAACAAAGTAGGGGTGTTTTCTTAAATTCGTTTTACTTTCAAAGAGTTGTTATAAGTCGATAATAGTATAAAAAATAGAATTTTATAATTACAAGAGTTTTATGAGTTGAATCGAACTATTTGGAGGGTTGTGACTAGTATTTGATTGGTTTGCTGAATAATTGAGGAAGCTAGTTATTCTGATTTGCTATTTTGGTTGGTTAAGTTGGTCGTTATTGAATTGATTTTTCTTGAATTACTGGAAGATGTTTAATGTTGGAATTTGGTTTGATTTTGGAAAGGATTTGATATTGAAAAACTAGTTGAGAATGGGTTGAAAAATGTGGTTTTGATGGGACCCGCAAGGGTGGCATAGTCTGAATTTTAGAGGAGATACTTTCCAAATTTTTCTAAAAATTGGAGATCTTGTTTTAAAAAAATGGTTATTTAGAAAGATTTATATTTTCAAGGATTTTATAATTTGATTTTTGCCAATTATGAAGAAAAAGTTTACGTTTGGTGCATGATTTATTTAGAAAAGAATTAATTATATTTTGAATCTGAATTATTGAAGAAAGTAACAAGTGGTATGATGAGAATGAGTATGCGAGTGAAGATTGATTTTTGAGTATGATTTTTGAAAAATTGAATGACAACGAGGATGAATGTGAAAATGAGATATGAATTAGTATCGGAGTGAAACTAATAATTATGAGAAATGATTGAATATGTTGAGCTTGAGGGTGTTATCTCCCTCATGTCAGCTTGGGGTGGGTGTTATCTCCCTCATGTCAGCTTGGGGTATTGTCTCTTCTCCCCCATGTCAGTTTGGGATTCGTCCCATGGATATTATTGAGCTTAGGGCGTTCTTTTCCCCATGTCAGCTTGGGGATTTTCCCCATGGTATATTGTTGAGCTTGAGAACATGTCAGGATGGCTACGTAACCGACAGTTGATATCAACAGCCGTAGGATAGGCATTCAGCATATGCACTTGTATGCTTTGCTTGAGTTTGAATTTGTTTGGGTCTGCCTATTTACTTAACTGATATTAACTACTATCTGAGATATTTGCCGTAACTGCAATCTATGCCTTTGTTTTCCTTGTATGTCTTGCCTGTGTTTGCTTTCTGTTGTGGTACCTTTAAGTTTGGATATTGATGATGAGATGATGATTTGGTTGTGGAATTGTTTGAGTCGCTAAGTTGAAGGCTATGATTGGTTTCTGACTGAAGTATTAGTAAAGTATGAAAAATCTAGCTGGTTCAGCATAGACTTAATGAACCTATGCTTGGAACAGATTGGTCATTCATACTGTTAGGAAACTTCTAATCTTCTTTTATAGGAAAAACTGAGTTTGGAAATTTTGGATACTTAATCACTGAGTTTGAAAAACAGTTCACCTATTAACTATCTTCTTATAACAATTCTAAAAATCTGTGTTGAGACCAAGTGGTTAGGTTCTCACCCCCCTACAGACTTCTCTTTTCAGGAAACGGACGAAGAAGCTTATGAAGACTAGTTGAGTTTAGCTTATGCGATAGAAGATGTTTTAGTTTAGTTATTATTATTCTTCCCTTGCCATTATTATTATAATTTTTGCAAGAAGGAAAGGAGTTTTGATATGTGAAGTTTATATATTGGTATGATGTATATATATATATATATTATTTGTAAGTATTGTAATTTGTATTGAAAAAATAGGCTCATATTTTAGTATTAAATATTTTAGAAGTCGTAATACCAGAGCTATCAGAGTGGTGCAGCCGAAAGCGTGACATTTTGATAGTTAGGGTGTTACAGTAAGCATGTTATACAATTAGGCAAACTCAAGTAAGCAAAGCAAGCAAGCAGATAAAAGATGCACATGATGAATTTCTGCCCTATTGGCTGTGATATCACATGTCGGTTATTGTGCCAAACCCGACAGCAAATCCGGTCGACAACTCCAGGATTAGTCTCTCTAATGCACATAAGGAGGAAAATTCCGAGGGAGCGTGCCCTACCACCTTTCTCTGGAGCAATCAGTATGAGTGAGAAGCTCAGCTTCAAGCCTCACATCCGAACATAGGCAGAATACTACCACAGCCCCTACGACGGATAGCAATGCATATTATAATTACATTTTCAATCTTAGAGGCCACTCCTCTAAACACTCTTCCACTCATACTCATCACAACCACCATCCAGTCATAAGTTCCTTTCCGAACTCCTTAGCTTATCAGTTTCTCAATTCGCTATCAGTGCTCGCCAAGTTCACTACTCTTCCTTCTCTCTCAACCAAACTCATCCCCAATACACCAGAAACCTAGACCTCCGTTTGCTAACTTTTCATAATAAACATCAACTAAAGCCCTTATCTTATTTTCCATATTTTCATATCCAAAATTTGGCCCAAAAGCCTTAAAATGCTGTTTTAGAAGCTTACAACCTTGTTGGGAAGGTGAACTAGTTGAAAACAAAGTTTAAATTTGTGAAACAAGGCGTGTGCGCCAGCACAGGGGTGTGCGTGTGCACGCCCAGGAAGATTTTGAAAGTTTGCATACCCATAGGGGTGTGCGTACGCACAGTTACTGAAATTCGTAATGTCTGTTCACTCGCACAAGCTGTGCGAGCGCCCCCAACAGACGACCCTTCCCGACTTGTGCGTGCGAACAGGGCTGTGCGTCCGCACAGATCGCAACTCTTCATTGATGTGCGCACGCACAACCTAGGCTAGCGTTGCTACCAGAGCCCATTTCCCTGCCTGTGTGTAGGCACAAGTCTGTGTGTCTGCACGGAATAACATTTTCGCAGGGTTGTGCGTGCGCACATAGCTGTGCGTCCACACATATCAGAAAATCCTAAAATTCTGCACTTTGCAAAATTTCAGATTTTTAAAACCAACTTTGAATGATCACAACTCCCTCTACATAAATCCATTTTCCTCAAAGATTATATCATTTGTGAAACAGGGCATGTGCGCCAGCACAGGGGTGTGCGTGCGCATGCCCAAGAAGATTTTGATAGTTTGCGTACGCACAGGGGTGTGCGTACGCACAGTTATTAAAATTCGTAAAGTCTGTTCACTTGCACAAGCTGTGCAAGCGCCCCAACAGACGACCCTTCCTGACTTGTGCGTGCGCACAGGGCTGTGTGTCCGCACAGGTCGCAACTCTTCATTGATGTGCGCACGCACAACCTAGGCTAGCGTTGCTACCAAAGCCCTTTTCCTTGCCTGTGTGTAGGCACAGGTCTGTGTGTCTTCACAGAATAACATTTTCGCAGGGTTGTGTTTGCGCACATGGCTGTGCGTCCACACATATCAGAAAATCCTGAAATTCTGCACTTTGCAAAATTTCAGATTTTTAACACCAACTTTGAATGATCACAACTCCCTCTACATAAATCCATTTTCCTCAAATATTATATCATTTTAAAGCTCTCAAAATCATCTTTAATTTAAAATAAATTTCAATCAATTTTTAAAACCGAGGCAAAAGTTATGATCAAACAATGTTCACCAAAAATCTATTTTTACCAGAGGCCTCAAAACTCCAATTTTTCCAAAACTCACAATTCAAAACCAAACAAACCATAACCCAAACATTACCAAAACAACATAAAAGCCCATACCCTTCCTTTTCCAACTCAACCATCCCTAATTCCAATTACACTACTCAATACCATCAAATTCCTTACTCATCAACATCCAAAACCATCATAAATAATCTTTAACCAACATCAAACATCAACAACTACTTCAAATCCTCATCATTTAACCTCAACATTATCAAACATTATCCATATTCATATTACCACCCTCAACATACACACTCACCAACATTAACCAACATCACAATTTATAATTGGCACCAACAACATCAATATTCTTCATCAACCTTTATAATCATTAAGTACCAACAACATCATTAATCATTCATCAATCCTTAAATACCAACAACCTCATCAATAACACTAATCATCAATACTCATCACCACAATTCCCAATAATCATCCTCAACCACAATAATCCAATACAACCCACAATTATCATCAATTCACATATAATTATTCATACACCAACAACATTCAATCCTATCTTAGGGTCAACTAACCTAAGTGTCTATGAACATTACATATTACATAAAGAAAACCGAAACTATACCTTGGCCGATTTTCAAATGCACCAAACACCAAAACGAAACCACCAAGCTTGATCCAAAGCCTCAACCAACTTCAACCAACACCAAAGCTCAAACTAACAACACATATATCACCAAAAATAAAAACTAAGATACACAAAATAACTAAACACAAGGTTTTAGTGGAACCTTACCTTATCCAACGAGATTAGAGGTAAAATCCAATATTTACCCGCTACTAGAGATCACCTAAACAACCAAAACCACAAAATCTACACAAAAACCATATATAGAAACGTGAAAATATAGGGCTGGAAACTGGGACGTGAAGAGAGATGTCTTACCATATTTCTTTAAATAGAAATGTAGATCTCGATAAGAGCTTCGCGTGGCCACAAACGGCTCGTCAATCGGAGCTCCGGGTCAAAAGTTATGGCTTCCGAAAGGTGGAGGTGAAAAGAGCACTCTCTCTTCTTCCTCTCCTCTCAAAACCGCGCCTCTCCTCCCTCTTAGGGCTGGAAAATGAGCTCAAAGCTCATTAAATGAGCTTATGTATGTTGGGTCTAGGGTCTAGTTTGGGCCCAGTCCAACTCGTTAACGTTTTTTGTCTGTTTGGCCCACTTTGGGCTAAACCTTTAAGATTAGTACCCGGTTTTCAATTCCAAAATTTTATTTGTCCTTTCAAAATAATAAATCACTTTTCAAAATATTATTTTCCAAAATATGCAGTACTAGACAGACTAAAGCTGGTACTGCCAGCTTAAGAACCAATACGCATTTTTATAAAAACTTTTTGAAAGAAATACACTTTCCAACTTAGAAAAATTCACTGAAGTCAAATTTCTCATTTATATTTTCAAATTAAAACTTCTAAATTTTGAATCTATTATGGACACTAAAATTATTTTAGTAAAATGATTTTACGTAAAAATGCTGGTTCTTACACACCACATCTTTCGAACTTGCACAACGTATTTCACGTGTCGTAGCTTCGGAAGTACACTTCTGATGACAGTCATGTGTTAGAATCTGAACTCATCCAGTTAAAAGAAAATTTGACATTTTAAGTGACTCCGATCAGGATTCATAACATCAGTATTAAGCAGTTGCGCGGAAAAGAAGTTATGCTAGTCAAAGTTGCTTGGAGTCGGGCTGGAATAGAGGAGCATACATGGGAACTCAAATCTGATATGCAGAAGGACTACCTACACCTTTTTTTAGGTAATTGAATATGAATTTTGAGGGCAAAATTCTTAATTAGGTGGATAGGATGTAAACCCTGAATAATTAGCAGATAATTAGCGAATAAATTAATTATTAATAAAAAAATTAGAAAATAGAATTTTATATTTTAATGAGGTAGAGCTAATTAAAATAAGAATTTTGACACTAATTTTAACGAATTTGGCCCAAGACTAGGCTTAACAGGTCGAACCATACAAATTGGGCCCGTATTGGGCTCAAGGCCCAACCCAAACTTAACAACTTAGCATCCCTTCTCTTTCTCCATGTTCATTTCATGCTGGAAACATTTGAAGAGGGGGGAGAACATATCAATTCATAAACCCTTGAATCCAATTTAAATCCACATAACTTCTCGCTCCGATTGTCGCACTGTTTGCGGCCACGCGACCGTAGTGTTGAGATCTACGAATCCATCATAACAATTTCATAGGTAAGTCTCATTCCTACCTTAGATACTCTACGGCTAAATTTTCAAATTTATGAGTGTGTATGTTGAGATTTTGTTGGTTTGATGTTTTAGATTCGAGTTAAACTTGCGGGAATTGCCGGGTCTAGCTCGCTTGAGTTCTGGGCAAGGTAAGCACCCTCAAACCCTTGGTATAAATGTTGAATTAATGAGCTATATATTAATTTTGGTAGAAATTGTGATCTTAGATTGGAAATTCAATGTTGGTTGGAGTAAAGATTGAGAATGTGGGGCTTGGATTGAACCTTGGTGATTAGAGGGTCTCTTGGTGAAGTTTTGGAATCTTGGAAGCTTGGAGAAAGTCAAATTGTGAGGTGTTCCTGGTTTATCAGAAAATCGGTCAAGGTATGGTTTCGGTTTCTCGTAGCTAAATATGATGTGTCGTGAAAACTTAGGTTAGTCGACCATAGGATATGAATTGAATTATTGATGTTGTTGATGACTAAAGATGGTTAATATGTATGCTAGTTAGTGAATTGAGATTGTGATTGATGCTATGATGAATTATATGCTTAATCTTGTATATGAGATTGGTAAATGATGATGATGTATATTGTGTTGATATGAATGTGGAATGGTTGAGTTGGTTGTTATTTGGCACGAGGAAGTGGATGGGGTTGATAATATATGTATATGTATATATGAGTTGTTGATATGATTATATTGTTGTTGGGAATGAATTATTGTGTGAGGGGAATTATATATGTAAAATTGGTATTGAGGAAAGTGGAGACTTGGTTTAACGTGGTTTAGTAAGTTTTAAGAAGGGTTGATGTTGTTATGGTAAGGTTTGGTTTGATTTTGAAAGGTTTGATATTGATATGTTTTAAAAGTTGGGATTTGTAAACTTAATGAAATCTTTGACTTTTTGACCAACTTTGATGGAGCATAACTTGGTCTCTGGACCCCCGAATTTTATCAAAAATCTTAAAACAAAATTTGGTCCGAGAGGTTTACACTGTTCGAAGAACGGATGAAAAATATTTTCAAAAGAAAAAGTTATCCATGTCGAAAGTTCGGTATATAAAACTTAAATTCTGCCACACTTGAACATTTTGGCCACCCTGCATAACTCGAGTACGCGAGCCTTGCACATGACACGGCCATTCTCTTCAGGTTTGGTATCTTCCGTATGCAAGCAGGTGTACACGTATGCGAGTAGTCGAATTTTGCAGGGGTCCGTACACGAAGGTTCGCAGCGACGCGAGCTTTCATTACGGCTTGCCCTCTCTGCGTACACGAGCAGGGGGTCACTTACGCAAATTCCTGTTTTTAAAAACATAAATTTTGGATTTTAAAGGCATTCCTCCAGCTTTTAAAATGCTTTTAACTCTTGTTTAAAGCCTGGTAGGTGGAATTTAGGTAGTTGAGTATAATTAGGACTGTGAGAAAGGTAACTTGGAGATGAAGAAAACTTGAAAATTGATTAATTATGTATGAGAAGTGCAGAGATGTGATATACATGTGATGATTATGGCCATGGCAAATGATTATGAATGATTATGAGTAATTATGAATGAAAATTGAATTATTTATTATATGGCTTATGCACTTCTCTATCTGAGATACGAGTTTTCGGGTAGATGCCATGACTTGCCACCACGTACTCCAAGTTGAAACTTGATACTCTGTTGACCCTATGTCACAAGATGTTGCCGGAAACTTTAACTCCCCGGAAATTCCCCAATGAACTTAATTTACTTATGACTAAGAAAAGCTATGCATAGACTCTTGGGGATGCGCGCATGAGGGACTGTCCAAGGTTTAGCAACCGGACATGTCGGGTTGGCTTGATAAGCGACAGATGATACTCATTAGCCATAGGGCAAGTATGCATCATATGCATCTATGTGCTTGTTTTATGTGCTTTGTTTCAAATGCTTAACTAATCGCATAAATTACTTGCTACCTGTTTATCTGCTGTATCTGAATTCTGATTGTGATTTCCTTGCATGTAATGTCTATGTTTGAAACAAATGATTCCAATGGCGGTTAGAAGGTTCAGAGGAGTTGGAAAGGGGAGTGTTAGGCTAGAATGAAAATCCTTAGTTAGTTGCCTAAGTTATTTTGGTTTACATGTGTTTTATATTATTACATCAAATGTCAGAAGTTCTAGGATCACCTCTGGCTTTTCCGGACATTATATGTTAGTTATGTGGGAACTGTTAGCATGCTGAGAACCTCTGGTTCTCACCCCATACATATTTTATGGTTTTCAGATGTAGAACGTGAGGCACCTCGCTGAGGCATTCTGGAAGCTTCTGAAAGCGAAGATCTTGTGCTTTTGGAACTTATTTTGGCTTATATGTAAATATGTAGATATTTATTATCCCCACTATTTATGCATATATTATGTTTTGTCCCTCTTAGAGGTCGATTTGGATAAACAGGTTCTGTAAACAGTCTTTTGGGTCTTTTGGGATTCTCATGTATGTATGTATATATGTTTATATACTCTGTCCGGTTTTAACTTCGCGAGCTGGGTCAGAAGCTTTGTTATCTGTATCTTGGAACTCTTTTTGTGTATATTCATGTTTAGTTTACCCTTATCATGTTTCGTTTATGTTAACGCGTTCGCGAGTGCTGCGCTTTTCCGTTTTAACGTTTTGTTTTAACTTTCTTTCAAAGGCTCCTAGATAAATCTTCTTTTCAACTATATTATATATAAAATTTTATTTTTAGAGGTCGTAATACCTCACCACCTCTGTTTTATAACTTAAGTATAAGACTCCATGTGGCAGGGTGTTACAACAACCAATTGGCATAAATACGATGGCGAGGCCTAAAGTTCGACCAAGCGACAAACACAGAGAACAGCGCTAGAAGCACGCCGAGACAAAGAGGGAAGAAGCTCAGAATATATGTGGAAACTCAAAACTGACGAAAAAGCATAGAGACTAGATGCGTTGCGATGACGACGACGTAGTGTAGACAACGACGAAGGTGTAGATCATGACAACGGCGGTAGAGTACCAGGAAAAGGGAGCACATACGAAGAACCAAGCGACGCGATTGGAAGCAACCACGTCCATAGAGATGCAATGACACAAGCGAGCAGAGACAACGTTGAATCAATGGATGGTGATGGTTGGACAAGAATCAACGCGGCGGCCGTTGGTCGGCAGCGGTGACGCGACTTTAAGAAGAGAATAGCGATGCAGGCTAGGGTTTTTTCAGAGAGGGTGCCCTTTCTTAACTCCTTCATTTCCATAAGAGAGTTCTATTCTATTTTGTCTTTGAATTTTATTTCTCTTTTTTTTTAATTAGGTCCAATAATGAAAATTAGGACTATTAGGTATATATTGTGATGTTATTTAACGTATCACATCAACAAACTTTGATATCTTTAGCAATGAAAATTATGGAAGAATTAACATGACTAATTTAAAATATTTAAAAGACTAATTTGATTAAAAAATCTTTCGAGAACTAATTTAAAAAATAAGTGATCTTTTAGAGATTAATTTGACTATTTACTCAATAAAATATCTTAAAAGGAGATGGATCCTAAACTAATATAATCAAGCCCAAATTATAACATTAACAACAAATAAATATTGTGGCTTCGGGACCTACACTCTACCTGCCTTGGGAGACTCTCACATGCCAACAACTTCTTAAAGCTCTTACTCTTTTACGTGGAACACTCAAAATTTTGACATGCAGTTTCAGCACCTAAAATAAATTTAACCCTTCATCACAGTAGAATTTTCCTTTTTCGTGGATAGCTATCACTTGGCTAATTTTTTCAGATATTATCAAAAGGATGAGCGTAATACGGAGATATTATACTAATTTAGTGTAATGCACCAATATAGGGGATTGAGAATACAATAAAAATCGTTATTAACGATTTCAGGTATGGATAAAATGCTATAAAATGAGACTAACGATTTGTGAATAGAACAAAAAATATAGAAAATGAGACTCACGATTTCAAGTAGGACAAAAATGCTTCCGAAATCTATGCCATCATGAAATCGTTAGTGCCGATTTTCTTGTATAAAAATTCTGAAATTATTTAATTCATAAACGTAAGTAACAATTTGTTTATTAACTTCTATATATATAGAATGCATGAATGTAATGTCTTGCAATTGTCGATCTATTCTTCTCTTTCTAATGCTCTTCTTCTACTTCTTATTCTTCTTATTTCTCTTTTTTGTTGTGTGTAAGTTATTTTTTTGTTCATATTTTTGGGTAATTTTTTTATTCATTTTAGTTATATAATTAGTTTCTTTTAAGACTATGATAGGTAGTTAATTCATTTTATTTATTATAATAGAAATTTAATTTTCGTAATCACAAAAATGAATAATAATAATATTAGTTTTAAAATTTATTATAATGGTCAAATTTTATTTGAAATAGCTGAAGGTGTAATGTTTATGTGTAATAATTCTTGTATATCTATTCTTTCTTTTATGGTGTCGTTCGAATAATTTAAGAGTTATGTTTGTCAAAATATAGATCCTCATATGCTAAAGAGAGTGACAAATATTTTATACAGACGACCTATATTAGTGCTCAGTAGGTTCGTTCAGTTTTAGGTAATGTGCATCAATGATGACACAAGTCTGCAAAAGATGTTCTCAATCTACTATCAAACCCAATCACAAGTGTCTGTTATTGAGCTGTATGTGGAGTTCAAACAATTACTGAATACGGTCGAAGAACATAATCATGATTTCGATTGGAAAAGTTATAACGGTGACAGCGAAGAGGAATATGAAGGCAATTATGATTTCGTTAATCTAAATGCAGATCAGGAACAAGAGGACTGCACCGTTGAGTCAGACGTGGAAGACATTGCAAATGCACTAGCAAGTGAGCATCCATTCGAAGAACCGTCTTTCATGCGCGCTTTGGATTTCGATGCCATAAATGCTCCAAAATTTCCAGAGTATGCCAATGCGGGTTTGTAGTTGCATCACACCGTATTTGGATTAGAAATTTAAATATTATGTTTGTATATTAATATTATACACTGTGTAAATATGGTGTTGCGGTATTACTACAAATCCACCTATGGTCATAGATGGTGAACTTGTCATAAGGGTAGAATTTAATTCTAGAGAGGCCGTGATAAAGGCAGTTAAAGATTATTGATAAATTCCATTTGTAGGGTTTATCTTGTATTGATTTTAGGAGATTTTAATACCTTCGCCATTTTGATGATTGGATTTTTGACGGTTTAGAATTTCACTAATAAAATCTCGTTGTAAAGTATAGTCTCTAAACCAAGCAATAATCATTTCATACAAAAGATTGTTTGTCACAAGTACAAACCCCTAAAATCTATAAACCGAAGTATTTAAACATCGGGTCGTCTCTCAAAGGACATGCAGGGTAGTGTTCTTGTTAGTGGTTATGGACTTGTTTATTTTGGGGTTTTGAATGAGAAACATGAATAGTAAATGGTAATAAAATTCTATTAACAAAATGGTCTTGGCAAGGTTTGGTTGTCAAGGATCTCTATCATTATCACTAGCCACAATTATGATAGTTGCAAGAATCAATCCCACTAGGTCATCCTCTAACTAATAGCAAAGGAAATTCAAGTGAGTTATATCAATCCAAATCCATAAATTCTAGCTTTCCACTAATTGAATTAATGAAGGCTAGAGTCAATGGCTATCAACTATCAATCACTTGGATAATAGTAACTCAAGAATTCCTAAGTTACCTTCCCAAGCCAAGAACATAAAATTCTACTCTAACATCCTTCCAAGCATTTCATCAAACACTTGGAAGGTACAAAAGAAAAGTATAGTGGATTACAACAAGAATGAATTCTAACAACAATTGAATGCAAAGAATTAACAACAACAATCAAGGAAATCACAATTATCATGAATTACCTCAAATTGCATTATTAAAAGAAAACAAAAGAACAAAGAATATATCCACAACAAAGTGAAGAATTACAAGGATTAAAGTACAAAACTAGAAAGAGGAAGAAGAGAGGAACAAGAATTGATAAAGGGAAAGTAAACTAAAGCATGAATTAAACCTAGATCTAAGAGGAGAGATTAACCTAAACCTAATCCTAATTCTAGAGAGAAGTGAGAGCTTCTCTCTCTAGAAACTACCTCTAAAACTAATCCTAATGTGAATGAATGAAATAAAAAATGCTAGAATGGTAGAATCATCTTTCCCCTTTCAATCCTTGATCCTTTAAACCATTTTGGTGCCAAAATTGGTTGCAACTTGGCCCCATAGCTTCCCAGAAATCACTGGGCACGTTTTCTATTTAAAAATCACGTGCGGCCTTCGGCGCAGACATGCACGGTATGTGTACGCGTCCCAGGCCGATTTCATGAGGTGCGCACGAGCGCCTGGTGCACGTGCGCGTCCTTGGCCGGGATCAATTCTTTGGCTTTTTAAGCTTCTCTCCACTTGCATGCTTCCTTCCTTGCTCATTTGATCCATTCCAATCCTATTTCATCCTGAGATTACTAGCAAACACATCAAGGCACCTTATGGAATCAAGAGAGAATTAAAATTATCAAATTAAAGGCCTAAAAAGCATGTTTTTACAATTAAGCACAAATAAGGGAGAGATCACAAAATCATGCTAATTCATTGGGTAAGTGTGAGAAAAGGTTAGCAAAATACTCTAAATTCAACACAAGATAAACCCTAAAAATGGAGTTATCAACCTCCCTACACATAAACTTTAGCATGTCCTCGTGCTAAAATAAGAAGGAAACAAGGGGTATGATCTTTATTTGATGCAACTTAACCATATGAGTCCTATCTAAATGCAACTACCTAAAGTGAATGCAAATGCTTAGTCAAGATAATTCAACTTCCAAGAGAACATGTATAAGCATGAGAGCTAGAGCACTAGGAATCAAGTCCAACCACAATTGTATTGAATTATAAAAAGAAATTTGAGCTTGCAAGAACATAGGTGACAAGGGTGAACACATGTAATTGAGCTATGGGACCCTCACCAGATGTGTATCCGCTCTTTTCACTCAAGTGTTTAAGGGTTAATTCACTCAATTCTCTCCTAATCATGTTTTTCCAAGATTTGATCTTCTTCTAACAATCAACAACTACTCCATGCATGCATACATTCATCATGAGGTCTTTCATAGGTTGTAATAGGGCTAGGCTCAAGGTAGGGTTGGTGGATGAAATTGTGATCATCAACAATGGCTCTGATGAGCGGATAATTTGTACGCTTTTTGGCATTGTTTTTAGTATGTTTTTAGTATGATCTAGTTAGTTTTTAGTATATTTTTATTAGTTTTTAGTTAAAATTCACTTTTCTGGACTTTACTATGAGTTTGTGTGTTTTTCTGTGATTTCAGGTATTTTCTGGCTGAAATTGAGGGACCTGAGCAAAAATCTGATTCAGAGACTAAAAAGGACTGCAGATGCTGTTGGATTCTGACCTCCCTGCACTCGAAGTGGATTTTCTGGAGCTACAGAAGCCCAATTGGCGCGCTCTAAACGGCGTTGGAAATTAGACATCCTGGGCTTTCCAGAAATATATGATAGTCCATACTTTGCCCAAGATTTGATGGCCCAAACTAGCGTTCAAAGTCACCATCAGAATTCCCAGCGTTAAACGCCGAAACTAGCACAAGGATGGGAGTTAAACGCCCAAACTGGCATAAAAGCTGGCGTTTAACTCCAAGAGAAGTCTCTACACGAAAATGCTTCAATGCTCAGCCCAAGCACACACCAAGTGGGCCTGGAAGTGGATTTTTATGTCATTTACTCATCTCTGTAAACCCTAGGCTACTAGTTCTCTATATATAGGACCTTTTGCTATTGTATTTTCATCTTTGGATCTTTGGATTATTTTAGATCTTTTGATCACGTTTGGAGGCTGGCCTCACGGCCATGCCTAGACCCTGTTCTTATGTATTTTCAACGGTGGAGTTTCTACACACCATAGATTAAGGTGTCGAGCTCTGCTGTACCTCGAGTATTAATGCAATTACTATTGTTCTTCTATTCAATTCCGCTTGTTCTTGTTCTAACATATCACTTGTTCTTCAACTTGATGAATGTGATGATCCGTGACACTCATCATCATTCTCACCTATGAACGTGTGCCTGACAACCACCTCCGTTCTACCTTAGATTGAGTGGATATCTCTTGGATTCTTTAATCGGAATCTTCGTGGTATAAGCTAGAATTGATGGCGGCATTCAAGAAAATCCGAAAGGTCTAAACCTTGTCTGTGGTATTCTGAGTAGGATTCAATGATTGAATGACTGTGACGAGCTTCAAACTCCT
>NC_029774.3:106129801-106133758 GCF_000817695.3 Arachis duranensis | reverse complement strand
TTTTCCTCCTTGTGGCGCCAACGTTTGCCTCAATGTTTGAGGTCAAACGTTGGCTCCAACGTTGCCTTCCAGGGGCTTCTTTTTCAGCCTCTTGCACCCTCCTTCCAAGCTTTGTTTCACCTATCATCAATCAATCAAAAACATCAAAGCTATGCTTCAAATCATGAGATTGTTTCTCTTCCAAAATATATGACAATTATAACACAATATCTCATGAAAAGGCATCATTTTATACATGATTGATTGAGTCATAGATAACATGAATTTCAACCCAATTGGCTTACTTATGGCTTAAGAAAGTGCATAAAACTAATTAAAAACAAAGAAAAAGACTAGTAAAACTAGGCTAAGATGACTTGTCATCACAACACCAAACTTAAAACTTGCTTGTCCCCAAGCAAGAAAAGAATTTAAGCTCAAAAATTCTGTCAGATTAGAATGGATTGAAGAATGACATGTATGCTCTGTGAGTGAAGTGATTAATTGACAGTGGAGTGAACTCTGAATCATATGTTTATGCAAGGGCTTCAGTGTTTACTAGTCCCTACTTCTTGGAAGTCTTAGGTCTTAGGAATTTCACCCAAATGATACTGTGGAGATCTCTTTATAGATAATCACCTTGAAGCAGCTTATGATTTTTGTGTGTTTTGGCCTTGACTCTAACTGTTCTGTCTCAAAGCGGCTTTTTAGATAAGCTTTCAATCAATACTCCCAAACCAGTTGGTTTTAAGGTATTAGGTGTTAAAGCACCCCAAAGGATTTACTTGCTCAAACCTCTCTCCTTGACACATCTCGACCACAAGCATTTACTAGGATACTAACTCTTTGAGTTGTCTTCTTTCCTGCCTAGTAATTGATGCTCAGAGCCTTGGGCCATAAGGGAGTGCTCTTGCACTTGAGCCTAGCCTTGACTTCTAAGTGTTTTGTTTTCAAGCATTTGACTCGATACATAAACACCACAAGCACTTAGCAAATAAATTGCCATTGGTACTCAGAGCCTTCAGCTTTCTCATTCTTTCCCTCTTTATTTTATCCAAAATATATTTTTTTTTCGCTTCTTGGATCAAAAGATGTCTGAAAATCTCCACAATACTTCTTTGAATTCTATTTCCTGCCTATGAGCTCCCATGCAGGTTTTCACAAACATGCAACCTCAATACACATTCATACAACCAGAACCACCACTTCCCTTAATCTTTTTCTTACCTCAAGATGAATTTTTGGTTCCTCAATCCTTCTCTTCAAAGAAATGTTTTTTCTATTTATATTTTTTCAAACCCTGGGTATAAGCAAAATTTTAAGTGTATGGTGCTATGATATACCAATCATCTTAGTTATTGACTACAAGGAAATTATACTAAACAGGGATACAATATCACTTTCAATCATAACAATTTTGAATATAAGACAATCACTTAACAATACAACCTTTTGGAGTTTACTTGCTTCACTCCTTCTCAGCACCATTGTTGATCTTTGCATCCCTCTTTGTCTCTTTGGTTGATGGTGCTTAATCCTTCCTTAGATTCAAGTGACTGCCTACAACAAACTTTGAAAGTTTCTTGTTCCCCAAGCACTTGAAAAATGGTTAGCATGCATGAATTATTTGTGGGCTTTTGAACTTACTTTGGTGTGAGAACACCAAACTTAGTACCTTGCCAATAGTTCTCATGCATCAGATTAACCATGTGTGAAACTCTTTTTTTTCTCTTTTTTTTTTCAAAAGCAATAAAACTGATAACAACAGAATAGTTGATTAGTTTATCTAAATGCTTGAAGCTAGAATAATGCAGAAGGTGAGAATATGTTGTATGATGGAATTTCGGTGGAACACCAAACTTAGAATCCTTCATCCTCCCTTAGATTGTTTTGGTGTGTAACACCAAACTTAGCTTCTTGCAATATAGATAAAACTAATTAACCTTTTTATTGAAACAGGTATGAAAAGAAAGTTACCTCCGGTTGGGTTGCCTCCCAACAAGCGCTCTTTTATTGTCACTAGCTTGACATCTTGCTCTTTGATTATGGAGGCTGAAAATCATAATGCCTCAGTTTTTCTCCTCTTGCTATAGGATTCCTTTCCTCCATGATCTGCACAATCACAAACAATCCAAATGAAAATTGGATATTCTCATGCCAGAATGTAGTCAGAGGATTAGTTGACACAATGTGTCAAACAGTTAATAGGCTTTGAGAGAAAATCAGAAGAAAATTGCTTTTGTTGTACAGAACAACAAGAAACGGACACAGAACCAGAAAAGCAATGTACTCTACTGAGAGAGCAAAGTGATTGTTAGTTTAGGCAAAAATTCAAACAGTTAGTGGGTTAGTCAAAATTAGAGAAAAATAAAGAAAAAGTGCTTGATCTAGATCACCACCTCACTTAATCATTGTCAATCTATTTCAATCCCCGGCAACGGCGCCAAAAACTTGATGAGCGAAAAACGATTCAGCACAAAACTCACCGGCAAGTGTACCGAGTTGCATCAAGTAATAATAACTCACATGAGTGAGGTCGATCCCACAGGGATTGAAGGATTGAGCAACTTTAGTTTAGTGGTTGAATTAGTCAAGCAAATAAGTGTTGAGTGTGTGAATTTGTGTTAACAGGAATTTAAATTGTAGAAAATGTAAAGGGGAATGGGTGATTTGCAGAAATTAAAGAGAACTGAAAGTAAAAGAGCTGAATCTTAAAGTGCAAGTAATGTAAATTGCAGAAACTTAAAGTGCAAGAAATATAAATGACTAACTTAAATTGCAAGAAATGTAAATGACTTGAAAATTTAAAAGGGGAATGGGATTGGATCTGCAGGAATCGCACAAGGAAATTAAAATGGAAACCAATAGATCTCAGGACCCAAGAGACTAGATAACTAAGTCTAGATCTCAATGCCTTCCTAGATCCAAATTCAGAAAACAATTGCAAGAGAATTTAAGATCAAGCAGTGGAATAAAGGAATTCAAATATCAATTTCTCAATTGTGCAGTAGCTCAAAACAGAGAGAGATCTCAAGGTGAGATTGAGACAGAACTTCCTCAACTCTCAACACCTAAGACTCAAGTGAAGATTTGCAGAAAAGAAAACAAGAAATCCCAGAGGAAGAGAATTCAATTCTCCTCCCAGAAACTCTCTCAATTATCAAGTACTCTCTCTCAAAAGTTCCTTAGCAAAAATCACAAATCAAAAAGCTCCCTAAAACTTTAAATTCTAAGCTATTTATACACTTTCTTCTAATGATCTTCAAGCCTTGAATTGGGCCTTGGCCTTGATGGAATTGGGTTGCTAGTGGCCTCTGTTGATTGCTCTAGGTGCTGGGAAGAAATCCACTTGTGAACCGGCCATGCAAGTCTCACGTTTGAGCCAACGTTTGAGGCCAAACGTTGACTCAAACGTTGCTGAGTGAATGATGAAGCAGAGGCCAAAGTTGCTGTCATCCACGTTTGGCTCAACGTTTGAGGTCAAACGTGAGCTCAAACGTGGATCCCCCATGCATTCTTTTTGGCCAACGTTTGGCCCAACGTTTGAGGTCAAACGTTGGCGCAAACGTGGCTCAATTATCTCATCAATCAGGGGTGCTCTTCCATGCTCTTATTTGCCAAAATGTCGCCAACGTTTGACCCAACGTTTGAGGTCAAACGTTGGCTCAAACGTCATTGCCAAAAGCTCACTCTGCCTCCTCTTAGGTGCCAACGTTTGCCTCAAAGTTTGAGGTCAAACGTTGGCGCAAACTACATCTTTCCAGGGGCACCAATTTTCCTCCTTGTGGCGCCAACGTTTGCCTCAACGTTTGAGGTCAAACGTTGGCTCCAACTTCATCTTCCAGGGGCGTCAATTTTTCTCCTTGTGGCGCCAACGTTTGCCTCAACGTTTGAGGTCAAACGTTGGCTCCAACGTTGCCTTCAAGGAGCTTCTTCTTTAGCCAACGTTTGCCTCAACGTTTGAGGTCAAACGTTGGC
>NC_029774.3:106128665-106129459 GCF_000817695.3 Arachis duranensis | reverse complement strand
TGGTTTTGAACACCAAGTTTTTGGATTCATTATCGGGGATTATTTGATTTGTGAAAAGTATTGATCACAATTTTGCGCTACCAAGTTTTTGGCGCCGTTGCCGGGGATTGTTGAGTTTGGACAACTGACGGTTCATCTTGTTGCTTAGATTAGGTATTTTTTTTCAGAATTCTCGATGATGAATTCTAGAGTTTCATGATGATTTGTTAAAGTCTGGCTGGCTGTGAAGCCATGTCTAATTTCATTGGACCGAGGTTTCAACTTATCATCACAAGAGCTTGTTGATTTCTATCAATCTTGCTATTGGAGCAGTGATCTGCTAAGGCTTGGCTGGCCTTTGGCCATGTCTAGTGTTTTGGACCGAAGCTTTCTTTGAAAGCATGGCTGGCTGTGAAGCCATGTCTAATTCCTGGACCGGAGTCTTAGACTAAACATTGCATGATTCCTGGAATTCTCATTAAGAATTTTGATACCTTTATTTTCTTTTTCTTCACTTAATTTTCGAAAAACACAAAAAAAATTACAAAATCATAAAATCCAAAAATATTTCTTGTTTGTGTCTAGTGTCTCATTTTAAGTTTGGTGTCAATTGCATACATTCATTCATGTGTCTTAAGGATCTTCAAGTAATTCTTGATGATTTCTTACTCTAATCTTTAAATTCTCTTGACTTGAGTGTTTTGTGTGTCTCATAAGCATTCTCATTTTGTTAATGTCAGTAGTATACAAACTGCTAAGTTTGGTGTCTTGCATGCATTGTTATTTGATTTTAGTTGCATTTTGATTATTCCTCA
>NC_029774.3:106128231-106128469 GCF_000817695.3 Arachis duranensis | reverse complement strand
GCAGGGTGCCTGGCTGGGCGTTTAACGCCCAAAAGGGTAGATTTTTGGGCGTTAAACGCCAGAATGTGCACCATTCTGGGCGTTTAACGCCAGGATGGCACAAGAGGGAAGATTCTGTTTTCAAATCAAATTTTTTTCAAGTTTTCAAAGTTTTTCCAAATCAAATCTTTTTCAAATCATATCTTTTCAATCATATGTTTTCAAAATTAATTTCTTTCCTTTTTCAAAGATACTTGCT
>NC_029774.3:106126908-106128092 GCF_000817695.3 Arachis duranensis | reverse complement strand
TTTTAAAATCAAATCCTTTTAAAATGTCTTTTAAATCATCTCTTCTCAATCACATTTTTTTTAAACTAATCATATCTTCTTAACCACATATTTTTCAAAATAGCTTTCAATCAAATCTTTTTGATTTCTAATTTCAAATTCTTTTTCAAAAATCACTTGATTTCTTTCCCACTTTTATTTTCGAAAATCAATTAGTGTTTTTTTTCAAAATGTTTTCAAAATATTTTACTTAATTTTCGAAAATTACTTCCCTTCTTCTTACATCCTTCTATTTATGGACTAACACTATTCCTTGATGCAAAATTCGAACTCCATCTTCTTTGATAAGTTCGAATTTTCTACTTCTGCCTTCTATTTTTCTGTTCCTCTGACACCTTAAGGAATCCCTATACTGTGACATAGAGGATTCCACATTTTCTTGTTCTCTTCTCTTTCTTATGAGCAGGAGCAAGGACAAAAGCATTCTTGTTGAGGCTGATCCTGAACCTGAAAGGACCTTAAAGCGAAAACTAAGAGAAGCCAAGGCACAACTCTCTGTAGAGGACCTAACAGAAATCTTCAAAGAAGAAGAACACATGGCAGCCGAAAACAACAACAATGCCAACAACGCAAGGAAGGTGCTGGGTGACTTTACTGCACCTACTCCTGACTTCTATGGGAGAAGCATCTCTATCCCTGCCATTGGAGCAAACAACTTTGAGCTTAAGCCTCAATTAGTTTCTCTAATGCAACAGAATTGCAAGTTCCATGGACTTCCATTGGAAGATCCTCATTTCAGACAGAAGGAAGGAGAATCCCTCTATGAAGCTTGGGAAAGATACAAACAATTAATCAGAAAGTGTCCTTTTGATATGCTTTCTGAATGGAGCATCATAGGTATTTCCTATGATAGTCTCTATGAACTGTCCAAGATGTCTTTGGATAGCTCTGCTGGAGGATCTCTTCATCTGAAGAAGACGCCTACAGAAGCTCAAGAACTAATTGAAATGGTTGCAAATAACCAATTCATGTACACTTCTGAAAGGAATCCTGTGAACAATGGGACTAATCAGAAGAAAGGAGTTCTTGAGATTGATACTCTGAATGACATACTGGCTCAGAATAAAATATTGACTCAGCAAGTCAATTTGATTTCTCAAAGTCTGTCTGGAATGCAAAATGCACCAGGTAGTACTAAGGAAGCT
>NC_029774.3:106126379-106126682 GCF_000817695.3 Arachis duranensis | reverse complement strand
AGCAAGCCTTTTCCATCATCTTCTCAGCAACAGACAGAGAGTTCTAAGCAGAACACCTCTGATCTAATCAAAACCACTCAAAGTTTCATGACTGAAACAAGGTCCTCCATTAGAAATTTGGAGGCACAAGTGGATCAGCTGAGCAAGAAAATTACTGAACTCCCTCCTAGTACTCTTCCAAGCAATACAGAAGAAAATCCAAAAGGAGAGTGCAAAGCCATTAACATGGCCGAATTTAGAGAGGAGGAAGAGGCAGTGAACGCCACTGAGGAAGACCTCAATGGACGTCCACTGGCCTCCAAT
>NC_029774.3:106122476-106123103 GCF_000817695.3 Arachis duranensis | reverse complement strand
GTTCATGAATGTTGGCTCTTGAAAGAATGATGAAAAAGGAGACATGTTACTGAGGATCTGAAAAATCATTAAAATGATTCTTGAAGCAAGAAAAAAGCAGTGAATACAAAAAAAATTCGAAAAAAAAAGAGAGAAAAAGAAAACGAAAGAAAAAGAAAGAAAAAGAAAGAAATAAAGTTGTGTTCCAAGGCAAAAAGAGTGTGCTTAAGAACCCTGGACACCTCTAATTGGGGACTCTAGCAAAGCTGAGTCACAATCTGAAAAGGTTCACCCAATTATGTGTCTGTGGCATGTATGTATCCGGTGGTAATACTGGAAGGCAAAGTGCTTTGGGCCACGGCCAAGACTCAATAAGTAGCTATGTTCAAGAATCATCATACTTAACTAGGAGAATCAATGACACTATCTGGATTCTGAGTTCCTAAAGAAGCCAATCATTCTGAATTTCAAAGGATAGAGTGAGATGCCAAAACTGTTCAGAGGCAAAAAGCTAAAAGCCCCGCTCATCTAATTAATACCGATCTTCATAGATGTTTTTGGAATTCATTGCATACTCTCTTCTTTTTATCTTATTTGATTCCAGTTGCTTGAGGACAAGCAACAATTTAAGTTTGGTGTTGTGATGAG
>NC_029774.3:106119050-106119579 GCF_000817695.3 Arachis duranensis | reverse complement strand
CCTGAACCTGAAAGGACCTTGAAGCGAAAGCTAAGAGAAGTTAAGGCACAACTCTCTGTAGAGAACCTAACAGAAATCTTCAAAGAAGAAGAACCCATGGCAGCCGAAAATAACAACAATGCCAACAATGCAAGGAAGGTGCTGGGTGACTTCACTGCACCTACTCCTGACTTCTATGGGAGAAGCATCTCTATCCCTGCCATTGGAGCAAACAACTTTGAGCTTAAGCCTCAATTAGTTTCACTAATGCAACAGAATTGCAAGTTCCATGGACTTCCATTGGAAGATCCTCATCAGTTTTTAGCTTAATGCTTGCAAATCTGTGACACTGTCAAGATTAATGGGGTTGACCCTGAGGTCTACAGACTTATGCTATTCCCTTTTGCTGTAAGAGACAGAGCTAGGATATGGTCGAACTCACAACCTAAAGAAAGCCTGAACTCTTGGGAAAAGCTAGTCAATGCCTTCTTGGCAAAGTTCTTTCCACCTCAAAAATTGAGTAAGCTTAGAGTGGAAGTCCAAACCTTCA
>NC_029774.3:106111137-106112101 GCF_000817695.3 Arachis duranensis | reverse complement strand
ACTTGGACGACCCAGTACACTTGCTGGTTAGTTGTGCGAAGTTGTGTTTATGCCATGGTATTGAACACCAAGTTTTTGATTCATTACCGGGGATTATTTGATTTGTGAAAAGTATTGATCACAATTTCGCGCTACCACCATGTCTAATTCCTGGACCGGAGTCTTAGACTAACATTGCATGATTCCTTGAATTCTCATTAAGAATTTTGATATCTTTATTTTCTTTTCCACTTAATTTTCGAAAAAGCACAAAAAATTTACAAAATCATAAAATCCAAAAATATTTCTTGTTTGAGTCTAGAGTATCATTTTAAGTTTGGTGTCAATTGCATGCATTCATTCATGTGTCTTAAGGATCTTCAAGCAATTCTTGATGATTTCTTACTCTGATCTTTGAATTCTTTTGACTTGAGTGTTTATGTGTCTCATATGCATTCTCATTAGTGTCAGTAGTATACAATTGACTTGAGTGTTATATATGTCTCATATGCATTCTCATTTTGTTAGTGTCAGTAGTATACAAACTGCTAAGTTTGGTGTCTTGCATGCATTGTTATTTGATTTTAGTTACATTTTGATTATTAAAAATCCAAAAAATTTTTAATTTGTGTCTTTTCAAGTCAATAATACAGAGAATTGAAGATTCAGAACATACTGCAGAGAAATTACACAGAAAAAGCTGGGCGTTCAAAACGCCCAGTGAAGAAGGGCAAACTGGCATTTAAACGCCAGCCAGTGTGCCTGGCTGGGCGTTTAACGCCCAAAAGGCTGGTAGTTTGGGCGTTTAACGCCAGGATGGCACAAGAGGGAAGATTCTGTTTTCAGTTCAAATTTTTTTTCAAGTTTTCAAAATTTTTCAAAATCAAATCTTTTCAAATCAAATTTTTTCAATCAAATCTTTTTCAAAATCAATTTCTTTCCATTTTCAAAGATACTTGCTATCAATTAATGATTTGATTCAACA
>NC_029774.3:106106702-106108236 GCF_000817695.3 Arachis duranensis | reverse complement strand
ACTTGGTGCAGGGATGACTTTTCCTTGACACCTCAGGATCTGTGGACCCCACAGGATCCCCACCTACCCTCTCTCCTCTTCACCCATTCACCAATCACCTCAACACCTCTTCCCTAAAAACCCTTCACCTATCAAATCCCATCTTTCTCTTCACCACTCACATCCATCCTTCATAAAACCCCACCTACCTCACCATTCAAATTCAAACCACTTTCCCACCCAAACCCACCCTCCCATAACCAAACCCTACCCCTCTCTCCACTCCTATATAAACCCATCTCCACTCCTTCATTTTCACACAACCTAAACACTACTTCTCCCCCTTTGGCCGAACCACAAAGCCATCTTCATCTCCTTCATTTCTTCTTCTTCTACTCTCTTCTTTCTTCTTTTGCTCGAGGACGAGCAACCTTTTAAGTTTGGTGTGATAAAAGCATTGCTTTTTGTTTTTTCATAACCATTTATGGCATCCAAGGCCGGAGAAACCTCTAGAAAGAGAAAAGGGAAGGCAAAAGCTTCCACCTCCGAGTCATGGGAGATGGAGAGATTCATCTCAAGGGTGCATCAAGACCACTTCTATGAAGTTGTGGCCTTGAAGAAAGTGATCCCCGAGGTCCCCTTTAAACTCAAAAAGAGTGAATATCCAGAGATCTGACATGAGATCTGAAGAAGAGGTTGGGAAGTTCTTACCAACCCCATTCAACAAGTCGGAATCTTAATGGTTCAAGAGTTCTATGCCAATGCATGGATCACCAAGAACCATGATCAAAGTGTGAACCCGGACCCAAAGAATTGGATTACTATGGTTCGGGGGAAATACTTGGATTCTAGTCCGGAAAATGTAAGGTTGGCATTCAAATTGCCCATGATGCAAGGAGATGAACACCCTTACACTAGAAGGGTCAACTTTGATCAAAGGTTGGACCGAGTCCTCACAGTCATTTGTGAAGAGGGCGCCCAATGGAAGAGAGATTCAAGAGGAAAGCCGGTTCAATTGAGAAGGCATGACCTCAAGCCTGCGGCTAGGGGATGGTTGGAGTTTATCCAACGCTCAATCATTCCCACTAGCAACCGGTCCGAAGTTACTATAGACCGGGCTATCATGATCCATAGCATCATGATTGGAGAAGAAATAGAAGTTCATGAGGTTATAGCCCAAGAACTNNTAGAAGTTCATGAGGTTATAGCTCAAGAACTCTATAAGGTGGCGGACAAGTCTTCTACCTTGGCAAGGTTAGCCTTTCCTCATCTCATTTGTCACCTCTGTTATTCAGTTGGAGTTGACATAGAGGGAGACATCCCCATTGATGAGGACAATCCCATTACTAAGAAGAGGATGGAGCAAACAAGAGACCCCTCTCATCATCGAATCCCTGAGATGCCTCAAGGGGTGCACTTTCCTCCATAAAACTATTGGGAGCAACTAAACACCTCCCTAGGAGAATTGAGTTCCAACATGGGACAACTAAGGGTGGAGCATCAAGAACATTCCATCCTCCTCCATGAAATTAGAGAAGATCAAAGAATCATGAGA
>NC_029774.3:106105929-106106686 GCF_000817695.3 Arachis duranensis | reverse complement strand
AGATCAAAGAATCATGAGGGAGGAGCAACAAAGACAAGGAAGAGACATTGAGGAGCTCAAGCACTCCATAGGATCTTCAAGAGGAAGAAAGAGCCGCCATCACTAAGGTGGACCCGTTCTTTAATTTCCTTGTTCTTTATTTTCCTGTTTTTTGAAAATTATGCTTATGTTTATCTATGTTTGTGTCTTGTGATCATTAGTGTCTTAATGTCTATGCCTTAAAGTTATGAATGTCCTATAAATCCATCACCTTTCTTGAATGAAAGATGTTCTTAATTGAAAAAGAGAAGAATTGCATGAATTTTGAATTTTATAACAGATTGATTATTTTGATGTGGTGGCAATACTTTTGATTTCTGAATGTATGCTTAAAAAGTGCATATGTCTTTTGAATTTGTTGTTCATGAATGTTGGCTCTTGAAAGAATGATGAAAAAGGAGACATGTTACTGAGGATCTGAAAAATCATAAAAATGATTCTTGAAGCAAGAAAAAGCAGTGGATACAAAAAAAAATTCAAAAAAAAGAAAGAAAAAGAAAGAAAAAAAGAAAGAAAAAGAAAGAAAAAGAAGGAAATAAAAGTGTGATCCAAGGCAAAAAGAGTGTGCTTAAGAACCCTGGACACCTCTAGTTGGTGACTCTAGCAAAGCTGAGTCACAATCTGAAAAGGTTCACCCAATTATGTGTCTGTGGCATGTATGTATCCGGTGGTAATACTAGAAGACAGAGTGCTTTGGGCCACAGCCAAGACTCAATAA
>NC_029774.3:106100029-106104808 GCF_000817695.3 Arachis duranensis | reverse complement strand
GGGCGTTAGTGACAGACGCAAAAGAATCACTGGATTCTATTCCAACCTGATTGAGAACCGACAGATGAATAGCCGTGCCGTGACAGGGTGTGTTGAACATTTTCACTGAGAGGATGGGAGGTAGCCACTGACAATGGTGAAACCCTTGCATACAGCTTGCCATGGAAAGGAGTAAGAAGGATTGGATGAAGACAGTAGGAAAGCAGAGAGACGGAAGGGACCAAGCATCTTCATACACTTATCTGAAATTCCTACCAATGAATTACATAAGTATCTCTATCTTTATCTTTATGTTTTATTCATCATTCATAACCATTTGAGTTTGCCTGACTAAGATTTACAAGGTGACCATAGCTTGCTTCATACCAACAATCTCTGTGGGATCGACCCTTACTCGCGTAAGGTTTATTACTTGGACAACCCAGTACACTTGCTGGTTTGTTGTGTGAAGTTGTGTTGATGCCATGGTATTGAACACCAAGTTTTTGGATTCATCACCGGGGATTATTTGAGTTGTGAAAAGAAGAGATCACAATTTCGTCCACCAGGCTCCAAAGACTTGGTGCTCTAAAACGTGAATCACACTTTGTCACAACTCCGCACAACTAACCAGCAAGTATACTGGGTCGTCCAAGTAATACCTTACGTGAGTAAGGGTCGATCCCACAGAGATTGTTGGTATAAAGCAAGTTATGGTCATCTTGTAGATCTCAGTTAAGTTGACTCATATGGGCTACAATATTAATGGATAGATAAACATAAATAAAACATAAAGTAAAGATAGAGATACTTATGTAAATTAATAGTGGGAATTTCATATAAACGTATGGAGGTGCTTGTTCCTTCTGAATCTCTGCTTTCCTACTGCTTTCATCCAATCCTTCTTACTCCTTTCCATGGCAAGCTGTATGTAGGGGCATCACCATTGTCAATGGCTACCATCCATCCTCTCAGTGAAAACGTTCCAAATGCTCTGTCACAGCACGGCTAATCATCTGTCGGTTCTCAATCAGGTTGGAACAAAATCCAGTGATTCTTTTGCGTCTGTCACTAACGCCCAGCCTTCAGGAGTTTGAAGCTCATCACAGTCATTCAATCCTCGAATCCTACTCGGAATACCACAGACAAGGTTTAGACTTTCCGGATTCTCTTGAATGCCGCCATCAATTCTAGCTTGTACCACGAAGATTCTGATTAAGGAATCCAAGAGATATGCGCCCGGTCTTAGGTAGAATGGAAGTGGTTGTTAGTCACGCGTGTTCATAGGTGAGAATGATGATGAGTGTCACGGATCATCACATTCATCAAGTTGAAGTGCAACGAATATCTTAGAACAAGAATAAATCGGATTGAATAGAAAATAGTAGTAATTGCATTAAAACTCGAGGTACAGCAAAGCTCCACTCCCTTAATCTATGGTGTGTAGAAACTCCACCGTTGAAAATACATAAGTGATGAAGTTCTAGGCATGACCGAGAGGCCAGCCCCCAAAACGTGATTACAGGATCAAAAATACAATCCGGGATGTCTAATATGATAGTAAAAAGTCCTATTTATACTAGACTAGCTACTAGGGTTTACAGAAGTAAGTAATTGATGCATAAATCCACTTCCGGAGCCCGCTTGGTGTATGTTTAGGCTGAGCTTGATCTATCCACGAGTTGAGGCTTCTCTTGGAGTTGAACGCCAAGTTGTAACGTGTTTTGGGCGTTCAACTCTGGTTCGTGACGTGTTTCAGGCGTTTGATTCCAGAATGCAGCATGGAACTGGCGTTGAGCGCCAGTTTACATCATCAAATCTCGAATAAAATATAGACTATTATATATTGCTGGAAAGATCTGGATGTATACTTTCCAATGCCGTTGAGAGAGCGCCATTTGGAGTTCTGTAGCTCCAGAAAATCCATTTCGAGTGCAGGGAGGTCAGATTCCAACAGCATCAGCAGTCCTTTGTCAGCCTCCTATCAGAGTTTTGCTCAGGTCTCTCAATTTCAGCCAGAAAATACCTGAAATCACAAAAAAACACACAAACTCATAGTAAAGTCCAGAAATGTGAATTTAGCATAAAAATTAATGAAAACATCCCTAAAAGTAACTAGATCATACTAAAAACTACCTAAAAACAATGCCAAAAAGCGTATAAATTATCCGCTCATTACAACACCAAACTTAAATTGTTGCTTGTCCCCAAGCAACTGAAAATCAAATAGGATAAAAAGAAGAGAACATACTATAAATTTTAGAATATCAATAAATATTAGTTCTAATTAGATGAACGGGACTTGTAGCTTTTTGTTTCTGAATAGTTTTGGCATCTCACTTTATCCTTTGAAGTTTAGAATGATTGGCTTCTATAGGAACTTAGAATTTCAGATAGTGTTATTGATTCTCCTAGTTAATTTTGTTGATTCTTGAACACAGCTACTTTTGAGTCTTGGCCGTGGCCCTAAGCACTTTGTTTTCTAGTATTACCACCAGATACATAGATGCCACAGACACATGACTAGGTGAACCTTTTCAGATTGTGACTCAGCTTTGCTAAAGTCCCCAGTTAGAGGTGTCCAGAGTTCTTAAGCACACTCTTTTTACTTTGGATCACAACTTTAACTACTCAGTCTCAAACTTTTCACTTGGACCTGCATGCCACAAGCACATAGTTAGGGACAGCTTGAATTAGCCGCTTAGGCCTGGATTTTATTTCCTTGGGCCCTCCTATCCATTGATGCTCAAAGCCTTGGATCCTTTTTACCCTTGCCTTTTGGTTTTAAGGGCTATTGGCTTTTTCTGCTTGCTTTTCTTTTCCTTTCTATTTTTTTTTCGCCACTCTTCTTTTTTTTTCAAGCTTTTGCTTTTTCACTACTTTTTCTTGCTTCAATAATCAATCTTATGATTTTTAGATTGTCAATAACATTTTTCTTTGTTCATCATTCTTTCAAGAGCCAACAATTTTAACATTCATACACAACAAGATAAAAAAATATGCACTGTTCAAGCACTCATTCAGAAAATAAAAAGTATTGTCACCACATCAATATAATTAAACTAAATTCAAGGATAATTTCGAAACTCATGTACTTCTTGTTCTTTTGAATTAGAAACATTTTTCATTTAAGAGAGGTGAAGGATTCATGGAATTATTCATAACCTTAAGACATAGTTACTAAATACTAATGATCATGTAATAAAGACACAAACATAGATAAACATATAACATAAAAAAAACGAAAAGCAGGAAAAAATTTAAGAACAAGAAATGAGTCCACCTTAGTGAGGGTGGCGCCTTCTTGAAGGACCATTGATGTCCTTGAGCTCTTCTATGTCTCTTCCTTGTCTTTGTTGCTCCTCCCTAGTGATTTTGGTGCTCCTAATAATTATGTGGAGGAAAATGTATCCCCTGAGGTATCTCAGGGATTTCTTGATGAGGGAATTCCTCATGTTCTCTTGATGTGCAGTCAAATGCTCTTCTACTGAGATATGGACCCTTGAGATGAATCTCTCCACCTCCCATTTCTTGGAGGTGGAAGCTTTTTGTCTTCCCTTTTCTCTTTTTTTTTTCTTTCGAGGTTTCTCTGGCCTTAAGTGTAGTATAATCACCAAGCATCCTCCTTGTATTGCTATTATTTTTGGCTGCCATCTCCTCTTCTTTTTCGAAAATTTCTGTAAAGTTTTCTCTGAATTGTTGATTTTTAGTTTCTCTTCACTTCCTCCTCAGAGTCCTTTCAGGTTCAGGATCTGCTTCAATAAGAATGTTCTTGTCCTTGCTCCTGCTCATATGAAAAAGAAGGGAACAAAAAATAATAATAGGGATCCTCCTTGTCCAGATATAGAGGTTCCTTTATGTGAGTAGAAAAGAAGAAGAATAGGAAGGAGAAGAGGAAAATTCGAACTCAGAGAGAGGGGGGTTCGAATTTTAGGATGAAGAGAAGTGTTAGTAAATAAATAAAATAAATAGAAAGAGGTGAGAGGGATAGAAATTCGAAAAATAAATTTTGAAAAAGGGATAGTAATTTTTGAAAATTAAAATGAAATAAAATTAAAATTTGAAATAATTAGTTAATTAGAAGAATTTTAAAAAAAGAGGAAGGTAATTTTCGAAAATTAGAGAGAGAAAATTAGTTAGGTGGTTTTGAAAAAGATAAAAGATAAAACAAACAAATAAATCAATTAGTTAGTTGAAAAAGATTTGAAAATTAATTTTGAAAAGATAAGAAGTTTGAAAAGATTTTTGAAATTAAAGTTTGAAAAAGATATGATATGAAAAGATATGATTAAAAAGATATGATTTTAAAAAGATATGATTTTGAAAAGATAAGATTGAAAAGATATTTTTGAAAAGATATGATTTTAAAAGATATGGTTTTAAAAAGATATGATTTAAATTAGTTTTGAAAAAGATTTGAATTTTAAAATCACAATTAATGACTTGACTCACAAGAAATCACAAGATATGATTCTAGAACTTAAAGTTTGAATCTTTCTTAACAAGAAAGTAACAAACTTGAAATTTTTTAATCAAAACATTAATTGTTGATGATATTTTCGAAAATATGATGTAAAGATAAGAAAAGATTTTGAAAATATTTTGAAAAAGATTTTTGAAATTTTCGAATATGATAAGAAAATGGAAAAGATATGATTTTTGAAAAGATTTTAAAAAGATAAAATTTAAAAAGATAAGATATTTATTTAATTTTTTTTTTTGAATTTTTTTATGATGAGAGAGAAAAACACTAAAAATACTCAATGCATGAAAATTTTGGATCAAAACACATGATGCATG
>NC_029774.3:106092421-106099889 GCF_000817695.3 Arachis duranensis | reverse complement strand
ATATTTTATTTTTATATTTTTTCGAAAACATATAGGAAAAATAAATAAGAAATTCTAAATTTTTAATGAGAATTCCAGTGTTCGTCAAATGTCAGTCTAAAGCTTCAGTCCAGAAATTAGACATGGTTTACTAGCCAGCCAAGCTTTTGTAAAAGCTCTGATCCAAAACACTAGACATGGCCAATGGCCAGCCAAGCTTTAAGTGACAAATCAAGCATACAACAGCAGATGGATTAGTAACAGCTAGCTTGCTCTTGTGATGATGGGTTGAAGCCTCGGTCCAAGAGATTAGACATGGCTTTACAGCCAGCCGGATTTCAACATATCATCATGAAACTCTAGAATTCATTCTTAAAAATTTTGAAGAACATGATAAAATATTTATTATTATTTTTTTTCAAAAATTTTAATAATAAAAACAAAAAGCTTAAAATTAAAATAAAATTACCTAATCTGAGCAACAAGATGAACCTTCAGTTGTCCATACTAGAACAATCCCAGGCAACGGCGCCAAAAACTTGGTGGACGAAATTGTGATCATCAACAATGGCTCCAAAGACTTGGTGCTCTCAAACGTGAATCACACTTTGTCACAACTATGCACAACTAACCAGCAAGTGTACTGGGTCATCCAAGTAATACCTTACGTGAGTAAGGGTCGATCCCACAGAGATTGTTGGTATGAAGCAAGCTATGGTCATCTTGTAGATCTCAGTTAAGTTGACTCATATGGGCTACAATATTAATGGATAGATAAACATAAATAAACATAAAGTAAAGATAGAGATACTTATGTAAATTAATAGTGGGAATTTCAGATAAACGTATGGAGGTGCTTGTTCCTTCTGAATCTCTGCTTTCCCACTGCTTTCATCCAATCCTTCTTACTCCTTTCCATGGCAAGCTGTATGTAGGGGGATCACCATTGTCAATGGCTACCGTCCATCCTCTCAGTGAAAACGTTCCAAATGCTCTGTCACAGCACGGTTAATCATCTGTCGGTTCTCAATCAGGTTGGAATAGAATCCAGTGATTCTTTTGCGTCTGTCACTAACGCCCAGCCTTCAGGAGTTTGAAGCTCGTCACAGTCATTCAATCCTCGAATCCTACTCGGAATACCACATACAAGGTTTAGACTTTTCGGATTCTCTTGAATGCCGCCATCAATTCTAGCTTATACCACGAAGATTCTGATTAAGGAATCCAAGAGATATGCACCCGGTCTTAGGTAGAACGGAAGTGGTTGTCAGTCACGCGCGTTCATAGGTGAGAATGATGATGAGTGTCATGAATCATCACATTCATCAAGTTGAAGTGCAACGAATATCTTAGAACAAGAATAAATCGGATTAAATAGAAAATAGTAGTAATTGCATTAAAACTCGAGGTACAGCAAAGCTCCACACCCTTAATCTATAGTGTGTAGAAACTCCACCGTTGAAAATACATAAGTGATGAAGGTCTAGGCATGGCCGAGAGGCCAGCCCCCAAAACGTGATCACATGATCAAAAATACAATCCAGGATGTCTAATATGATAGTAAAAAGTCCTATTTATACTAGACTAGCTACTAGGGTTTACAGAAGTAAGTAATTGATGCATAAATCTACTTTCGGGGCCCACTTAGTGTATGTTTGGGCTGAGCTTGATCTATCCACGAGCTGAGGCTTCTCTTGGAGTTGAACGCCAAGTTGTAACGTGTTTTGGGCGTTCAACTCTGGTTCGTGACGTGTTTCTGGCGTTTGACTCCAGAATACAGCATAGAACTGGCGTTGAGTGCCAGTTTATGTCATCAAATCTCGAATAAAATATAGACTATTATATGTTGCTGGAAAGCTCTAAATGTCTACTTTCCAACGCCATTGAGAGCGCACCATTTGGAGTTCTGTAGCTCTAGAAAATCCATTTTGAGTGCAGGGAGGTCAGATTCCAACAGCATCAGCAGTCCTTTGTCAGCCTCCTATCAGAGTTTTGCTCAGGTCTCTCAATTTCAGCCAGAAAATACCTGAAATCACAAAAAAACACACAAACTCATAGTAAAGTCCAGAAATTTGAATTTAGCATAAAAACTAATAAAAACATCCCTAAAAGTAACTAGATCATACTAAAAACTACCTAAAAACAATGCCAAAAAGCGTATAAATTATCCGCTCATCAAGGGTCATATATGGCTAGTGGACTAGGAATTGAATTTTTGATTAGTTTAAACTTTCTCACCTAACCTATATAATGACATATACAATTAAGTGCTAATCTAACTACCCATTCCTCACTTTTTCACATACTCATGCATTTTCTTTTGATTAATACATATATGCATTGATTTTATTTGAACTTTACTTTGGGGTATTTTGTCCCCTTTTATTGCTTTTCTTTTCCTTTCTTTTTCTACATATTTTTTTCTTTTTTTTCGCTTTTTTTTCTTTTGTTTTTCCCATTTTTCTTTTTCGTCAAACTATATACAAGAACATCAATGCATAGGGTCTCTACATTTAATCAATATATGAGTATGTACCCAATTCCCAAATATAAAAATACAAACACACCCTTTTATCCCAACCAATGTTCGCAATCCTCACTAAACTTGAAAATAAGCACTCTCACTAGCCTAAGCTAATCAAAGATCCAAATAGGACATTTATTATTTTCGCTTTGGGGATTGTAATGTGCTAAATTGAGAAACAAGTAGGTTAAGCGTAGGCTCAAAATTGGCTAACAAAGGTTGATAAAAGGTAAGGTTATTTAGGTAAGTGAGCTAATGAATTAATAGCCTCAATCATATAAATGCATGAATATAAGGAGTAAATGGACATATAGAATCAAGCAAACCAAGGATCACAGTCATATAAAGAGAATAATTGCACACAAGAAGGGAAAATAGGTGGTTATAAAATGTAACCACATCAATAGGCTCAAGTCTCACAAGCTTGTGTTCTTAGCTCAATACATGCTTCACAAAGTATGAATTCAAGCAAGCTACAAAAATTTTTCAATCAATTGGGTTGTGCTCTCTAGATGGGTTCCTTGAAAAGTTCCATTATTTTGACTAAGCATTGTTGTGATTGAAAAGTTCAAAAATTCTTTAGTTTACCCTTTCTATTTCCAATCAAAACAAGTGCATATGCAAAAAGGGTTAACTAGGTCTTGACAATTCCACACAATGATTTTAAATCACAATCACAAACTAAGAGGATAACTATATGAGAAAAATCCCAACTAAAGTATGAAATCCAACATCCAAAACATCTAATAATCCAAAATGAGAAAATATGTAACAACTAAGGTAAAAGTATCCAAAATAAACCAAAATAACCATATATACAACAATGTGCAGCATAAGATAACTAGGAAGATATAACTAGGAAATACGCCAAAATGTTCACCGGTCCTCTAATGGTGCCAACGGCAACCTCCCCACACTTAAGATCAAGCATCGTCCCTGATGCTAATCCTAAGGATCAGGGTAAGGTACACCGGTAGGCTCTGGTATCGGCTGAAGGTCTGACTGAGGTTGAGTCTCCTGAGTCTGAGGTGGTGCCTCCATGTGAACTGGCACCTCCTCATGAGTATCCTCATCATGTAAATCGGCATGCTCCTCCTCGTGGGTCTCCTCATCTGATCCGGAGGACTCTGGAAGAGGGGGCAGCTCAAGGCCCTGGGCCACAAACATCTGGTCAATCTGATCTAGGCGACGCATGGGCTGGCGCTTGCTGCGCTCCATGAACCAGAAAAGACGATGAACCAGTAAGTAAGTCGGCTGAGGTACTGGTGGTGGTGGTAAAGGAAGTGCTCCTGCTGGGGCTGATGATGAAGAGTGTCCAGCTCCCTCAACTGCTGCTTTAGCCCGAGATCAGCGTCGAGAGCCAGGCTTCTCGTGCACCCAGGATCCCTATGGAATAGTAACTGGCTCCTTCGTAGGGAGCAGTGGGGGTGGTGATACATCATCCTGGTGCCACAGAACTCTGGTCCTCTGAATCATCTGAGTGATCATAACCGGGAAAGGAAAAGTGCCTCTGATATGGGCCCTCCACATAAATTGCCTGATCAGTCGGGGGTAATAAACCTCATTCCCCTCTATGATACAGCTGATCAGGATCAGCATCACAACAGGTATCTCAGAGAAATGAGTGGTAGGCATGAGGTAGTGAGCGAAGATCTGCTGCCAAGTCTTGGACTCTCGGCTCAGATAACTGAAGTGCATCCCCTTGGGTGCCTTGTTCTCAGCATCCAAAATCCAAGGGGTCTCCGGAGTACCTACCACTGCTCTCAGTGCATCAAAATCAAAGGTCATGCAGTGAAGCTCTATCTCAGCCTGTAGGAAGGCATTAGTGTCACCAGTCTTAGGCTGGCAGGTAAGGGTATCCTCAATAGCCTCCTCGGTGGTGGGTATCTCAACTCCTCTAACCAATACCGAGTCAAGGGTGTGCGAAAAAAGTTGCAGTAAAATTTTTGCACCCAAGACCGGTTCACCCGGCTCAACTCTCTATCCACAAAAGCTAAACCCATCTGGTCAATGCGCTGGTGGATGATGTCTGTCAAATCAGATGGAATAACTAACTTTTTCTCAATGTTTAGATTCTTTGAATTGTAGGTTGGGAATCTGAGTTCGCAATAAAGATTTGGGAACTTGACCATATCCTGAGCCGGTAGTAATTGGTTTGCCTTTTCTATGTCATTTAGAGGGTTTTGAGCATAAGCTTGAAGTGAGGCAAGAGTAGGATCTGGTGTTCTCTTCCTCTTTTTGGAAGATGATGCTTTCCCTTTTCTTTTGTCTGACATCCTAAAAACAGAATATGGTAGAGAATAAGCAATTAAGCAAGTAGTATGAAACAAGGAAGAACATGTTCAGGAAGCAGGATGAATGACAAGCAATCATGATTTGAACTAAAATTGAAAACTTGGAATGCAAGTAAGCCTAGAAAAATGGAAACATAAACCAAGAATTCAGGATTTCAACCAATGTGACACAATTCTCAAAGACTAGGCATATTTATCATCATACCTTAAGAGAATGGTTAAAAAGTCAAGTGTAAGTAAAACTGAAGTTAGTGGTTAAGGAAATCAGTGAGTTAGAAAAGTGAAGTTGGTAATTAGTGGTACGATGGAGAATTGTCTAATGGGGGGGAGAATTGCAAGTTATGCGCAACGGTCATGTTCACAAGCATGAAAATATAGAAATGCCAAAAATGAACTTCACAATAATTGGTGTTACAAACAATAAAGTGCAATTGTGTAACTATGAGAAGTTGAAAATGATGTGAGTAAAAAGAAGTTACACAATCAAAATATGCCAACTATTGTGAGGAAATGAGCATTATGTAATGATTACGGGAACCAAAAATAAGAGTAGAAATGCTGGCCCTAAAAACCCCGAGCATTGAACTTGGGGTGAGTTAGGAAAATCTTGAGCTGTAAGTGCCAAGTTCAATCCCTTGAGCAAGAATTAGAGTTAAAATAGTTTGGGAAAAATCGGGCAGCATTTCGGCTATAATATGGACGTTCCCAGATAGCCAAATGAATAAGAAGTGATTCCAAAACACCAGTCAAGAATTAATCACAGAGTCAAGCAAGCATGGCAGCAGAATAGGAGTACATCATAGCAAAACATAGTCAAACCAATCAGCAGTAAGCAATATGTACACAAGCAGGTAAACAATTACGGCGCAATTATCAGGCCTAGAATCCTCTATCCAGAACCTAGCTACCTAACAGCAGATATCTCTATCTATCCTAACACGCGAAAATCAAATCCAAACTAACTAAAACTAACAGTAACCTAATGGAAAATAAAATAAGAAAAACAGAGTGGGAGCAAAGGCAGGGGAGTAACCTGGAATGCAGAAGCTAATAAAGACGGGTAGAGGGGGTAGGGGATTGGTGATGACGCCGCAGTGAACCCACGGTGGTGCAGGCAGCGGTGAGGGGTGGAACAGAGAGTAGTGGTAGGATGAAGTAAGGGATGGGGCAGAGGGAAGAATGAGATGGAGGGAAAATGAGAGAAGGGAGGTGGAGAGAAGTGGGTAGATGAAGGCCTCGCCAGTGGCGACTGCCAGCCGCGGTGGTGCACGGTGGTGACAGGGGCGCGGCAGTGAGAGAGAGAAGATGAGTGAGAGAGAGAGAAAGAGAATGTGGGTGATGGTGAGAGAAGATGGGGGCAACGGCGGTGGTCACCGGCGGTTGGTGGTTGCAGGGAGTGGGATGGGGTGAGAGGGAGAAGAGGGAGAGACGTTGGGAGTGGAGGGGGTATGGTGTGCGAGTGCGCGATACTCATTGCGGCCCTAGGGTTAGTGATTTTTTTTGAATCGGCACAGGGGCGCAAGGTGCGCGTCCGCGTACATTGATGAATTCAGGGATGGGCGCGAGAGCGTACTGTGCGCTTACGCGTACCCTGGGTAATCTTGAAAAGACGCGTGCGCTTACTGCGCGCATCCGCGTACTTTGAGTTGGGCTGAAGGCTTAACGCGAGCCTAGGGTTTGAACAACTCTCTGAATTTTGGCCTGGATGCCGCGTCAATGGATCGACGCGCACACGGCATGTGCGCGGGAGCGTGTATTCCCTTATAAACTCATGGGTGCGCAGGCGCGCAGTGTGCGTCCGCGCGGCGGAGGTTGGGCCAGAGGCTTAATGCTGGCCCAGCACTCGCCTAACTCTCAGGAGGTATGTATGGAATGGTGGCATCATCTAGGTGACGCGTACGTGGAAGGTGTGCTTCCGCGTGCATTGACACTTTATGTTGATTGGCGCGCATGCACGATGTGTGCGCTCGCATGAGATGAGTTGGGCTAAAAGCCTAACGCTCGCATAAGTGTGGCCCAACTCTTTGGAATTCAGTATGGTGATACATCCGCTCATGGACGTGTCCGCGTACTGCGTGCGCGCGCGTCCGACCCCTTTTTTTTTTTAATTGCCCAAAAACTCCCTACAGTGCCTAGAACTCCTTATTCAAACAAAACTCACACAATTCCCAAAATGCAAATTGGTATTGAGGTTTATTCAACTACTAATGAACACAATATACTAACAGCCAATGGATCAAGGGAGTGAAGAGGAAAGTGGTGCACGAAATTGTGATCATCCATGGCGCCATCAACATGGTACGCTCAATTGCAATCTCAACTCTTTATCACAACTTCGCACAACTAACCAGCAAGTGCACTGGGTCGTCCAAGTAATAAACCTTACGCGAGTAAGGGTCAATCCCACGGAGATTGTTGGTGTGAAGCAAGCTATGGTCATCTTGTAAATCTCAGTCAGGCAGATTCAAATGGTTATAGATGATTTATGAATAAAGCATAAAATAAAGATAGAGATACTTATGTAATTCATTGGTGAGAATTTCAGATAAGCATATGGAGATGCTTTGTCCCTTCCGTCTCTCTGCTTTCCTACTGTCTTCATCCAATCCTTCTTACTCCTTTCCATGGCAAGCTGTATGTTGGGCATCACCATTGTCAATGGCTACAATCC
>NC_029774.3:106077776-106085655 GCF_000817695.3 Arachis duranensis | reverse complement strand
AAAATGAGTAAATGACATAAAAATCCACTTCCGGGCCCACTTGGTGTGTGCTTGGGCTGAGCATTGAAGCATTTTCGTGTAGAGACTCTTCTTGGAGTTAAATGCCAGCTTTTGTGCCTGTTTGGGCGTTTAACTCCCATTCTTGTGCCAGTTCCGGCGTTTTACGCCAGAATTCTTGAGCTGACTTGGAACGCCTATTTGGGCCATCAAATCTCAGGCAAAGTATAGACTATTATATATTGCTGGAAAGCCCAGGATGTCTACTTTCCAACACAGTTGAGAGCGCGCCAATTGGGCTTCTGTAGCTCCAGAAAATCCACTTCGAGTGCAGGGAGGTCAGAATCCAATAGCATCTGCAATCCTTTTCAGCCTCTGAATCAGATTTTTGCTCAGGTCCCTCAATTTCAGCCAGAAAATACCTGAAATCACAGAAAAATACACAAACTCATAGTAAAGTCCAGAAAAGTGAATTTTAACTAAAAACTAATAAAAATATAATAAAAACTAACTAAAACATACTAAAAACAATGCCAAAAAGCGTATAAATTATCCGCTCATCAGAAAGCATTCAAAGTAAAGAAATCATGAAAAGCCAAAGAGTTGAACTCACCCATGGACACGCACGCGTACCAGGCGCTTACGCGCACCTTGCGAATTACCCCATGGACGCATACGTGTGCTGTGCGCGTACGCGTCGATGCTGATACTTGATTTTTAAGTGAATTTGCACCCAACGAATTCTCAAGGGTTGTGGGGCCCAATCCCAACCAACTTTGGTGCCTAAACTGCTATTTAAAGCCAAGGATTGAAGAGCAAAGGGACCTTTGATCATTTTTACACATTAGGATTAGTTAGAAGTAGTTTTAGAGAGAGAAGCTCTCACTTCTCTCTAGGATTAGGATTAGGATTAGGTTTACTTCTTAGATCTAGGTTTTTAATTCATCTTCTTCTACTTCTAATCTTCAATTCTTTGTTTTTACATTCATCATTCTTCTATTCTTTTGTTGTAATTTTCTTTATGTTGCTTCTATATTTTGTTGTAGATCTACTATTGTTCCTTCTATTTTCTTTCAATTCAATTCAAGGTAATTCATAATAATTGTGATTTCCTTGATTGTTGTTGTTAATTCCTTGCAATAATTGTTGTTAGATTCTATTCTTGTTGTCAATTTGCTTTGCTTTTCTTTTGTACCTTTCAAGTGTTTGATGAAATGCTTGGTTGGATTTTAGTGTAGGTTTTGTTCCTCTTGGCCTAGGTAGAGTAATTAGTGACTCTTGAATTATCTAATTCCTTTGTTGATTGATAATTAGAAGTTGCTAATTGATTTGAATGCCTCTAAAGCTAATCTTTCCTTTAGAAGTTGATTAGGACTTGAGGAATCAAATTGATTCATCCACTTGACTTTCCTCCATGGTTAGAGGTTAACTAAGAGGGAGCAATGAACAATTCACATCACAATTGAGAAGGATAACTAGGATAGGACTTCTAATTCTCATATCGTGCCAAGAGCTTTATTAGTTGTTAGTTTATTTTCTTTGCCATCTATATTTTTTTGTCTAATATCTTAAAAACCCCAAAATATCTCATAACCAATAACAAGACACTTTATTGTAATTCCTAGGGAGAACGACCTGAGGTTCAATACTTCGGTTTATAAATTTTAGGGGTTTGTACTTGTGACAAACAACTTTTTGTATGAAAGGATTATTGACGAGAATTCATTTGTGAAATTCTATACCGTCAAAAATCCAATCATCAATTATACTATTCATAGAGGTGTTGATTATTGGGATTTTGAGTCTGAGCCGATGACATTTTACGCGAAATGTGTGCAATATGAGCAAAGCTGTGATTGGCTTATCAGAGTTAGCATGATGCGAAGAAAGTATTATTGGGAGATTAGACGATACAATGGCAGCCATACTTGTATTAGAGCCATCATTTCTCAGAATCGTTCGAAGTAGGACTCAGACACTATTGCAGAAGCGATTAAGCCATTGATATAATTATTTACATAAAAAAGATGATTAAGATATTTCACAATGTGTTTATCCATTGAAATTTTCTTCTTTTCTATCTTGAAAATAATAAATCTAGAGCTTCAAAGAATATGCTACCTTCAAATAAAAAAAAATGACTTTTGAAAGAAAGGAGCCGAAGCAGAGAACTAGAGAGATAACATATAATTGTTTTGGTGTTTTGGTCTTCTAAATGATGAGTGAGGGAGTGTGGGGAGAGAGGAGTCACGGACCACACAGGAGTTCTTCGCATGCGAGCCACGTGGACACAACAACAAATTAGTTCTACCGATTTCGTTCATGCGTCCCAGCCGTTGATCACCAATCTTGTGGTTGTTATCCATTGTCTCTCTCTTTTTTCCCGTGGAGCATTTTCTTCTTTCTATCTTTCTCTCTCGCCACGTACTCAACCCCCATGAAATTGGTACTCATTTTATTTTATCGATCCTAGCTATTTATAACTGATCCAATGCTTTTTATTTATCTTTTCACACTCTCTCTCCTAATAGAGAACTTTACTAACGATTTGTTTGAAATCAACATTACCGATTTCTGAAAACATCACTTATGAATCCTATATATGTGCATAATACACCCAAGCCTCACTTCTAGATATTACACACAATTTTTTTTAATATTAAAAATAAAAAGTCCGTTATTACTCACCAATTTCATATATAGAGACGAGGGAGCACAAAAAAACTTCTAAACATATAAAATATACTAGCAAAACACCACATCAACAGATGTCTAACCTAAATTCTACTATATTAAACATAATCAATTAAGATAACATTATTAAGTTTCAAAATGTGTTTATCAGCATAAAATTATACAACACCAACGCATATATATCATTATTTTTACCTTTTTTTTAAACTGATTTATAAATTGGATGATTTAAAAAATAAAATAAAAAATTACAAATTGAGACTTATTTGAAAATTGAAACTTTTTTAATTTGAAAAAAATTACTATAGTTAAGTTATTTGATTTTTAAAAATAAGAAAGAAGAGATGGTTAATATTAATTATGGTGACACAATTAAATTTTAGGATAATTCACACTAATAAATTGAATAGAGTTTAAAATTGTGCAGATATCTTAAATCAATTTTCGTTACACTCCTGTTCTAGAATATCTTTATGTTCGATTTACTACTTATACAGTTTATTGATACAGTAAATCGAAGTTAATTGTTTATTTATTCTTTTTTTTTATGAAGAGGAGGCCTAAAGGCCCAACAGAAAGAAAAAGCTAGCTAATCCAAATCCTAGAGAAAGCCACTCCTCTACTATCAGTATTTAAGAAAGGGGCAAGAAAGGGGGGAGGGGTATCGAAGCGGTGTATTCCCACCGGCAAATTCCGAGCATGTTTAGCCAAAGCATTCGCGGTAAAATTCGCCTCTCGAAGCACATGGTGGATGACACAGTTAACTATTCTTGATTGAAGGTTCTTTATTGCATGGATTAGGGTCGAGCTACCATGGAAGGGGTTGGACTCGTTCTGCAGGAGCTGGGCAGCGCACGCGGAGTCAGACTCGACCTTCACCCTATCAATTCCCAAATCGATCACCAATTGGAGGCCATTGTAGACAGCCCAGAGCTCAGCGTCAGTTATGGTAACATTTCCTATCTTCATCATGAATCCAGCAATAACAGTACCATTTGAATTTCTAAGAATACCGCCGCAGGTTCCCAAATTGCAGTTTTGAATGACAGACCCATCAACGTTCAGTTTATACCAACCTTCTTCAGGCGGTTTCCACTCCACTAGATAGGACCTCGAAGTTCCCAGAGCTCTTCTACTTTTCTCGGTGAGCTCTAAATAAATATCATATTGCTTGGCAACTCTCTGAACCTCTGGAATAACTTTGTGAGAGGAAATGTCTTCATTGTTAAAAATGAGCTCATTCATTTTCCTCCAAATGATATTGCAGGTAGATAGAAAAAAGATGGGCCATGAAGTCCCATTATTAGTACGAGAGGCCTTGTTGAGATTTTCCTTTAACCAAGTCGAAAGTTGATGGTTAAAGAAAGAACTTGGAAGGTCTCTATTGGTGCTGCTAGTCCATATGTTACGGGCGTAGGGGCAATCACGCAAAACATGGAGCAGACTTTCTTCCTGGTTGGTACATCTTGGGCAGTTATCATTATCTGTACGTCCTCTTTGCCTTCTTTTTAGATTAGTCAGAAGCACATTATGACTTAATAGCCAAGAGAGCGCCTTTAATCTCTGAGGAACTCTGATTTTCCAATAGCTTTTATAGATATTATCTGGGTCTTCTTCTTCCACACAATAGGTGTGATAGGCTGATTTAATAGTAAAAGTACCTTGTGAGTCTGGGAACCAGCAGACACGATCTGATCCAAGAGAATGGTGGGGAGCCTTCAGTGTTCTGATAGCGTCAGATACCTCTTCAGGAAGTAGTTGACAAATGGTTTCCCATTTCCAGTTTTCCTCTGTTGTAGCGTAATCCTCCAGAGTGTTATTATCTTTGTTGTTCTCCTCCAAATTTATAAGAGCAAGATCTTTCAGACTTCTAATGCCTGGAACCCAATGAGACGTCCAAAATTTAATACTTTTTCCGTCTCCTATCCTCCAAATCAAGTTCTCCTGAAATTGTTCCCAGACATTAACTATACCTCTCCAAGCATTGGAACAACTTGATCTTCTGACAACATTAGGGAGAGAGTTTTCGCCACACCTATACTTAGATTTCATAATCTTAACCCATAATGCTTGGTCATTGTGGAGCAACCCCCAAGCTAATTTCATGAGAAAAGTGTTGTTTGTGTCTTGAGCTTTGCGCAAACCCAAACCTCCCTTGTCTTTCGGTTTGCGTATGAAGTCCAAATTTAAAAGATGAATTTTTCTAACTTTCCCATTAGATCCCCAAAGAAAATCTCTACAAATTTTATCAATTTTGTTATAGACTTCTTTAGGGATTTTCATGGTTTGCATAGTATAACTCGGTATGGAAGATAAGACAGACTGAACAAGAGTACATCTACCGGCGAGAGAAAGAGTTTTCATATTCCAACTAGTAAGCTTTGCTTGCATCTTGTCAATAATAGGTTGAAAATGTTGTTTTCCACACTTCTCATGTATAAGCGGGACCCCGAGATACCTTCCAAGATTGCTCGTTAAAGGGATGCCAAGGTCCTTGCTAAGTTCCTCCCTAATAGTATGATTCACATTTTTAGAGAAGAAAACGCATGACTTGTTGAGGTTGACTGATGAGCGGATAATTTATACGCTTTTTGGCATTGTTTTTAGGTAGTTTTTAGTAAGTTCAAGCTACTTTTAGGGATGTTTTCATTAGTTTTTATGGTAAATTCACATTTCTGGACTTTACTATGAGTTTGTGTGTTTTTCTGTGATTTCAGGTAATTTCTGGCTGAAATTGAGGGACTTGAGCAAAACTCTGATAGGAGGCTGACAAAGGACTGCTGATGCTGTTGGAATCTGACCTCCCTGCACTCAAAATGGATTTTCTGAAGCTACAGAACTCCAAATGACGCGCTCTTAATAATGTTCGAAAGTAGACATCCAGAGCTTTCCAGCAATATATAATAGTCCATACTTTATTTGAGAATTGACGACGTAAACTGGCGCTCAACGCCAGTTCCATGTTGTTGTCTAGAGTAAAACGCCAGAAACACGTCACGACCCGGAGTTGAACGCCCAAAACACGTTACAACTTGGCGTTCAACTCCAAGAGAAGCCTCAGCTCATGGATAGATCAAGCTCAGCCAAAACACACACCAAGTGGTCCCCGGAAGTGGATTTATGCATCAATTACTTACTCATGTAAACCCTAGTAGCTAGTCTAGTATAAATAGGATAATTTACTATTGTATTAGACATCTTTGGTCTCAGTTTTATTTTATTCTTCATCTGAGGAGACTATTGATCATGTTTTGGGGGGCTGGCCATTCGGCCATGCCTGAACCTTTCACTTATGTATTTTCAACGGTGGAGTTTCTACACACCATAGATTAAGGGTGTGGAGCTCTGCTGTACCTCAAGTTTTAATGCAATTACTATTATTTTCTATCCAATTCAAATTATTCCTATTCTAAGATATTCGTTGCACTTCAACTTGATGAATATGATGATCCGTAACACTCATTATCATTCTCACCTATGAACGCGCGTGATTGACAACCACTTCCGTTCTACCCTAGACCGGGCGCATATCTCTTGGATTCCTTAATCAGAATCTTCGTGGTATAAGCTAGAATTGATGGCGGCATTCATGGGAATCCGGAAGGTTTAACCTTGTCTGTGGTATTTCGAGTAGGATTCCGGAATTGAATGACTGTGACGAGCTTCAAACTCCTGAAGGCTGGGCGTTAGTGACAGACGCAAAAGAATCAAGGGATTCTATTCCAACCTGATTGAGAACCGATAGATGATTAGCCGTGCTGTGACAGAGCATTTGGACCTTTTTCACTGAGAGGATGAGATGTAGCCATTGACAATGGTGATGCCCTACATACAGCTTGCCATGGAAAGGAGTAAGAAAGATTGGATGAAGCAGTAGGAAAGCAGAGATTCAAGAGGAGCACAGCATCTCCATACACCTATCTGAAATTCCCATCATGGAAATACATGAGTAACTTTATCTTTATTTTATGTTTATTTACTATTATTTAATTTTCCAAATTCCATAATTTATTTAAATTCGCGTGACTGAGATTTACAAGATGACCATAGCTTGCTTCATACCAACAATCTCTGTGGGATCGACCCTTACTCACGTAAGGTTTATTACTTAGACGACCCAGTACACTTGCTGGTTAGTTGAACGGAGTTGTGACCACACATAGTAAAGAGCTATTATCTCGAATTAAATTTCATACAAGTACAAAGAGTACGAATTACAATTTCGTCCACCAAGTTTCTGGCGCCGTTGCCGGGAATTGTTCGAGTATGGACAACTGACGGTTCATCTTGTTGCTCAGATTAGGTAATTTTCTTTTTGTTTTGTTTTCAAAAATTTTTCAAAAAATTTTTTTTCCTTTTTTTCGAAAATAAATAAAGAAATACCAAAAAATCATAAAATCATAAAAACCAAAAATATTTTATGTTCTTGTTTGAGTCTTGAGTGAATTTATAAGTTTGGTGTCAATTGCATGTTTTAAAAAAATTATTATGCATTTTTCGAAAATTCATGCATTCATAGTGTTCTTCATGATCTTCAAGTTGTTCTTGGTAAGTCTTCTTGTTTGATCTTGATGTTTTCTTGTTTTGTATCTTTTGTTGTTTTTCATATGCATTTTTCGTTTGTTAGAGTCCATGCATTAAAGATTTCTAAGTTTGGTGTTTTGCATGTTTTCTTTGCATAAAAAATTTTTCAAAAATATGTTCTTGATGTTCATCATGATCTTCAAAGTGTTCTTGGTGTTCATCTTGACATTCATAGGTATGTTCTTGATGTTCATCATGAGCTTCAATAGTGTTCTTGGTGTTCATCTTGACATTCATAGTGTTCTTGCATGCATTCTTTGTTTTGATCCATAAAGAAAAGAGAAAAACACAAAAATGACGTTTTTAATTTTTCTCTCTCATCATTAAAAATTCAAAAATCAAAAAAAATATCTTTTCCTTATTTTTCTCTAAATTTTCGAAAATTTGAGTTGACTTAGTCAAAAAATTTTCAAAATTAGTTGTTTCTTACAAGTCAAGTCAAATTTTCAAATTTTAAAAATCTTATCTTTTCAAAAATCTTTCAAAAATCTTTTTCTTAGTTTTATCTTTATTTTCGAAAATTATGCTAACAATTAATATGATTGATTCAAAAATTTGAAGTTTGTTACTTTCTTGTTAAGAAAGGTTCAATCTTTAAATTCTA
>NC_029774.3:106076536-106077541 GCF_000817695.3 Arachis duranensis | reverse complement strand
CACCATTTTCAAAAATTTGATTTCAAAATATCTTATCTAACTTCTTATCTTCTTATCTTTTCAAATTTGACTTTAATATCTTTTTCAACTAACTATTTGACTTTCGTTTGTTTCTCATCTTTTTCAAAACCAACTAACTACCTATCCCTCTCTAATTTTCGAAAATACCTCTCTCTTTTCAAAAATTCTTTTTAATTGTTTTAAATTCTAATTTTAATTATATCTTATCTTTAATTTTTGAAAATCACTAACCACTTTTTCAAAATTATTTTCGAAATTCTCTATCTCTCCTTCTTCTATTTATTTATTTATTTACTAACACTTCTCTTCACCTCTCTTCATCTCAAATCACTACCTCTATCCTTAACCATTCTTCTTCACTCTTCTTCCGTTCCTTCTTCTACTAACAACAAAGGATCCTCTTTACTGTGACATAGAGGATTCCTCTTTCTTTTCTTGTTCTCTTCTTTCCTATATGAGCAGGAACAAGGAAAAAGACACTCTTATTGAAGCTGATCCAGAACCTGAAAGGACTCTGAAGAGGAAACTAAGAGAAGCTAAATTACAACAATTCAGAGGCAACCTTTCTGAAATTTTTCCAGAGGCAACCTTTCTGAAATTTTTGAACAAGAGAAGGAGATGGCAGCCGAACCCAACAACAATAATGCAAGGAGGATGCTTGGTGACTTCACTAAACCAACGTCCAAGTTTGATGGAAGAAGCATCTCCATTCCTGCCATTGGAGCAAACAATTTTGAGCTGAAACCTCATTTAGTTGCTTTAATGCAACAGAACTGCAAGTTTCATGGACTTCCATCTGAAGATCCTTATCAGTTTTTAACTGAGTTCTTGCAGATTTGTAAGACTGTTAAGACGAATGGAGTAGATCCTGAAGTCTACAGGCTCATGCTTTTCCCTTTTGCTGTAAGAGACAGAGCTAGAACATGGTTGGACTCACAACCTAAAGATAGCCTGGGCTCCTGGGATAAGCTGGTCACAGCCTTC
>NC_029774.3:106075514-106076378 GCF_000817695.3 Arachis duranensis | reverse complement strand
ATCCTTCTGACATGTTTTCAGAATGGACCATATTAGATATATTCTATTATGGTCTATCTAAGTTTTCCAAGATGTCATTGGACCATTCTGCAGGTGGATCCATTCACCTAAAGAAAACACCTGCAGAAGCTCAAGAACTTATTGACATGGTTGCAAATAACCAATTCATGTACACTTCTGAGAGGAATTCCATGAATAATGGGACACTTCAAAGGAAGGGAGTTCTTGAAATTGATGCTCTGAATGAAATATTGGCTCAGAACAAAGTGTTGACTCAACAAGTCAACATGATCTCTCAATGTCTTAATGGATGGCAAAATGCATCCAACAGTACTAAAGAGGCAGCTTCTGAAGAAGCTTATGATCCTGAAAACCCTGCAATGGCAGAGGTTAATTACATGGGTGAACCTTATGGAAACACCTATAACTTATCATGGAGAAATCATCCAATTTTCTCATGGAAGGATTGACAAAAGCCTCAACAAGGCTTTAACAATGGTAGAAGAAATAGGCTCAGTAATAACAAGCCTTTTCCATCATCTTCTCAGCAACAGACAGAAAATTCTGAACAGAGCCCCTCTAATTTAGCAAACTTAGTCTCTGATATGTCAAAAGCCACTTTAAGTTTCATGAGTGAAACAAGGTCCTCCATTAGAAATCTAGAGGCACAAGTGGGCCAGCTGAGTAAGAAAGTCATTGAAACTCCTCCCAGTATTCTCCCAAGCAATACAGAAGAGAATCCAAAAGGAGATTGCAAGGCCATTGAAGTAATCAATATGGCCAAATGCACAAGGGAGGAGAAGGACGAAAATCCTAGTGAGAAAGACCTCCTGGGACGTCTCTCAAACAAGAAGGAGTTCCCCA
>NC_029774.3:106075253-106075467 GCF_000817695.3 Arachis duranensis | reverse complement strand
GCACTATGACCTTTAACAAGGCTCTGTGTGACCTGGGGTCAGGCATAAATCTTATACCACTCTCTGTAATGGAGAAACTGGGGATCATTGAGGTACTGCCTGCCTTATTCTCACTTCAATTGGCAGACAAGTCAGTAAGACAAGCTTATGGATTAGTAGAGGACGTGTTAGTAAAGGTTGAAGGCCTTTACATCCCTGCTGATTTCATAATCTT
>NC_029774.3:106074477-106075029 GCF_000817695.3 Arachis duranensis | reverse complement strand
AGAGTCAAAAAGAGCCCCCACAGTCAAACTCTAAGTTTGGTGTTGGGATGCCACAACCAAACTCTAAGTTTGGTGTTGAGAAGCCCCCTCATTCAAACTCTAAGTTTAGTGTTGGGAGGCCCTCATCATGTGCTGAATATCTGTGAGACTCCATGAGAGCCCACTGTCAAGCTAATGACACTAAAGAAGCGCTTGTTGGGAGGCAACCCAATTTTTATATATCTAATTTTAATTTTATTTTAATGTTATTTTGTGTTTTATTAGGTTCATGATCATGTGGAGTCACGAAAAAAATACTAAAATTAAAAACAGAATCAAAAATAGCAGAAGAAAAATCACACCCTGGAGGAAGGACTTACTGGCGTTTAAACGCCACTAAGGTGCATCTAGCTGGCGTTCAACGCCAGAACAGAGCATGTTTCTGGCGCTGAACGCCAAAAACAAGCAACATCCTGGCGTTTGAACGCCAGGAATATGCCTTGAGGAAAGCTGGCGCTGAACGCCAGTAACAAGCATGGAACTGGCGTTCAACGCCAGAAACATGCTACACAT
>NC_029774.3:106073649-106074309 GCF_000817695.3 Arachis duranensis | reverse complement strand
CTCAGGATCTGTGGACCCCACAGGATCCCCACCTACCATATTCTCCCCTCTTCTCAACATTCATTCTCTCTTTCTAATAAACACACTTTCCCAATTACCCCCTTCACCACTCACATCCATCTACTCTTCGCCATAAACCCCACCCACCTTCAAAATTCAAAAATCTTTCCCACCCAAACCCACCCTAAATGACCGAAACTACACCTACTCCCCTCCCTACATATACCCTTCCATTCTACTTCATTTTCACATAACACAAACCCCTCTTCTACACCTTGACCGAAACACCTTCCCTCACTCTCCTCCAGATTTTCCTCTTCTTCTTCTCTTCTTTCTTCTCTTGCTCGAGGGCGAGCAATATTTTAAGTTTGGTGTGGTCAAAGCATAATCTTTTTGTTTTTTCCATTACCATCAATGGCACCTAAGGCCGGAGAATCCTCTAGAAAAGGAAAAGGGAAGACAAAAGCTTCCACCTCCGAGTCATGGGAGATGGAAAGATTCATCTCCAAAAGCCATCAAGACCACTTCTATGATGTTGTGGCAAAGAAGAAGGTGATCCCTGAGGTCCCTTTCAAACTCAAGAAAAATGAGTATCCGGAGATCTGACATGAAATCCGAAGAAGAGGTTGGGAAGTCCTAACCAACCCCATGCAACAAGTC
>NC_029774.3:106072769-106073613 GCF_000817695.3 Arachis duranensis | reverse complement strand
AGAATCTTAATGGTTCAAGAGTTCTATGCCAATGCATGGATCACTAGGAACCATGATCAAAGTGTGAATCCGAGTCCAAAGAATTACGTCACAATGGTTCGGGGGAAATACTTAGATTTTAGTCCGGAAAATGTGAGGTTGGCATTCCACTTGCCCATGATGCAAGGAGATGAACGCCCCTACACTAGAAGGGTCAACTTTAATCAAAGGTTGGACCAAGTCCTTACGGACATATGTGTGGAAGGAGCTCAATGGAAAAGAGACTCCAAAGGCAAGCCAGTTCAACTAAGAAGACTGGACCTCAAGTCTGTAGCTAGAGGATGGTTGGAGTTCATTCAACGCTCCATCATTCCCACTAGCAACCGATCTGAAGTTACTGTGGATCGGGCTATCATGATTCATAGCATCATGATTGGAGAGGAAGTAGAAGTTCATGAAGTTATCTCTCTTGAATTCTACAAAATAGCCGATAAGTCCTCCATCACGGCAAGGCTAGCTTTTCCTCATCTTATTTGCCATCTATGTTACTCAGCTGGAGTTATCATAGAAGGAGACATCCTCATTGAAGAGGATAAGCCCATCACCAAGAAGAGGATGGAGCAAACAAGAGAGATCCTCCACGGATCTCAAGAGATGCATGAGGAAGCTCATCATCAAGAAATCCCTGAGATGCCTCAAGGGATGCACTCTCCTCCCAACAACTATTGGGAGCTACTCAACACTTCTTTAGAAGATTTGAGCCACAATGTTGAACAATTAAGGGTGGAACATCATGAGCACTCCATCATTCTCCATGAAATAAGAGAAGATCAAAGAGCAATGAGGGAGGAGCAACAAAGGCAAG
>NC_029774.3:106057624-106072672 GCF_000817695.3 Arachis duranensis | reverse complement strand
GGTGGATTCATTCCTTGTTCTTACTTTTCTGCTGTTCGGTTTTTATATTATATGTTTATCTATGTTTTTTGTGTCTCTACTTCATGATCATTAGTGTTTCGTAACTATGTCTTAAAGTTATGAATAATTCCATTAATCATTCACCTCTCTTAAATGAAAAATGTTTTTAACTCAAAAGAACAAGAAGTACATGAATTTCGAATTTATCCTTGAATTTAATTTAATTATATTGATGTGGTGACAATACTTTTTGCTTTCTGAATGAATGCTTGAATAGTGCATATTTTTTATCTTGTTGTTTATGAATGTTAAAACTGTTGGCTCTTGAAAGAATGATGAACAAAGAGAAATGTTATTGATAATCTGAAAAATCATGAAATTGATTCTTGAAGCAAGAAAAAGTAGTGAAAAACAAAATCTTGCGAAAAAAATTATGGCGAAAAAAATATAGAAAGAAAAAGAAATAGCAAGCAGAAAAAGCCAATAGCCCTTAAAACCAAAAGACAAGGGTAAAAAGGATCCAAGGCTTTGAGCATCAATGGATAGGAGGGCCCAAGGAAATAAAATCCAGGCCTAAGCGGCTGAATTAAGCTGTCCCTAACCATGTGCTTGTGTCATGAAGGTCCAAGTGAAAAGCTTGAGACTGAGTGGTTAAAGTTGTGATCCAAAGCAAAAAGAGTGTGCTTAAGAGCTCAGGACACCTCTAACTGGGGACTCTAGCAAAGCTGAGTCACAATCTGAAAAGGTTCACCCAGTCATGTGTCTGTGGCATTTATGTATCCGGTGGTAATATTGGAAAACAAAGTGCTTAGAGCCACGGCCAAGACTCATAAGTAGCTGTGTTCAAGAATCAACATACTTAAATAGGAGAATCAATAACACCATCCGAAATTCTAAGTTCCTAGAGAAGCCAATCATTCTGAACTTCAAAGGAAAAAGTGAGATGCCAAAACTGTTCAGAAGCAAAAAGTTACAAGTCCCGCTCATCTAATTAGAATTAATATTCATTGATATTTTGGAATTTATAGTATATTCTCTTCTTTTTATCCTATTTGATTTTCAGTTGCTTGGGAAAAGCAACAATTTAAGTTTGGTGTTGTGATGAGCGGATAATTTATACGCTTTTTGGCATTGTTTTTAGGTAGTTTTTAGTAAGTTCAAGCTACTTTTAGGGATGTTTTCATTAGTTTTTATGTTAAATTCACATTTCTGGACTTTACTATGAGTTTGTGTGTTTTTCGATGATTTCAGGAAATTTCTGGCTGAAATTGAGGGACTTGAGCAAAACTCTGATAGGAGGCTGACAAAGGACTGCTGATGCTGTTGGAATCTGACCTCCTTGCACTCAAAATGGATTTTTTGAAGCTACAGCACTCCAAATGGCGTGCTCTCAATGGTGTTGGAAAGTAGACATCCAGATCTTTCCAGCAATATATAATAGTCCATACTTTATTCGGGAATTGACGATGTAAACTGGCGCTCAACGCCAGTTCCATGTTGCTGTCTAGAGTAAAACGCCAGAAACATGTCACGACCCTGAGTTGAACGCCCAAAACACGTTACAACTTGGTGTTCAACTCCAAAAGAAGCCTCAGCTCGTGGATAGATCAAGCTCAGCCCAAACACACACCAAGTGGGCCCCGAAAGTGGATTTATGCATCAATTACTTACTCATGTAAACCCTAGTAGCTAGTCTAGTATAAATAGGATAATTTACTATTGTATTAGACATCTTTGGTCTCAGTTTTATTTTATTCTTCATCTGAGGAGACTATTGATCACGTTTTGGGGGGCTGGCCATTCGGCCATGCCTGAACCTTTCACTTATGTATTTTCAACGATGGAGTTTCTACACACCATAGATTAAGGGTGTGGAGCTCTGCTGTACCTCAAGTTTCAGTGCAATTACATTTATTTTCTATCCAATTCGAATTATTCCTATTCTAAGATATTCGTTGCACTGCAACTTGATGAATGTGATGATCCGTGACATTCATTATCATTCTCACCTATGAACGTGCGTGATTGACAACCACTTTCGTTCTACCCTAGACCGGGCGCATATCTCTTGGATTCCTTAATCAGAATCTTCGTGGTATAAGCTAGAATTGATGGCGGCATTCATGGGAATCCAGAAGGTTTAACCTTGTCTGTGGTATTCCGAGTAGGATTCCGGAATTGAATGACTGTGACGAGCTTCAAACTCCTGAAGGCTGGGCGTTAGTGACAGACGCAAAAGAATCAAGGGATTCTATTCCAACCTGATTGAGAACCGATAGATGATTAGCCGTGCTGTAACAGAGCATTTGGACCTTTTTCACTGAGAGGATGGGATGTAGCCGTTTACAACGGTGATGCCCTACATACAGCTTGCCATGGAAAGGAGTAAGAAGGATTGGATGAAGCAGTAGGAAAGCAGAGATTCAGGAGGAGCACAACATCTCCACACACCTATCTAAAACTCCCATCATGGAAATACATGAGTAAATTTATCTTTATTTTATGTTTATTTACTATTATTTGATTTTCCAAATTCCATAATTTATTTAAATCCGCCTGACTGAGATTTACAAGATGACCATAGCTTGCTTCATACCAACAATCTCTGTGGGATCGACCCTTACTCACGTAAGGTTTATTACTTGGACGACGCAGTACACTTGCTGGTTAGTTGAATGGAGTTGTGACCACACATAGTAAAGAGCTATTATCTCGAATTAAATTTCATACAAGTACAAAGAGTACGAATCACAATTTTGTCCACCATTGACTTTCTGACCCGAGGCTTCACAAAAAGTGTTAAGCACTTCCTTGACAATCTCCACTTGATCCTTACTAGCTTAAGCAAACAATACTAGATCGTCTGCAAAACAGAGATGAGATATATTAGGTCCATTTCTAGACAATTGAATATGTTTCCATTTCTTATTTTTAACCAACGAGAAAATAAGATGAGAAAGCCTCTCAATGCATAACACAAAGAGGTAGGGAGAAAGAGGATCTCCCTGACGAATGCCTCTTGAAGGTTTGAAATTTTCTGAAGGAGAGCCATTCCACAAAAGGTTCATTGAAGATGTTGAAATACAGAGCCGAATGATATTCACAATATACTCCGAAGACCCGTGTCCTTGATAAACCCCAATTTGATGGCTTATCTTGTATTGAATTTAGAGTGTTTTGATAACCTTTTGTCACATTTAGCCTATGAATTAGCATGGTTTTGTTATCTCTCCCATATTTGTGCTTAAGTGTAAAAACATGCTTTTTAAGCCTTATTTTGATGAATTCTAATTTCTCTTTGATTCCATAAGATGCCTTGATGTGTTTGCTAGTAATTCCAGGATTGAAATAGGCTAGGCATGGGTCAAGGGAAGCAAGGAAAGGAAGCATACAAGTGGAGAGAAGCATAAAAAGTCAAAGAAGCAAGGTCAGCCAAGCACGCGCACGCGCACACGGCGCTCGCGCGCACATTACAGAATCGGCCAGGGACGCGCACGCGTACCGTGCGCACACGCGTCGATGACCGCACATGACTTCATTAAGCAACACGTGCCTGGCGATTTGAGAGGGTTTTTGAACCCATTTTTGGCGCCAATTGCTAGGAGAAAGGAATAAAAGGATGAAGGTTTAAGGGGAAGACATTAGAAGTTAGTTACCATTAGTCATAGCTTAGTTTATAAGTAGTTTTAGAGAGAGAAACTCTCACTTCTCTCTAGAATTAGGATTAGGTTTAGGTTAATCTCCCTCTTAGATCTAGGTTTAATTCATGCTTTGATTCACTTTTCATTTACCAATTCTTAATCTCCTCCTCTTCCTCTTTCTAGTTATGTGCTTTAATAATTGTAATTCTTTATTTTGTTTTGGGATAGATTGTTGTTCCTTTGTTTTCTTTCAATAATGCAAATTGAGGTAATTCATGATAATTGTGATTTCCTTGATTGTTGTTGTTAATTCTTTGCAATAATTGTTGTTAGATTCTATTCTTGTTGTTGATTTACTATGTTTTCCTTTTGTGCCTTCCAAGTGTTTGATGAAATGCTTGGTTAGATTTTAGTGTAGGTTTTGTTCCTCTTGGCCTAGGTAGAGTAATTAGTGACTCTTGAGTTATCTAATTCTTTTGTTGATTGATAATTAGAAGTTGCTAATTGATTTGAATGCCTCTAAAGCTAGTCTTTCTTTTAGGAGTTGATTAGGATTTGAGGAATCAAATTGATTCATCCACTTGACTTTCCTCCATGGTTAGAGGTTAACTAAGAGGGAGCAATGAACAATTCACATCACAATTGAGAAGGATAACTAGGATAGGACTTCTAATTCTCATATCTTGCCAAGAGCCTTTTATAGTTGTTAGTTTATTTTCATTGCCATTTACTTTTCATGCTTCTTATCCAAAACCCCAAAATAACTCATAACCAATAATAAGACACTTTGTTGTAATTCCTAGGGAGAATGACCTGAGGTTTGAATACTTCGGTTTATAAATTTAGGGGTTTGTTTTAGTGACAAACAACTTTTTGTATGAAAGGATTATTGTTTGGTTTAGAAACTATACTTCGACGAGATTTTATTTGAGAAATTCTAAACCGTCAAAAATCCAATCATCAGTCCTTCAAAGTATCAATGATGAAATTTCAATTAAGTCAGTCATAGGCTTTTTCAAGATCAATCTTAATCGCCATGAGGCCTTTCCCGTTGCTTCTAGTCCTCAAAGTATGAATGACCTCTTGCGCTACCAAAATGTTATCCGCGCTAACTCTTCCTGGAATAAAACTTGCCTGAGTGTTAGAGATAATATCATTAAGAACAGGTTTAATTCTATCTGCAATAATTTTAGTAATAAGCTTATAGCAGACATTGCAAAGACTGATCGGTCTAAAGTGGGCAAAAGTCTCCGGGGCAGTGATTTTGGGGACAAGAGAAATGAAAGTTTGATTCACTCTAACAATATCCTCTAGCTTGTTGAAAATCATTTTAACCCACTTAACAAGAGACACCGCAATAATATCCCATGAGTGTTGAAAAAATTTTACGGGAAGACCATCCATTCCAGGTGCTCTCCAACTATCCATATTAAAAATTGCATGTTTAACTTCTTCAGCAGTAACTTCTTTGCTTATAAGCGATAAGTCAGTATTCTTTATCTTTGGAAACCTGCCAGAAATAGGATAAATTGACAAAATAGAAGAATATAGGACAGGAGAATAAAGGGATTTGTAAAAAGAAACACCCAGATTTTTAAGATCTTCCACATTATCTGTCCATTCATCTTCATTATTCTTAAGACAACAAATCTTGTTTTTCCTTCTTCTACCATTTGCTCTTTGATGAAAATACTTGGAATTTTTATCACTGAAATTGATGGCCTTGCACCTAGACAGCTGGTGCCAATAACTCTCTTCTTGAATAGTAATAATTTCATACTCTTTCCATAGTTCCTTTTGGAGATTTTCCAAAAAAAAAGATTATGGTTGAAAGAGAGATTATGATTAATACCATCCAGCCTAAGCATGATTCTTTGTTTTCTTCTGAAGATGTTGCCGAAAACTTCTTTATTCCAAACTTTAGCCTTATCTGTAAAGACTGCAATGTTTCCAATAAGATCCCCTTCTTTACACCAGCAACTTTTAACAAGATTATTATAATCTTCATGAAGAAGCCACGGTGCAAGGAGTCTAAACAGTCTGTCCCTACTTTCCTCAATGGTAGCATTAAAGTCAAGAAGAATAGGAAGATGATCCGACTTGAGTTTAGGGAGGTGTTTCACCCTTACAGCTGGAAACATATTATGAAAACTCATATTACAAAGAAATCTGTCCAGTCGTCGCTTTATATTGTTCCTCTGCCATGTGAAAGGAGGGCCAAAGAAACCCAGGTCGCTGACCTTGCAGTTTTGGATGCAATCCCTAAACCTGGTAGTATCTTGAGATAGATTAGAGCTTCCCCCTGAATCATCAAGAGAGGTAATAGAGTTGAAATTCCCTCCTATACACCAAGGTCCCTCCAAGCCATGAGCAAGATTCTCGAGATCGTTCCAGAGGCTGCTCCTATTGATAGCCTGTGGACTACCATAAATAGCTGTGAGAAACCAGCTATCATTGTTGTTGTCTTTGACCCTCATATGAATAAATTATTTTTGAATACTCAGAGGCTCAATAGACTATATAGACTTGTTCCAGAGGCATCATATACCACCTGCAAAGCCTTCCGCCTCACTAATACACCAAGAGTCAAAACCCAATTTACGAATGTTGCACTCAGCTTTGTGACCTGAGACATGGGTTTCAAGTAAAATACATAAATTTACCTTATAACGATAAGACAAATCTTTAATAAGAATAGGAAAACCTTTAGAAGAGGTTCCTCTGCAATTCCAAATCATAATATTCATGATAAAACAATAAAGTAATAAAAGAATAAGAAAAACATCCTGAAAAAACTAGTGACTTAAGCCTGCATTAGCTTGTCTTCAAGAGTTGGATCCCCCATGCTAGAGCTTTGGGGATAGTCCTCCCTTCTGTTGGCCTGTGCTATCCTCATAGCTGCATCCATGATTGTTGCACTACTAGATTCTCCCGGGTCAGGGGTTTGCTAGCATAATCTTTGTAGTTTTGGTTGCTTCCCCCTCCTCCCATAATCTTAGTGACGAGCTTGGCTGTGGTAGGGTCTATGGGGCCTCCGAACTGAATTTTTTTGTCAATATTAGCTAAATCAATTTCTTTATTGAGATAGGAAAATTGTCTCCAATAGTCTTGGTGCCCATCCTTTTGCTTCTCCTGGCTAATTTGTGTTGACTGGTTGTTTCTTTCATTAGGGGTAGAGATATGAGAAATACTTTATATCTGACTTATTGATTTAGCTTGTTTTGCTGATGGGGTATTCTTCTTACTGATGACAGCACTCTGTCCTTTGATGCTTAAGATAGTTGATTTACTTTTCTGGAAACTTTTTTGCTTGTTACTGCTATTTCCATATTTGGAGTTCTGTTGTGAGTCTTTTTTCGCATTAACTTCAAATTGTTGAAAGTTATTTGGGATATTGATTTTCACATGATATTGAGATTCCTTTTTTTTCCTCCGGTTTCTCCTCAGCAAGAGCGTAGAATCTTGAAGCCTGAATACCTTCCTTATTTTCTTTGCTTGGGTCATTAAGTTTGACTCTATTCCTTCTTAGACTTTTTTTTGGCAATCATCCATGGGCCAAATGGGTTAGTTTCCTTATCTGCATTGACTCCTTGATGATCCTGCATTGAATTTGATGATTCTTGCTTTTGATTATGCAGATCATTGGTGCTAATTGAAGACGTTTCCTTATTTTTCTCTTTAATGATTTCTTTCCTTTCTTGAGAGTACTGACTTGGCTCTGATCCCAAAGATTGCTCCTGACCGTTGGGTTCTTCCTCACTGCCATGCCTCCCACCTCCCATTGCCGCTGGTGGCACCTTGTTGGGAACTGCTTCCATAGATTCAATACAATTTTCCTTTCTATGGCCATAACGACCACAGTTAAAACAAATGTGATGTAACCCTTCGTATTGAATATGAAATTCCTTGTCCAAAGCTGTAAAGGATGGAATAATTTTCTTTCTCAAATCTATCTCTACACATAATCTTGCAAAGCATCCCCGAGAATGAATTGACGTCAGATCATCCACTTTAAGCATAGTACCTAACATTTTTCCAACTTTCCAGAGAAAGTATTTGTTATACAACTCAGCTGGTAAGTTTGGAATTCTTATCCAAACAGTAACTTTTTGGACTTCCAGTTCTTGCGGAATGAAAAGCGGCCTCCACCTTTGAACTAGGAGATAGTGATCCGCAATCATCCAAGGGCCTTCGAATAGGACATGAGCGTAATCATATTGGCTTGTTAATCTAACTAAGAAGAAATTCTCTGCCAGATCCATAACTTTTATAGAGCCATTTTTAACCCATCTTCTTTGCACCCACCTATCCAAGGCTTAGAGGTTGAGCATCTTACCTAATGGTTTGACAATTAAAGAAAATTTCCAAGGTCTGCACCAGTCCTCATATTCTTCCAAAGAGACTTCTATAGTCGGATTAGGATTGAAGGGATTTGAAACCTCCAAACTTGACTTAATAGAGGGATCTTCTGGGAGATACTCCTCTGACACCATCTCCACAATTTCATACGGGTTGAGTTTTCCAAATTCATTATCTACTACCATATCTCGATAAGATCTTCTAAGAGCTATATTAGTTTTCACGTTGCCTTGATTGCTTTCTTGGTTCACATCTTTGTCTGCGTTTTGCTTCTTCAAATAATTTGCCTTCACTATAACCTCCCCCATAGCATGATCCACTTGGTTTTCTTCATTCATTTTAACTTTTTTAGTGCTTCTAGCTAGTTGATCTTCCTCTTCCGGCGAGGATTTGATTGTATCACCGTGTTGAATTTCAATGCTCATTGTTTATTTATTCTATTATTAACTTTAAAACATAAATATTAATAAGAAAATACTTCCATTTAGATTCAAATAAAATATTAAAAAAATAAAAATGAATAAGAATAGAACTCTAACTTTTGTGTTTTAATTCAAATTCGAGAAAATCTACATTTTTGTAAACTTGTGAATTTAAAATGAAACAATAAACGATTTCTAAAAATTCATTAAAAATTATTCTTTGATTCATTAGTATCTTAAAAAAATTATTACCGAAACTTTTGATGTTGAAAAAATTAATATAAAATATAGCTCTCTAAGATGGTATAGGAGTTAAAACTTAAATTTTTCCAGGGTCAAAAGTAAAGGATAATTATACAATATAAAATGACCAATTATATTTATACAATATGTAATTTGAAAAATAATTAAAATATTATATCAATTAAATTATCATTTAATTTGTGAGATTAAGTACAAAATTTATGTTTTGATGACGTTATGCTTTGATAATTAAATGATACTTAATTTCACAAATTAAATTATAATTTAATTGATATAGTATTTTAATTATTTCTAAAATTACATATTATATAAATATAGTTAGTCATTTTATATTGTATAATTATGCGTTATTTTTTATTTTGAAAAAAATTTCAAATTTTAATTTCTATGCCACCTTAGATGACTATACTTTATATTAATTTTTTAACATCAAAAGTTCCGATAATGATTTTTTATATGCTAATGAATCAATGAATGATTTTTAATGAATTTTCAAAAATTGTTTATTGTTCTGTTTTAAATTCACAAGTTTATAAAAAGATAGATTTTCTGAAATTTAAACTAAAACATAAAAGTTGAATTTCTATTCTTATTTATTTTGATTTTTTTGATATTTTATTTGAATCTAAATGAAGAAAATATTTGTTTATTGATTTTTATATGTCAATTAGCTGTATAAGTAGTAAATCAATTCTAGTTGATTTACTACTAATATAACTAAATCGAATCCAATTAACTTGATTTACATAAAGATATTTTAGGACGTGTAATAAAAATTAATTTAAAACATTTACGTAATTTTAAATTTCATTCAATTTATTAGTGTGAATTATCCTAAATTTTACCAATGATAATTGAGCATATTATAAAAAATAACTAACTCTCTATTTATAAGAGGGTTGACTAAAACTCACCTTATTACTACTGGTTTGTTTAGAAAAATGGATAATTTGAAATTTCTTCTGTTTGGCAACGGTGAATAGTAGGTGTAGTAGATCTAGTGTAGTCTCTCTTATTTCGCAATATTCCAATGGTTTGTTGAATTTCCGGGACAAAATTATCGGCTGAAGGTAATTTGCCTAGGAAACATAGAAAAGATGGATAAACATGCCTTGTCCTTTCTTTCATCCTCACGAGAAACAGCAATATCGATTTTGGTCCTGCCAAAGCTAATAAAGGATCATTAATTAATTAAATTAAAGCATAGCAAGTAGCAAACATTTTGGCGTATATATATAGAGATGCGAATTGCGATACATAGTGGAAGCTGATTTGAAATGTAATTATAGGAACTAGGGATGTTGATTTATGTTGGGGCAAGGTAGTGGGAGTGGTGGTAGACAAAATAATAATAATATAATCACTGAAAACAGCAAGGCAACACGATAGAACAAGTTAAGAGGGACTTACCTGTGTTTGTATTAATCCATGCGAATATACCTTCTTGTTGGGGGCTCCTACCATGGTCCACTCTTACATCACCATGTCATGAAATCCAACGGTATCTATGGCTTCTTTACTTTAAGTGTTATGGTTAAAACAATTTGTACTTCTCTTCCCCTCATCTGGCGCATAAGCTATCATTCAATAAATTTGCATTTGCTTTTTTTCTGGTATGTGGGGTCATTTGCCGCGGCTTTGAAAACCATTATGATTCAATTTCAACAACAATTATACTGTAGTACTACTATCTTCTTAGAATATCTTCCTTGTCATTTTTCCTCTGTTTTCAACAAGTGGAAAGATTAAAAGAAATTAAGTACATTTATGTATTCAAATATTTTGAATACTTTTTTTTCTTATTTAGAAATTTATTCCTTGTTTTGATTTCCTGGAATCTCAAGTGCCTCGCTGCAAGGGAAGACCAGCCTCACAAATTAAATACACCATACTATCAAAATTTAGGCATGTCGTATATTCAAATTTTCTAATCATTGATCATTAATAAGTAAGATGATTACTTTAATTTAATGCGTTGTGGAAAATGAATGGGGCCAATAAAATAAAGGGTTTAGCTAACAGTTAAGATTATTACTAATAAAAAATTTTAAATATTTTATTTTAATAGATCCATAATATTTATATTAAAAACTAAATTTTACAATTTCTTTATAAAAAAATTTAATTAATAACTTTAACATATATTTTAAAAAATACATGTTAACTAAATTCTAAAGTAAAAGGCTGCTTTCAAAATAATTTCCCCTCAGTTTTTTTTATAATCTTGCTATTGAATCAACTTACTAAGATTTTAATTACTTGGTATGAATTATTGAATTAGTATAATAGAAAAAACAGGTCCCTTACTCAAGAGCATTGGAAATAAAAGAAATTAATTAAAATAATATTTTTTTATTCTCATAGTATTATCTAATTCTAATTCGATAGATTTTGTGAATCAAAATTTTATTTAAAAATTTATCATTAATTAATGAGTTATTACAATATAATATAAAATTTGAACTCTTACTACTTATATTTAAACGACTAACAATCAACCTAAGTTGATTAATAAATATATGCTAAAATTAAATTATACAAGCTTATACAAATGTTATACAAAGTCAAATTTTATGCATAGATTTTACTAAAAAGTTCGGGCCAAACAAAAATTTTGGTCTAGATGGAGCTATGAAACCCACTAGCATATTATTAGTATTATTGTTTGAAAATTTGAAGGTACAGAAAAAATCAATTTATCAGAATATCAATTACTAAAATTAAATTGGATTGATATAATAATTAACTCATTAATCTATTTAAATAAGTGTCAAAAATTTAAATAGAATTGACAACATATATTCTACTCATAAGTATTTAACCCAATCTAACTCGATCGAATAAGATTGCCTATGTGACTCGCTGTGAATAAAATAGAGTGTGGTACGAATTTGTTTGCGAGTAGAGTCGGATGCAGATTCAGATATACCATATTCTATCCTATCTGCACGCTTAATATATTATGTAATATATATTTAAAAATTGCATGTGTAGTGAACGAAGTGGATATTAAACCTAACTTCCTTCTTATAAAATTTCAGAGTAACCACTAAAGTTAACAATTTAAATTACTAATTTAGTACATTTATTATTTAAAGAGTAATATTACAAGAATTTAGAGTTAGCAGAAGAGTGATAAGACATTTATCTTTGTTTGTATTATTTAAATTTTATTAAAAACTTAATGATTATGCTATTTGTAATTTTATGTTGGATTTCTTTAAGATTTTATTAAGTTGAATTTAATTTTTTATTTTCTATTTTATTAATATGTATGAAATATAGAATGATCGAACTTTATATTTGTTTAAAAAATTTATATTTTTCTATGGATAGGATAGGGTTGAAATGATAAAGATGCGCATAGAATTAGACTTGAGAGATTCTCAATCTGCAGATCGAGTAAGGCTAAATTTTAAAAAAAATTTAATCTGCAGATAGGATTAGGGTAGAGTTCAAATTTATCTTATTTTATTTATTATCATTTCTAAATTCGAATCTTATCTTATGCATGCAGAAATTTATTAACCAACACCGTAAAAAATAAAAAATAAATAAGGCATTTAATGTAAAAAATATATGCATAATAGTGAATATAAGGTATTATTGTTTGAAAATTTAAAGGTCCAGACAAAATCAATTTATCAAAATATCAGTTACTAAAATCAAATTGAATTGGTCTAGTAATTAATTCATTAATTTATTTAAATAAGTATAAAAAATTTAAATAGGATTGATAACATATACTCTATCTATGAGTATCTAACCCAATCTAATCTGAGTGGGTAGGATTACCTATCTGATTCGTTGCGGATAGAGTAGAATACAATGTGAATTTGCTTATGAGTAGGGTTGGGTACAGATTTAGGTATACCCTATTTTACTCTATCTGCACACTTAATATATTATATAGTATATATTTAAAAATTATATGTATAGTGAAGGAAGTGTGTATTAAATCTAACTTTTTTCTTATAAAATTTTAGAGTAACCACTAAAGTTAATAATTTAAATTATCAATTTAGTATGTTTGTTGTTTAAAGAGTAATATTGCAAGAATTTAGAGTTAGAAGAAGAGTGAGAAGATATTTATCTTTACTTGTGTTATTTTAATTTTATTAAGAACTTGATGATTATGTTATTGTAATTGTATGTTGGATTTCTTAAAAATTTTATTATTTTTTATTTTAATTTAAATTTAATTTTTTTATTTTTTATTTTATTAATATGTATGAAATATAGAATGATTGAACTTTATATTTGTTTAAAAAAATTGATTTTTTTATGGGTAGGATAGAATTGAGAATGATAGAGATGCGGATAGGACTAGAGTTGATCGAGAGATTCTCAATTTGCAAATAAAGCAGAATTTAGTTTAAAAAAGATTTTTAATCTACAGATAAAATTAGGATGGAGTCCAAACTTATCATACTTTACTTATTGTCATTTTTAAATTTAAATCTTATGTTGTGTATATAGAAATTTATTAACCAACAACAAATTTACAAAATACCATAAAAAACTAAAAACAAATAAAGCGTCTAATGTAAAAGATATATGCATAATAGTGAATATTTTTTTTTAAGGGATTGTTCTAAAGGTCTCAGTTCACAACACGAAACTCATTTCAAGTACGCGACAGTGCTAATAAGATTTTATTAAAAAAAATGCATAATGATAACATAATTTGAATTCATAATTTCGTATATAATATTTAAATTTGAGAAACAATACCGTGCATAATTTTTTGTTGTACTTCAAATATATTTTTTCGATAATAATAAATGAATATTTTACATTTTCTCTTTTCGTGTCATTTAATTTAAATACTAAAAGAAATACACAAACAAGGATATATACAGAAATGTACATATAAGAAGATCGTTTGTTTTGCGTTGTGTGATGAATTATTATCATGGAGACCAGGTACCAATATGATTCGGGATTGTACAAAAACCACATAAGATGAGGGGATTTTGTCCATTGCGGTTAAGGGGGATATACATGGCAAATAATTGAGATGCACAGTGCAGAGAGAGAGACTGACAAATACTTACGAGCTTGGTCCCTACTGGCAATGGCAATGGCAATGACAGGCATAGCTGCCACACTGACTTTTTGGTGGTTGCAGGGTTTTAAAGGCACTGTCTCTCTTTCGCCCTATTCCTCTCTACTTTTATTTATTTACGCCTTTATTATTTCATTTTTTTAAATAATAATAATCCTCTTCCTTGTAGCAACTCTCACCATCCAACCATTTGTCCATTACCATCAACGCACCTCTTTTATATGGCTAATTTTTTTTATATTTAAAAAATGTTAGTGTAATATTTAATTATTAAATTTTATAATATTTTTTAAAATTATAGAAATAAGACAATATACTCCTCTTGAATTGTATATTTTAGATTAAAATATACGATACAAGACAAGGGTATTATCAATACAAATGGGGTATATTATCCTATTTCCACAATTTAAAAAACACCATAAAATTTAGGAGTGTGCATGGTCTGACCCGACCCGAAAACTTGACCCAACCCTGAACATTTTAGGGATTAATTTGGTGTGATTTCACCGGGTCTAGGGCCGGGTAAGGGTCTCAAAAATAGACCCGGTTATTATTTTGAGTCGGATCCGAACCATAACTCGGGTCACCCAAATCGACCCAATGGCCCGTAATCATACACAATTAATATTTTGTGTTATTAGTGATGGATGATGGTTATTTTTATGTGGAATTTAGGTATGGTAAACCTTAATATTTTGTGTTATTAGTTATTATAAGACTATAAGTTAATGTTTTATGTTTAAAATGCATAAGATTTTAGATTAATTAATGTATAATATTGTGTTATTTGTATTGATTTAAATATTTGGTGTTATTAGACAATATTAGTATTGATTATGGTTATCCTTTAATTTTAGAGAAGAGTTGGTTCTTGTTATATTTTTCTAAGTGAATTTTACCATGTCAAATAATGGTTGGAGTCTTGAAAATTTGGATATTTTCACATGCTAGCTTATAAGAAATTATCAAAGTAATGTAATGTTAATGGCCCGGTTTTCACCCGGTTTTGACCCGGTATAATCGTGGCCTGAAAGTGTATAGGTTTTATCAGGTCTAGAGTCGAATTTGGGTCTAATAAATAGGCTCGGTATATATTTTGGATCGGGTCTGGATCACATCAAACCCGGTTTCACCCGATCCATGCACACCCCTAAAAAAATCTAATAATTAAGTATTACATCAATATTTTTTCAATATACAAAAAAATAAAGTCCTTTTATATTGGGTAATACTAAAAAATAAAAAAATATAAATTTATTTTATTTAATATTTATTTATTTTAAAAATAATT
>NC_029774.3:106035393-106057267 GCF_000817695.3 Arachis duranensis | reverse complement strand
ATTTAAAAAATAATATATTTCAATAATTAAAACTTTAAATATATTATTTCTTAAATTATATATTATATAAATATAATAGTTAATCATTTTATAATATATAACTACCTGTTATTTTAATTCTAAAAAAATTCAAGTTTTAAATCCTATGGCATTTTAGAGGGCTATACTTTATATTAATTTTTTTAACATAAAAAATTTTGATAATGATTCTTTACATACTAATGATTCAAATAATGATTTTTAATAAATTTTTAGATATAGTTTATTGTTTCGTTTTAAATTTATAAGTTTATTAAAATGTAGATTTTCTAAAATTTGAACTAAAAAATTACAAAAATTGGATATTTATTCTTATTCGTTTTGATTTTTTTAATATTTTATTTAAATATAAATGGGAGATATTTTTTATTGACATTTATATTCTAAAGTTAATAATAATTAATCTAAAAGCAGTAAATATTAATAATCTATACCAATATTAAATCGAATTAAACTGAAATTTGATTTACTATATATAGATTATTAAGTAATAAATCAAATTAGGTCAATTTGATTTACTAGTATCTATTATGTTCCATATAAATTAAATTAGGGCATTTCGATTTGCTCCTGAAAAGATTAATTTAAATTAGACTAATTCAAATTAAGTCAATTCAATTTAGATATGTGCATAGGACTTTAATGTATCAATTTCTGTTTTAGACATAAAATATTAAAAATAATTTGGTTTAACTATGTATTTTATCCCCAAATTTATATGCTTGCTGGAAATTTAGATACAATACAATGCAGTAATCTTTCATGTAATTTATATTTGTTTTGGATCGGATAACCTAAAATTTTAAATACTCTTAAATTTGGGAACCGACGTTTCTAAAAATTTTATTTACAGATTATTATAGTATTTTATTTTATTATTCTTTAAAATATGAAATTCCATCGAGTTCAAAAGATAAACAATATTTAAATTAAAATAGTCTATAAAAAAGCATACATAAGTTAATTGATCTTTTAAGAATCTATTTGATTTATTTGTAATTTTTCTTTTAGTCCCTATTTTAAGCATTAACCCAAAGTTTAAACTTTTGAATTGCAGAGAGAGAGTCCAAGTAATACGGGCTTCATACGATGATACCATAAAACTACCTACATGGCTACATGCATCCAACTCCCTCATCACTTTCTAATATTTCCCCTCAATCGCTCTCCATCTCCGTAGCTATCACGCTTCGGACCTAATGGTTTTATTTGCGTCATATTTTAGGATAAATTATACTTTCTAGAGATTATGTCATTATTTATTTATTTTTAATCATGCCTGCACAAACTTAACGAAGAAATTGGTGTGTCTATTATAAAAGTTAAGAAAATAATATTTTTATAATTTCATTTAATTTCAAGAGATATCAATATTTTTTCATTTATTTTATGTATTATATTAATTTATTTCTTAAACTGTATGGATTATTGAGATAGAAATGGTGATCAAGAGAGCCTCAAATAATCAGTATAGAGTATAGACATATAATTCTTTCGGGTCATCCAGACTATTTTTAGACTTTTCTTAACTCTATGATCCAGCTAATTAGATTCCCCCCTCCCCTCCATCCTCTATGTCTATGCCCCCTTCAAATTGCTAGATGAAAAATATTTTTCAATAAAAAGAAAAAAATATATTTTTATAATGAAAAAATAAAAAAATTAAAATATTACGTGCAATACATGCTCTTTTAAAAGATTATTTCTGATTTTTATTTTTATCCAATTTTATGAAAAAGTAATTATTATGGTGCTTAAAAGTAATATATAACCTTTTTTTTTTAAGTTATGAGTGAGACTAGAACTAATAACTTTTAGATAAGTATGAAGAGATTATGCCATTTGAGTTATAATTTTTTGGCATAATATCTAATTTATTTAAAAAAATAAAAAATTAATATTTAATTTAAAAATATAAAAATAAATTAAACAAAATTTAGACATTAAATAATAAAGACCATAGAATTCATCGTTTTTTTATATTAATTATTAAACATCTTTGTGAATATGTTTTAAGTTGCCCAAGTCTAACTTTGACAGAGTTTAGGGTTTAAGCTATTTAAGATAACTTTGGCTTACAAATTTAGGAATTGGCATAACAATTCTTCATTTTATTTAAGGTAGCTTTTATAACTAGCTTTCTAACATTGATTTGTTTGGAAACGTATATTATGCCAGATAAGCAATATTTGAATGAAGAGATAGCGTCGTTACGTGCATATTAACACCGTCCACATTTACAATCAGTTGTGAATTATTCTTGCAGTCTCCTAGCTAGCAACACATTCAACTTCATTATACTATTTGTTCGGAGTTGAATTATCGGTTGAGACTGATCATCTTGTCGCAAGTGACTAGGGCATTAAATACAACCACCAAAATCAGATTTTCTCTGAACCGTGAATAAGTGTGGTGCAAATCTAATGTAATACCAATTATATGCAAATTAAAACTATGCTAACCAATTCTACACATGTATGACATCGCAAGGCCCCATGCAAACTTAATCGGTATTAATTGCCTCCCTCCCATAACACAAAACTCGCTCCTACCCACTTACACTTTAATTCATTATTCCTTTCTATCTCCTACCTCCCATTTTTTTTTTATTATTATTATTATTATTATTATTATTATTATTATAAGTATTTTTTAATATAAAATAAAATTTATTTATCTGATTGTACAAAACTAATTTTGGTTATCTATAGATAAATTTATGAATGCGATAGTTTATTCTTTATTATATATAATATTTTTTGACAACTGAAAGATATGGCGGTCAAACATGAGATTTTGACATTTTGTTCCCAATAAAATATCTAGGATTGTCATAGCTGAATAATTAAAGTATTGAATATATATGCAGCAGGACTGAAAATGCTCATTATTGTCATTCATATACAGGCCAACCAACCTATGGAATCAACATAAATATTTACCACTTATTATTTTAATGATATGTGGCATATGTGGATTAGAATATTTATATATAATGTCAAACCTAACCAACATTTCTCTTAAAAAACTACCGTCCCTTGTAATGTTTTATTAGTTAAATTAGAGTGTGAGGATTTGATTATTGCGTTCGTACTCTAAGAACCCTCGTGACATCATCATAATTAACGACTGACATACGATAGATGGATGTGCAAGTTTGGTTAAAAAGGATTAAAAACATAATGGTAGGGCAACTTATTATGTTAATTAATAATTAAAAGTGATGGTGTACTATGTAAAAAAAAAAGAATGGTCACGTGTAGATAAGAGAGGGGGAGGGGATGGAGGGTGTGGTGGGCATGGGAAGGTGTCACGGTGAGTCATGGGTTGCTGTGGCTTAAATCAGCAAGGGCACCTAAGCCTGGAGCCCTCTAAATTAATAGTGGCCATCTACTCTCAGGCCCACCAACATGCACTCATCATTATCATTAGCCTTCTCTCAACAAATTACTATAAAGTATTCACATTACCCTAAGCTAAGGCTTAAATTAAACCCTTCCTGCTTTTACTATAACTAGTATGTATCCAATCCCTTACTAATTAAAGACCCATATATAGGCCATAGGTGACAACTTCTGAGAAGTAGAACAACACCATTCCCGAACAGTAACATGGGAGGAGATAATATCACCGTCATCAAAGACTTTTCTACTCTGACTTTCTTCGGATAAATTTTTAATGTTACAATTATGAATTTAATTTACTTGTATCTTAAGGATATATTTTTAAAGAATAATAATAGTTTTTTAAAAATATTTTTAATGTATTCAATGTGTTGAAAATATAAAAAAAATAATTTTTACAATAACTTTATAAAATATTTTTTTATGATATATTTAATCTATATTTCTAAGACACAAGTTAACAAAATCTTAAAATTATTTATTCTTTTAAAAGATACAATTTATTACTTTGATTATAGTCTTACTAAACCAAACTATGCAAACATACTAAAAAGCACAAACAGACAAAAATAAAAATCTTACACTTTTAAAATTATTGGAAAAATAAAAAACATTTTGTTTAAGAAAGAAACTTATTAGAAAAACTCAAATCATAAGTAGAGTAGTTTATTTATTTATTTTTACCTTGAACTATGGTAGGAGCCTAGGACCTTGAGTTATTGTGTTCAAATTTGATGTGATTTGAAGTGGTAATGAATTATTTTGGATTGTTCCCCAAGACTGGGTCCAAGAGGGTGTGGGCAACACTTTACACTTGCAAGTTCGAAATTGAATGCCACGAAAAAAAAAAAAACGAAAGAGAAAGAAAGATAGAAGGAAAACCGAAGGGGGAAAGGCATGCCATGAAATGTGAAACACAATGCCACATGCCTTGTCTTGAGCATCCATTCTTTGTACTTCTTTTTCCTGACTCGTAAAAGTTGAAAGCAACCAACAGCCTGTCCTTATTATATATCATCTTTATTTCCTTTCTCAAGCAATGCATTCCCGCAAGAACCCCTATTTTTGGAAAAACAATATATAATATGTATATAACAAAATAAATTTATATTAATTAAAATATTGTGTTCAACTCACTTAAACACGGCATATCATCCCATCCCACACCCACCTTTTTGAGTTTCCATTGTGTTCTCTCTCTCTCTCTCTCTCTCTGTGTGAGTTTCTACTTCAACTTTCAATACATTATCCGAATTCCTGTCTGCATAAATCCGCAATTTCATCTTCTTAAGTGGCTAACAAGGTAGGTCTGTGGGGATTCCTTCTTAACACATCATTAAATCCTTTCTCCTTCTGTCTCTTTTATATTATTTTATTCATTCACTTCTTCCTTAAAATGAAGAAAGTTTCAATTTTTTTAATAAAAAAATCTAGTTCATTAATTTCACTATCCACTCACTCACTCACTTACTCACTCACTTACTCCATTGAGTATTCCTGGAATCTAATCTATGGCTGGCAGTGGTATTGGTGAAGGGAAGAAGTAGAAAGCAACCTTCTAGCTGCTTGCTGCAAAGTATTCTCTTCCTTCTTCCAATTACCACTTACTTTTTTATTTTGAATTTCTCGGCATTGAGTTGTTTCATTATGATACTATACTATTTACTATTTTATATGTATGTATGCTGTTGTAATCTTTTCTAAATTGCAACTTGTAACTTCCAGTTTCCTTGGAACTTGTACAACATGGCCACTTGGTGTTTAATCTGCTTGTGATATTTATTCCCCTGATGCATGTTTCTTCCCTACTTTTTAATACTTTTCTCTACTCAAATACAGACAAAGATTGGTCCAATAATGTGTTTGTTTAATAAGTGAAGTGCCTATGGCTAATTGGCTGTTTCCTCTTCTATCGGTTATATTACTGTGATATATTTGTCGAATTGGAATTTTTCATATATTTGCCCTGAAACCAAATGAAGACACACAATTTCTTGAAGTCCTTTCATTTTACTTTGGTTAACTCTCTTCTCTTTTTTCCATGCAATTTGAGAGCAGAGAAGAGTGAAGCAAACAATAGAGGAAGTGGAAGCATTCATTTAGCTATGGATTGGAATTTGAAAGCACCACCGTCTTGGGATTTGACAGAAGTGGATGAGGCAACCTTACCAAACATAGAAACAGTGGATGGCTCAACCAGATTTGGTGTTTACAGAACAAAAGAAGGGGAATTCTCTGTTGACTTGAAACTTGGCCAGGTTGGGAATTCTGCAACCGAACCAGTGTTGGTGACTAATTCAAATAAGTCCAACAAAGATGCTGTTGCTGCTGGTGTTGGTGTTGGTGTTGGTGTTGGGGTGTCCAACTCCAAAATGGTAATGCAATCACCTTCCTCAGGGTCATCAAAGAGAGCTAGAGCCATTAACAATGGGACACAGACAGTGTCATGCCTCGTTGATGGGTGCAATTCAGATCTCAGCACTTGCAGAGACTATCACAGGCGCCATAAGGTCTGCGAACTCCATTCCAAGACTGCTCAGGTCACAATTGCTGGCCACAAACAAAGGTTCTGCCAACAGTGTAGCAGGTACCTCTTATGCTATACTGCTATGAATTTTATTTGTTTATTGTTTGTTTGCCTATGCCTTATGTTTGTTGTTCTCTTAATTAGCTCTTTTTTTTTTTAAGTTGTTTATTTGACTACAAAATTCTAATCTAAGATGCTTCTTCCGTATCTAATTTTTCATGTTGGCTTCACAAATACGCGAGCCAGTTACTTTGTTTTGCTTTCTGCCGCTGTTAGCATCTTAATTTTAGCACATTAATCAGCTGATCTCCTGCTTAGTTACAATGTAACATTCGCAAGCCCTCTTACCAGTTACCAGTAGATTCTGCAAAAATGGGGGAAACAAACTGAAGTTGTTAATAAACTCTGTACAGTGCACATTGCTTGTATTATTTCCGGTTGGTTTTTTACTTCCATTTTTTACTTGTTAGCTTCATGTGCATTTGATTTTTACTTGCTGCAATATTCCATGCCATTATTGAGTTATTGACACAAGACATGTGCTAAAGTTCCTGAAGTAATTCAAATTGACTAGTCCTTTTTTCCTTCCTGAAAGGTTTCATTCACTGGAGGAGTTTGATGAAGGAAAGAGAAGCTGCAGAAAACGCTTAGATGGACACAACCGAAGGAGGAGAAAGCCACAACCAGAACCAATCACAAGAGGTGGTAGTTTTTTGTCCAGTTTCCAAGGTTAGCTTAGCTTCTTCCCAAGTTACAGTTTCTAGCTTAGCTGCATTTGCATTATCTGAGTGGACCCACATGTGTCTTGATTTGGGGCAGACACATTCTGAGGATCCCCCACCCCCCCCAAACAGGTACACAACTCTTAAAAAAGAGTAAGGAATCGACACAATTGCACAATGCACTTAGCTAACCTCAGTGCGCTGCCAACATCCCTGATTTGGTCCATTGATGTCCTCTCTCATATCACAATCTAGTGGCCACTAAAATAACATGTCAGTACACACTAGTAAAAATTAAGATAAAAATAAAGGTTCTTGCTTTTTTGAGAGGGCAAGATAGACTTTTCACATTTTAAGAGACTATGATTTGTGAATTAGTTATCTTTTGCTCAGATATCTACTTTGCTTTGTTTGGACATAAATGTTCATGACTTGCAGGCTGCAAGATAACAACAAAGTAAATAAAGTCACTGTTTTTTAAAAAATGAAAAATATATGTATGTTTCATTTTTCTAGTGCATTGACTTAGGATTATCATCGTATGGTGGAGTGTGAGCTGACAGAGCTCCCATTTGAAGCAGGAGCTACACTCCATCCTATCATGATAAAGTAATGAATCCCAAAGAGTGATACTATCCCTATTATTTGAAAATTTTAGTTGACTAGTACTTTTGTGTCATTAAATTTTGTTCAGGCAGCCAGTTGCTACCCTTCTCAGGTTCGCATGTGTTCCCCTCATCTGGCGTGGTGAATGCTGGGTGGAGTGCAGGACTTGTTACATCCTGCGGAGATGTCAGGCTCCACAGCCACAGCAGCCAGCAACAGCAACAGATGCACATGGTTGATAAACAAGACCTGTTCCTTGGATCCTCACCAACACCCTACAATAACAACAAAGAAGGGAAGCAACAACTTGCATTCTTACAAGTTGATAACCATCACCACCATCATGCTGGTGCTGCTTCTTCCATGTGCCTGAGGAACATGTTCTGTGATAACACCCTAACAAGCTCGGTTCATGACTCTTCCTGTGCTCTCTCTCTTCTGTCATCACCACAGACAACACACAATCCTGGGAATGGATTGAACCAACTGGTGCCGCAGCCTCACACTCATCATACTCATCACTCTTCCCTGATGCAACAATCCTTAGGCCTCAGCCTCCACGATAGCAGCAGCATGGAGTCGGTGGACCCGGTTATGGGCCACAGTGAGACTGAACATTGTTCCTCAATGTATAATATGGATTCTCATGGATCCCATGGGAGTGATCCCCCTCAACTATTCCCCTTTCAGTGGGAATAAAGACTCTGACACTCACCCTTTTGCTTGTTTTCATTAACTTCGAATGAATTTTTGAGTTATCATTGTATCTTTAATCTTTAATGAAGTTGATGTCTATCCCACAAGGAAAAACATTGGCATGATTTTTTTTTTCTTTTTTGGTTAAAAGCGACGAGGTTGCCACGCTGCGCATGGTCCACAATTTACAGCACCCATTCAATGTATTTTATAATCTTATGTGTTTAATTATATTGGGAATTTAATTGGCTTTATATCAGTGCATGATTCAACAAATGGATAGACCTAACTAATCTGTTTCCCCTCCAAACTATGTCTGAAACTATTTTTTTAACAAAAAAGATGAATTCTTGTGTGCCTATCAAATACGATGCAACACATTATTATTCGCTATAAGTTCATTAAGTTCCCTATCGAGTCCTATGCCACATGCTTTATTGCTTCGCTAAGTCAAGTATCAAGTACCAACAAATGGTGTAGCCTGTCGTTTTGACGTTGCTTTCTCTCCGCTATTGATTGTGCTGACGTGCTTCGTGCTTCGTGCTTCAATGGTGAACCTGGAGAGGAGGCCCAATGATGTTAGAAGCATAAAAGAGAGACCATACCAAACCACCAACAAAAGTTACCTATGGCTATGGGACTGATCAGCAGCAAGTTAAGCCAAACATGGCAGCATTTATACTGCAAAACTGAGCAGTCAAAATCAAGAAGACTAGTAAGATCCTTCACTGCGTCAAATCAACTCGATTCATTTTAACCCTTAACGATAACTAAGTTTAAATCTTAAGGAGGTACTAATTTGAATGAATAACAATGCTAACCGGAGAATGTTATAGAGGATCCTTCTTCTCTGCAGTGGTTTGCTCACGCTGCTGTTCCTCAAAAAAATTGCATCGCCAAACTGTCAAATACCAATCGAACTAATCGCATAACTATTCTTCCGCTCTTTCTTGAATCGCAGCATTGAAATGCCAAACAAAACAATCATAAGCTGATGCCATTACCGTTCTTCCATTCAGTCTCAGAAGATACAAACACCGAAAGGCCCCAACCTAAAAACATTTCCGGACTCCGGAGAACTACGCAAAGCATATCAGATACAAGTACGATTGATGCTATTGGGTCTACTCTGGTCCATTTATTACTTTTAAAATCATGGGATATAAATCAAACATGAATGGTAACCATGACTGGAAGAAAAAAAAACTACTATTATTTACCAAATGATCATCGAGGTAATACAAATTTAAAACACAGAATCCAGTATTCTTTTGCTACAAATTAATATAACTTATTAATCAAATTAAGTCCATTTTTAATACACTTGCTTCAAACAACCAAAAAGAGACATACCCCCATCAAATGGGGAAGTAGAAAAAGAGTGCCCATATCTCGCAAGATGCATCTCGTCTCTTAACAGATTACTCGAGTCAATTATATGGGAGATCATGTCTTAACTCTCGTTACTTGCAGCAAGGAATACAACAAAAACACAGAAGTTTTCTCTCACTGTTCACATTATTATTTCCTTACAAGCAAAATTCCAGCTAACATCAACATTGAGGAATGGCAACCTGGGATATCAAACAGAAATACCTAATGATTTCTTGAACTTTTCAACTTCCAAATATACTGTAGAATAGGGAAGGAACTCTGAGTAATGATCTCTGCTCAGATCGTTTATTGCAATAGCGAGCTTGGGGATTTCTACTATTTCTTCATGGGTCAAAGACCTAACAAACCTGGCAGGATTTCCTGCCCAAAGTTCACCTGATGGAATTCGCCTCCCTGGCGGAAGAACTGACCCAGCTTCAAGGATTGACTGTGTTTCCACTAGTGAACCTTCCATGAGGATGGAGCGCTGCCCAATGATGCACTCTGGCTCAATAGTGCAGGACCTCAAAAGGGAGTATGCCCCAACCGTCACATACCTCTCTATAGAAGTCTCAGCTGGAAGGCCTGATTTACAGAAGAAAGCATACACAATAAATAAGCAATACATACACAAATATCTAACCACCACCACCAGCAACAACAACAACAAAGTTTTATTCCACCAGATGGGGATGATTAGACAAGGATCAAATGATTCACTGATGTCATATCAAACCATGCTACAGTTTTTCTTGGCCTCCCTCCATCATTACTTGGATTACCCCCATCAAATTCACTCTCTTTATCATAGCTTCCATAGACATTAGTGTATCAACTCATTTAATGCAACACTGTAAAAGAATCGAGCCTTCAAAAGTGAAGTAACTGGATTAATTACCCCCTTATCCACATTTCTCTATCTGAAAAGTCCAAATATGATAGGAAACGACAATTTTTGGTTTTTATATATGGCTTATCCACATTTATTTATCAAGCCTTCAAAGGTGATTCTTAATAAAGGAAAGCAGGAGCTCGGAAATCTATGATGTATTAAGAGTTATAAGTATAAGCAACAGAATTAACATAATGAACTTGTAAATCTCTAAACAATTAAGAAAAAATGAATTGTACTTCCACCAGAAATAGCACCAACAGCAAAGAATTCAACAATTAAAGAACATAAATATAGGGATTAAAGTATTTAGATGATGCCAAAAATTATTACATGCTTCCGTCCCTGCTAAAGGCAAATTAATGGCTTTATACTAGAAGCTCATATCTATTGAGGCACAGGTAACCATCCAATTGTACTCCAGCTTCCCGAGTTAAATGACACAATGACACAATAGTTGAGAAAGGGAAGAAAGCAATTGGAAACGGTTGAAAATGACCAGAAAACTGAACCATTCATCAATTTACTATTAGAAGTTAAGAATCCATTAAATCGTGAAACAAAAAGAATAAATCAAAGGCTAGCTAATAATATATGATAATTATGTGCCAACACTAAGAGATTTGAAAACAGATTATCAAATTTAAGCTAGTTTATCTTTCACAATTGCAATATGGCATTACAAGTGTTGCAGAGGACATAACATCAAGCATATTTACAAGTTAAAGGCTTACATCATGCAAGATCCGATATAAAAATATGAAGCACAGACAAGTATGAAGGATAAGGATATGATGCGAATAAAACAATGTATAAAAATCTTAGGATGCAATTCAGCTGCAAGACATTATATTAGGTGAATTATGATTTCAATTTTGGTATAAACTGTGGCGAATATGCTAAAATACACCATCTTGATTGTTGTAGAATTTTCATATACATATACATAGGCATAACATTAAAAAAATAAAATAAAAAGGCGTAAAATCCAATCAATAGGATAAAACATTTCCAAAACATGAATTTTATGAATCTAAACCCCTAGAAACTAGCATGTGGCTACCTGCTCAGAAAGAAACCCCCCTGCTCAAATAAATGAACAATTTGCAACGCCAAAACAAAACTCCCGCTATTTGGTGTCACATTTCATCAGAAAGCAAACAAACTCAACGAAAATTACAAGCTATTGTAACGGTAATAACCTAACATAAAAATATAAAGGGGGAAAATAACCTAACCTGTGGGAGAAGACCAAGCAGCGTGAAGGACGCAGCGCTCCTGAATGTTGGAACAGAATCCAACGGTGATCTTGTTGAGATCGCCGCGGAGGACGGCGCCGGGCCAGACGGAGGCAGCGTCCCAGACAGTGACTTGTCCGGCGAGGACGACATTGGGTGCCACGTAGGCATCGACAGCGACCTTCGGGAGCCACTGACCCAGCGGGATTATCTTCCTTTGCCCTCTGTAGTCCCACTTCACCCGATCCGGCGATGCAGTTATCGAATTGGGTGCTTGCGTCGCAAAAGCGCGCTCAGCTGTGTGCAGCAGCTGTGGCGATTCCACGTGGCGGTTTGCTATTGTGTGAGCACTCCTTAGGGCTCTTCTAGAGAAGCGTGCTAGACTCGCCATGAGACACAGTGAAAGAGAGAACTGTGATGGTGAAACAGTGAGTGTGGAATCGGAGATGGTGGTGTGAGACGACAACAGAGAGTGAGGGAAGAAGGGGGGATGTGTCTCTGGACTATCCAAGAGAACCCGGAAATTTTAAGCCCAATATATGATTTATTGGCTTCACAAGTTGGGCTAACAATTTTAGCCCGGTCCAATTGTTTGTTTACTCTTACACTTCATTCTTTTTATTATTTTTTTCAATAATTTGTATAGTGATATTAATTTTGAAAAAAAAAATGATAAATACTAATATCCTAAGTTTTATAGGAATATTTTGCTATATAAAACTCCATAATAAATAACTAAAATATTAATCTATATCTATCCATATAAAATTATTAATAAAAAAAATTACCAAATAATCCTATTTCGATGTCTAATATGTTTTACAACTTCCTTAAACGGAATTTTTTTTTCTAAAATAAATAAAAATATTTTTGTTCATATCATGATCCATTACAAGAGTCAAACTTTAAATGGGTAAAAATCTAATTAACACTCTATAAAGCAAGAATCTATATCTATACTATGGTCTATTCAATCTCAAAGAGGTCGAACATTGCAACATGGATTTAATCCTACTTGTTTAAATAAATAACTAATTTTTGTATTTTTTTTATTGATTTAGAAAAGATATCTCAACAACTCCTAGATAAAAGGGAGAAAATAACTACCCACCAAGATAAGTGGATAAGCTGCCGAAAGATAATTTATTTTCCCTACTATTATAAATACCTTGACACTTTTAGGTATTTTTTAAACTCCAATCTACTAAAATCTTGTCTAAAATTCTTGTTAATTTGAGCATCAGAGTTCTTTGCAGGTTATCCCACCATCCTCTCCAAAGAGCTCGAACAGCAACCCCTTGCTGAGGAGACAGAGGAGTATCTCATTTCAAAAGAAGTCTGGACCTCACATTCAGACTCAAATCACATTGATTCTAGGTAAATCTAGGAACATTGGCATCGTTATCGGGGACCTGGAAGTCTATACCCAACCATGGTGGACAACCATATTGAAGACGGACATACTGCATCAGAATCATAACCTGATCAACACAATGACGATCGTGCAATTGTCATTCCCTCGTTCCGTAAAGCATGTTTAGAAATCTAAAACTTTTCTACTGAAGCAGCAATCATGGGGCTCGTTTGTAACACCCTAATATTCAAATTCTTATGCTTGTGTCATAAGTCAATGATAATAAGGTGGTACGACTCTCAAGGTGGATTTTAATACATAGTTTATAAGTATAATTCAAAGGAGTATTAATCGAGAGGCTTAAAAAGGAGTAAAAATAAAATCGCGAAATTGTAGCGCTACGTATCGACAAAAAGAAGATAAAGCATGAACTGAGACGATATAAAGATAATTTCGTCGAGAAGAATAAGATAAAAAAAATATAGATATATATCATAAATAATAAGCCACTAGTCGTGACCCGCGAAGTTTAGGCTGGCTAGGGTACAGTATAAAAGCAGTTTAACAACCATATCTCCTAATCTCTCCCAAATGATACACAAGGGCCTTTATAGGCAAGTTTTCAAAAGGATTAAATATATAGCATGAGTTCTTTAAAAACAAAAGCGGAAAGAATCTAAGCAAAAGTAAATAAGATATCTTAGAGGTCTTCGCCGTCTTTCAGACAAACCACAGCTCACTGTTGAGCACTTGGACTTGCATCTGAAAAACAAGAGATATATACGGAATAAGAACCCCCGACCCATGGGTTCCCAGTACGGTAAAAGTGCCAAATAAATACAATGCATCATAATAAAAACTCACTAAGCATCCTAAACTTTCACCAAATATTCATCATATGTTCTCGCTAATCCATAAATAGGCAACTGTCATAAGGGAAAGCTAAATCTAATTCATCTTCCTCATGTTTCCTAACTTTCTAACTCTCCAACAAATCAGAATTAGAATCATAAACAAAACCATCACAAGCTATTCTGTCTCAGCAATCCCATATCAATACCTCATATCCTCACCTGGAGCAAGTGAAATTACTTTATTGCATCTACCCACGGAGCTCAAATTATCTCATTTTCTACTTGGAGCAAGTGAAATCACTTCAATGCGTCTACCTAGGGAACTCAAATTACCTCATTCAATAATCATCATTTTAAATTAATCATATCATTATTCCATTTCAACAAGAACAGCCCTCAACGTCAACCGACACCAGCATGAGGGACTTCTCAGTTGTACAAACACAAGTAATGCAGACAAGTAATACACAAGTAGATTCAAGTAAGGCAAATAGCACATAATCACATAGTTTAGCATATACAATTATGGAAACCAATACAGATAAGCAAACCCAAACAAATCAAACATATGCAAAATGATGAATGCCTGCCCTATGGCCGATGATATCATCTGTCGGTTACAAAGCCAACCCGAGATGTCTTGGTAGCTAACCATTGGACAATCCCTGCGAGCGCCCATCCCCAAGCTCAAAATCATAACCAATAAAATAAAAACATCCATGGGGGAGAGCTCATTCGGAAATGTCTAAGTGTCCGACCACATCTTACAAGGCAGGGTCAACCGAATCTTGGATCTCAACTTGGAGCAAGTGGAGCTGACCCACTGCATTTACCCAAAGAAATTCGAAACTCATATAATTTCACAAATCTTAAATCAGCCTCGATTGGGAGCAAGTGGGGGCTAACCACTGTGTCTACCTCAGGAGTCTCAAACCAAACCCGGAGCAAGCGGAATCACTTCACTGCATCTACTCAAGTAGGTATGTCTCACCATGTCCCGGAACAAGCGGAATCACTCCACTGCATCTATCCAGGCAGGTATATCTCACCATGTCCCGGAGCAAGCTGAATCACTCCACTGCATCTACCCAGACAGGTATGTCACAGTCAGGATCATATTTCATATCAATCTCATAATCGTTATCCTTCTCAATAACAATCTCACAATCATCCTCATTCTCTTTATCAGTCTTATAATCATCATCATTCTTATTAACAATCTCTTCATCATCATCGCTCTCGCTAACAATCTCATAATCATCATTATTTTCACGATTCATCATTAATTCTCCTCTTATCTTATCCACAGAACTTACCAAGCTTAAGTCACGGTCTTCTAATCTCATAATCAAAATTACCCCTTTTATTCCCTTACTATTCTCTCTCTTGATTCAATTCCCTAAAACTGGTAAAAAGGTTTAAAATAAGTATTACGTAAGGTCGCAAGCTTGTCGGAAAGGTAAAACTAGGGGTGTCCATTGATCGGATCAGATCGGATATGGCCAAAAATTCGATCCGATCCGCTCCAATTCCCATTGGATCGGATCGGATACAAAATCTGCGTTTTTTAGTATCGAATCGGATCGGATTGCGGATATATCTGCATGATTAAGCTTACTTTTTAATTATATTTTTATGTAAAAAATTCAATAAAAATGTTTCTTTCACACTTTTAAACCTATTTGTTCCTAAAATAACTTTAATCAAATTTTTCCTAAATAACAAAAATAAAATAATACAATATATGAATAACAACTTAACAAGTTTAACAACTACTAACTAAAACATACAAACTGATTGTGTACTAAAAATATAAACCTTTTTTGTACATAATTAATTTTTATAATGACCTACAAACATGGTAAAAAAAAGAGTTAAGTTCCTCCTAAAGGTATTGGGCAAAAAGGATGGAACCCAAAAGAACACCTTGAGGAGTTGAATTTCTCTTCAATGGGAACCATATTGGTGGAAGTGGATTGGGTGGATTTGAAGTGTAAAGGTGTCATCTAGTTAAAAGAAAACCAAACTAGATGTCCCTTCACTAATGTCACATGTCAGGAGCTTTAGTTTAACGTACGGGAATCAACTTCCTACCTTTTCAGTTGACAAGACTTGAGGTGACACGAATACCTAAAGATATTTTGGAAAAAGCAGTAAATCAAATATCAGATTAAAAACCATTGGACAATAGATTTCTTCTTCATCATGGTTTTACACTATAAAAGGACCTCAAGCCATCTATTCAAATCAGGATCATCGTCTTCTTCACTTTCACTACTTTTCACTTTCACCTTCACCTTCTTCTAGATTTTTCTGACTTCTGAAGCTAACAAGCTAAAAAATCCATCTTTTTCTCTACCCAAATTTTCTTTCTTTACTTGAACTTCTATTTCATTGGAGAATTTTCTAGGAGCTTGCTTGACAGGAGTTGTTCCTTTCCTCATAGCTAAATTGTGGGTTACCAGGTTTGGGTCTAACCCTGTCATTTCATCATAGTTCCAAGCGAACACATCTCTGAACTCTGTTAATAGCACTATCAAATCCCGTTTCTCCTTTTCCCCTAGAGCTTTGCACATGAACAAAGGCCTTGGGTGTTCTTAAGTCCCTAAATTAATCTCTTCCAATTCTTCCTCCTTCTGCTTTGCTTTATCTTAGAGTTGGAGAGGGACATTTCCTATGTTGCTTTGTAGATGTTCTTCCTCTTGTACACTTAGGATGTCGGGGCCAGAGGAGTTCTGGTAATTTTCCTCCGCTGGACCCCCGAGTTCCTATAAGATACACCACCTATATCCTCCACCCAGGAGAATTTTCCTACGAAGCCCTAGGTCTTCGACTGCTGTTGCTTGTTTTTTAGTGTTTTCTTTTGGTATTTCCCCTATCAGGGTGTTCTTTCGTGCTGCTTTTTGTCTGGGTGTTCCCATGGCGCATTCCCACACAGGCCTTATTTTGTTGACCCCTAGTAACGCAAGCTCTTCATAAAAACTCGCATCCACTAAATGTGCTTCTCCCGCATCAAAGGGTGTTACAGTGGCTGAGATGCTAATATCCTTCCCTCTCCAGCTAGACTTTATGCATTGATGCCAATTTGAAGGAACGCACCGATGTAAATGAATCCATGGACGTCCCAGTAGGATATGGTAGCTAGAGCTTCCATATACCACATGAAATTTATTATTGGTCTTTATGGGGCCAACTTCCAAGACGGCATTAACACACCCTCTAGATTTCACACCCGCTCCATTGAAAGCATTGAGCCCTACTTGAGTAGGCTTTATCTGATTAGCATAACCTCCCATTTCTTGGAATATATCAGTGGGTATGATATTTACCCCCAATCCAGCATCCACCAAGGCCCTTCTGACCTTCATACCTTCTACCACTGCTTCCACGTACAATGGTTTATTATGGTAGAACTCCCCATTGAATGAGTCAGGGTCTCGAAATACCAGGGCGTTTGCATGGGCCTTTGCCAATCTTGTGAGTGGAGCGTTGACGCCTCCAAAACTTTTTGCATGCTTCTGAACGACTCCTATTAGAGCTCTGGCCACCTCTTTCTGAATGTGGGGTTCCAAGCCAAGATGGTTGAACATGATTCTACAATCTCGAGACTTTAAAAGACCTCTTGTCAATGTGTCTTCATCCAGGGACTCCTCCATAGTGACCATCTCTTCTGCTTCACCTACAATCTCTGTCAACATTACCTCTCCTTCAATGCCTATCATTCCAACATCATGTTGAGGAAAAGGAGTGCTTCATACACCTTCTTGGTTTTGTTCTCCATTTAGGAGTATCTTCCCTTCCTTCACTTGACTATGAAACATTGTCCTCACCACATAACAATCAGTCAACCCATGGCTCTTATTTCGGTGCACCATGCAATATCTTAGATCTCTCAGGTCTTCAGGTGTTGGTGGCTCTCTATTTGTTCTAGGGTTTAATGTTCCATCCTCAAACCATCCATTTACAAAAACCATAGCCTGAGCTTTGGAGAGAGGTAGCGGGGGTAGAGGACTGTTTCTCTTAGCACCCCTAAAATAGGAACTTCTCCTGCCCCTGCCATCAGCAGCACACACCTCCAGAGGGAAAACTTCTTTAGATCTCCTTCCACTGCTTTTCATTGCCTTGGTTATGTCAGATTCTTTCTTTAAGAGTTTAAAGAAAGTATTTATGTTGTTCATAGAAAGATAAATTTGGGATCCATCTTTCACATTTCTAATACACCCATACACCAATTATGGCTCTGGGAGAGTGTCTATACAAAGTAAAGCTTGATCTTTGTATCTCTTGATGAATGCTACCAATCTTTCTCCCAGTCTCTGTTTCACTCTCCCCAGGTCCATGATGTGCATAGAGGGTTCTTCTAGGAACTTGTTGCAGAACTCTATCACTAATTGCTCCAAGGTATTGATTCTATTGGCTTTCAACTTGCAATACTGATGAGCAAATAATTTATACGCTTTTTGGCATTGTTTTTAGGTAGTTTTTAGTAGGATCTAGCTACTTTTAGGGATGTTTTTATTAGTTTTTTTGCAAAATTCACATTTCTGGATTTTACTATGAGTTTGTGTATTTTTCTGTGATTTCAGGTATTTTCTGGCTGAAATTGAGGGACCTGAGCAAAAATCTGATTCAGGCTGAAAAAGGACTGCTGATGTTGTTGGATTCTGACCTTCCTGCACTCGAAATAGATTTTCTGGAGCTACAAAACTCTAAATGGCGTGCTCTCGACTGAGTTGGAAAATAGACATCCAGGGCTTTCCATCAATATATAATATTTCATACCTTATTTGAGTTTAGATGATGCAAACTGGCGTTCAACGCCAGTTTCATGCTGCATTCTAGAGTAAAACACCAGAAACATGTCACAAACCAGAGTTAAACGCCAAAAACATGTTACAACTTAGTGTTTAACCCCAAGAGAAGCCTCTGCACGTGTAAAGCTCAAGCTCAGCCCAAGCACACACCAAAGTGGGCCCCGGAAGTGGATTTCTGCACTAAGACTTATTTCTGTAAACCCTAGTAACTAGTTTAATATAAATAGAACTTTTTACTATTGTATTAGACATCTTGGTATCTATCTTTGGACATTTAGTTCTTAGACTTTGGGGGCTGGCCAATTGGCTATGCTTGTACCTTTATCACTTATGTATTTTCAACGGTGGAGTTTCTACACACCATAGATTAAGGTGTGGAGCTCTGCTGTTCCTCGAGTATTAATGCAATTACTATTGTTCTTCTATTCAATTCAACTTATTCTTATTCTAAGATATCCGCTGTACTTCAACATGATGAATGTGATGATTTGTGACACTCATCATCATTCTCACCTATGAACGTATGCCTGACAACCACTTCCGTTCTACCTTAGATCGAGCGCGTATCTCTTAGCCTCCATTCCAAAAGATCGGAATCTTTGTGGTATAAGCTAGAATTATTGGCGGCCATTCCTAAGATCCAAAAAGTCTAAACCTTGTCTGTGGTATTCCGAGTAGGATCTGAGATGGGATGACTGTGACGAGCTTCAAACTTGCGAGTGTTGGGGGTAGTGACAAACGCAAAAGAATCACTAGATTCTATTCCAATATGATCGAGAACCGACAGATGATTAGCAGTGCTGTGACAGAGCATTTGGACCATTTTCACTGAGAGGATGGGAAGTAGCCATTGACGCCAGTGAAACCCAAACATACAACTTACCACGGAAAGGAGTAAGAATGATTGGATGAAAGCAGTAGGAAAGCAGAGATTCAGAAGGAACATAGTATCTTTATGCACTTATCTGAAATTCCCACCAATGAATTGCATAAGTATCTTTATCTCTATTTTATGCTTTATTTATCTTTATATTCAAAAACCATTATAACCATTTGAATTCGCCTGATTGAGATTTACAAGATGACCATAGCTTGCTTCATACCGACAATCTCCGTGGGATCGACCCTTACTCACGTAAGGTATTACTTGGACGACCCAATGCACTTGCTAGTTAATTGTGCGAAGTTGTGAAGAGTGATATTACAATTGTGCGTACCAACTTGTTGGCGCCATTGAGATCACAATTTCGTGCACTAAGTTTATGGCGCCATTGCCGGGGATTGTTCGAGTTTGGACAACTGACGGTTCATCTTGTTGCTCAGATTAGGTAATTTTCTTTTCAAAAAGTTTTCAAAAATCTTTCAAAAATTTTTTATTTTGTTTTCGTTTTTCTAAAAAGAAATTTTCGAAAAACCCAAAAAAAAATTTAATAAAATCATAAAAACCAAAAATATTTTGTGTTTCTTGTTTGAATCTAGTGTCAATTTTTAAGTTTGGTGTCAATTGCATGTTTTTAAAATTTGTGCATTTTTTTCGAAAAAATTCATGCATTGCATTCTTCATGATCTTCAAGTTGTTCTTGACAAGTCTTCTTGTTTGATCTTTAAATTCTCTTGTTTTGTGCCTTTTGTTGTTTTTCATATGTATTTTTGCATTAATAATGTCTAAACATGAAAAATTTCTAAGTTTGGTGTCTTGCATGTTTTTCTTTTCTTGAAAATTTTTCAAAAATAAGTCTTGATGTTCATCTTGATCTTCAAAATGTTCTTGGTGTTCATCTTGACATTCATAGTGTTCTTGCATGCATTAGTTGTTTTGATTCATAATTTTTATGTCTTGAGTCATTTTGTTGTTTTTCTCTTTCCACATTAAATTAAAAAAAATCAAAAAATATCTTTCCTTTATTTTACTCATAAATTTCAAAATCTTTGAGTTGACTTAGTCAAAATTTTTTAAAATAAGTTGTTTCTTGTTAGTCAAGTCAAGATTTCAATTTTAAAAATCTTATCTTTTCAAAATCTTTTTCAAAAATCAAATCTTTTTCTTTTTTTTATTATTTTCAAAAATTTTTAAAATTGATTTTCAAAATCTTTTTCTTATCTTTATTTCAAAATTTCAAAAACTTTACTAACAATTAATGTGATTGATTCAAAAATTTGAAGTTTGTTACTTCCTTGTTAAGAAAGGTTTAATCTTTAAATTCTAGAATCATATCTTTTAGTTTCTTGTTAGTCAAGTAATCAATTTTAATTTTAAAAATCAAATCTTTTTAATTTTCTTTTCAAATCTTTTTCAAAATATCTTTTCAATCATATCTTTTTAATCATATCTTTTTCAAATCATATCTTTTTCAAAATCAATTTCAAAAATCTTTTCTAACTCCTTATCTTTTCAAAATTGATTTTCAAATCTTTTTCAACTAATTAATTAACTTTTTGTTTGTTTCTTATCTTTTTCAAAACCACCTAACTACTTTTCTCTCTCTAATTTTTGAAAATCACCTTCCTCTTTTTCAAAATTCTTTTAATTAACTAATTGTTTCAAATTTTAATTTTAATTTTATTTCTTCTCTTAATTTTCGAAAATCACTAACTATTTTTCGAAAATAATTTTTGAAAACTCTTCTCTCTCATCTCTTTCTATTTATTTATTCATTTACTAACACTTATTTTCATATTAAAATTCGAACCCTCTCTTTCTCTCTGTGTTCGAATTTTTCTCTTCTCCTTCTTCTATTCTTTTCTTCTTCTATTCACATAAAGGAATTTCTATACTGTGACATAGTGGATTTTTCTTCCTTTTTTTGTTCCTTTCTTTTTCATATGAGCAGAAGCAAGGACAAGGACATTCTTGTTGAAGCAGATCTTGAACTTGAAAGGACTCTGAAGAAGAAGCTAAGAGAAGCTAAACCACAACAATCTAGAGAAAATCTTATAGAGAATCTCGAAAAAGAAGACATGGCCGAACCCAACAATAATGCAAGGAGGATGCTTGGTGATTATACTACACCTACTTCCAATTTTTATGGAAGAAGCATCTCAATCCCTGCCATTGGAGCAAACAATTTTGAGCTGAAGCCTCAACTAGTTGTTCTAATACAACAGAACTGCAGTTTCATGGACTTCCATCAGAAGATCCCTATCAGTTTTTAACTGAATTCTTGCAGATCTGTGATACTGTTAAGACTAATGGAGTAGATCCTGAAGTCTACAGGCTCATGCTTTTCCCTTTTGCTGTAAGAGACAGAACTAGAACATGGTTGGACTCACAAGCTAAAGATAGCCTGGACTCTTGGGATAAGCTGGTCACGGCCTTCTTGGCCAAGTTCTTTCCTCCTCAAAAGTTGAGCAAGC
>NC_029774.3:106006296-106035323 GCF_000817695.3 Arachis duranensis | reverse complement strand
GATGAATCCCTCTATGAAGCTTGGAAAAGATACAAGCAGTTGACCAAAAAGTGTCCTTCTAGCATGCTTTCAGAGTGGACCATTTTAGATATATTTTATGATGGTCTATCTGAGCTTTCTAAGATGTCACTGGACCATTCTGTAGATGGATCTATTCACTTAAAGAAAATGCTTGTAGAAGCTCAAGAACTCATTGACATGGTTGCAAATAACCAATTCATGTATACCTCTGAGAGGAATCCTGTGAGTAATGGGACGCCTCAGAAGAGGGAAGTTCTTGAAATTGATGCTCTGAATGTCATATTGGCTCAGAACAAAATGTTGACTCAGCAAGTCAACATGATTTCTCAGAGTCTGAATGGATTGCAAAATGCATCCAACAGTACTAAAGAAGCAACTTCTGAAGAAGAAGCTTATGATCTTGAGAACCCTGCAATGGCAGAGGTGAATTACATGGGTGAAGCCTATGGAAACACCTATAATTCCTCATGGAGAAATCATCCAAATTTCTCATGGAAAGATCAACAAAAGCCCCAATAAGGCTTTAATAATGGTGGAAAAAACAGGTTTAGCAATAGCAAGCCTTTTCCATCATCTTCTCAGCAACAGACAGAGAATTCTGAGCAAAGTCCCTCTAGCTTAGCAAATATAGTCTCTGACCTATCTAAGGCTACTTTAAGTTTCATGAGTAAAATAAGGTCCTCCATTAGAAATTTGGAGGCACAAGTGGGTCAGCTGAGTAAGAAAATCACTGAAACTCCTCCTCGTACTCTCCCAAGCAATACAGAAGAGAATCCAAAAAGAGAGTGCAAGGCCATTGATATAATCAAAATGGCCGAATCCAAAGAGGAAGAGGAAGACGTGAATCCCAATGAGGAAGACCTCATGGGACGTCCTCCAAAGAGAAAGGAGTTCCCTATTGAGGACCTAAAGGAATCTGAGGCTCATATAGAGACCATAGAGATTCCATTAAACTTCCTTCTGCCATTCATGAGCTCTGAGAACTATTCTTCCTCTGAAGAGGATGAAGATGTAACTGAAGAGCAAGTTGCTCAATATCTAGGAGCCATCATGAAGCTGAATGCCAAGTTGTTTGGTAATGAGACTTGGAAAGATGAACCTTTAATACCATGTACCATAGGCACCATGACCTTTAAGAAGGCTCTGTGTGACCTAGGGTCAAGTATAAATCTTATGCCACTCTCTGTAATGGAGAAACTGGGGATCTTTGAGGTACAAGCTGCAAGAATCTCATTAGAAATGGCAGACAAGTTAATAAAACAAGCTTATGGATTGGTAGAGGACATGTTAGTAAAGGTTAAAGGCCTTTACATCCCTGCTGATTTCATAATCTTAGACACTGGGAATGATGAGGATGAATGTATCATCATTGGAAGACCCTTCCTAGTCACAGCAGGAGCTGTGATTGATGTTGACAGAGGAGAGCTAGTCCTTCAATTGAATAGGGACTACCTTGTGTTTAAAGCTCAAAGATCTTCCTCTGCAACCATGGAGAGGAAGCATGAAAAGCTTCTCTCAATACAGAGTCAAACAAAGCCCCCATAATCAAACTCTAAGTTTGGTGTTGGGAGGCCACAACCAAACTCTAAGTTTGGTGTTGAACCCCCACATTCAAACTCTAAGTTTGGTGTTGGGAGGTCCCAACAATGCTCTGAACATCTGTGAAGCTCCATGAGAGCTTACTGTCAAGTTGTTGACATTAAAGAAACTCTTATTGAGAGGCAACCCAATTTTTATTTATCTATATTTATATTGTTCTTTTATGTTTTATTAGGTTTATGATCATGTGGAGTCACAAAACAATTTTAAAAATTAAAAACAGAATAAAAAATAGCAGAAGAAAAAGCACACCCTGGAGGAAGAGCTGTTTGGTGTTTAACGCCAGAAACAAGCACCAAGCTGGCGTTTAACGCCAGAAACAAGCATCAGGCTGGCATTAAACGCCAGAAACAGGCTACATCTGGACATTAAACGCTAGAAACAGGCTACATTTGGGCGTTTAACGCCAGAAAAAAGCTGCAGTCTGGCGTTAAACACCAGGATTGCATACAGAGGGCGTTTTACACGCCTAAAAGGTGCAGGGATGAGAAATCTTTGACACCTCAAGATCTGTGGACCCCACAGGATCACCTCAGGATATGTGAACCCCACAGGATCCCCACCTACCCACTTCTCTCTTCTTAACACAATCCAATAACACTATACCCTTCACCAATCACCTCAATCTCTCTTCTCCATTACCCCTTCACCGATCACATCCATCCACTCTTCCCCATAAACCCCACCTACCTTCGAATTCAAAATCTCTTTTCCACCCAAACCCCCTAAATGGCCGAAACCAAACCCCTCTCCCTCCACTATATAAACCCCTATATCCTTCTTCATTTTCACAAAATACTACCGTCTCTTCTCCCCTTGGCCGAAACATACACCTCTCTCCCTATCCTCTATATCTTCTTCTTCTTCTTCTTCTTCTTCTTCTTCTTCTTCTATTCTTTCTTCTTTTGCTCGAGGGCGAGCAACATTCTAAGTTTGGTGTGGTAAAAGCATAGCTTTTTTGTTTTTCCATAACCATTGATGGCACCTAAGGCCAGAGAAACCTCAAGAAAGAGGAAAGAGAAGGCAATTGCTTCTACCTCTGAGTCATGAGAGATGGAGAGATTCATCTCAAAAGCTCATCAAGACCACTTCTATAAAGTTGTGGCCAAGAAAAAAGTGATCCCTGAGGTCCCTTTCATGCTCGAGAAAAATGAGTATCCGGAGATCCGACATGAGATCCAAAGAAGAGGTTGGAAAGTTCTCACCAACCCCATTTAACAAGTCAGAATCTTAATGGTTCAAGAGTTCTATGCAAATGCATGGATCACTAGGAACCATGATCAAAGCATGAACCCAAACCCAAAGAATTGGCTTACAATGGTTCGGAGGAAATGCTTAGATTTCAGTCCAGAAAATGTAAGGTTGGCGTTCAACTTGCCTATGATGCAAGAAGACGCACGCCCCTACACTAGAAGGGTCAACTTTGATCAAAGGTTGGACCAAGTCCTCATGGACATATGTGTGGAAGGAGCTCAATGAAAAAGAGACTCAAAAGGCAAGCCGGTTCAATTGAAAAGACTGGACCTTAAGCCTGTGGCTAGAGGATGGTTGGAGTTCATCCAACGCTCCATCATCCCCACTAGGAATCGAACTGAAGTAACTGTGGATCGGGCCATCATGATCCATAGCATCATTATTGGGGAGGAAGTAGAAGTTCATGAAGTCATCCCTCTAGAACTCTACAAAGTAGCCGAAAAGCCCTTCACCTTGGCAAGGCTAGCTTTTACTCATCTCATTTGCCATCTATGCAACCTAGCTGGAGTTGTCATAGAAGGAGACATCCCCATTGAAGAGGACAAGCCCATCACTAAGAAGAGGATGGAGCAAACAAGAAAGCCTATCCATGGATCTCAAGAGACGCATGAGGGAGCTCATCATCAAGAAATCCCTGAGATGCATCAAGGGATGCATTTTCCTCCAAATAACTATTGGGAACAACTTAACACTTCTCTAGAAGGATTGAGTCATGACATGAACCAATTAAGGGTGGAACACCAAGAACACTCCATCATTCTCAATGAGAATAGAGAAGATCAAAGAGCTATGAGGGAGGAGCAACAAAGGCAAGGAAAAGACATAGAGGAGCTCAAGAACACCATTGGTCCTTCAAGAAGAAGGCGCCACCATCACTAAGGTGGACTCATTCCTTAAACTTCCTTGTTCTTATCTCTCTGTTTTTCGGTTTTTGAGCTTTATGTTTGTCTATGTTTGTGTCTTTATTACATGATCATTAGTGTCTAGTGGGAATGCTTAAACAGTGCATATTTTTTATCTTGTTGTTTATGAATGTTAAAATTGTTGGATCTTGAAAGAATGATGAAAAAGAGAAATGTTATTGATGATATGAAAAATCATAAAATTGATTCTTGAAGCAAGAAAAAGTAGTGAAGAACAAAAGCTTGCGAAAAAAAAAATTTTTTAAGAAAGAAAAAGAAAAAGCAAGCAGAAAAAGCCAATAGCCCTTAAAACCAAAAGGCAAGGGTAAAAAAGATCCAAGGCTTTGAGCATCAATGGATAGGAGGGCCCAAGGAAATAAAATCCAGGCCTAAGCGGCTAAATTAAGCTGTCCCTAACCATATGCTTGTGGCATGCAAGTCCAAGTAAAAAGCTTGAGACTGGGTGGTTAAAGTCGTCATCCAAAGCAAAAAGAGTGTGCTTAAGAGCTTTGGACACCTCTAACTGGGGACTTTAGCAAAGCTGAGTCACAATCTGAATAGGTTCACCTAGTCATGTGTCTGTGGCATTTATGTATCCGGTGATAATACTGGAAAACAAAGTGCTTAGGGCCACGACCAATACTCATAAAAGTAGCTGTGTTCAAGAATCAACATACTTAACTAGGAGAATCAATAACACTATCTGAACTCTGAGTTCCTATGGATGCCAATCATTCTAAACTTCTAAGGATAAAGTGAGATGCCAAAACTGTTTAGAAGCAAAAAGCTACTAGTCCCGCTCATCTAATTAGAACTAATATTAATTGATATTTTGAGATTTATAGTATATTCTCTTCTTTTTATCTTATTTGATTTTCAGTTGCTTGGGGACAAGCAACAATTTAATTTGGTGTTGTGATGAGCGGATAATTTATACGCTTTTTTGCATTGTTTTTAGGTAGTTTTTAGTAGGATCTAGCTACTTTTAGGGATGTTTTTATTAGTTTTTATGCAAAACTCACATTTCTGGACTTTACTATGAGTTTGTGTGTTTTTCTGTGATTTCAGGTATTTTCTGGCTGAAATTGAGAGACCTGAGCAAAAATCTGATTCAGAGGCTGAAAAAGGACTACTGATGCTGTTGGATTCTGACCTCCCTGCACTCGAAATAGATTTTTTGGAGCTACAAAAACCCAAAGAGCGTGATCTTAATTTCGTTGAAAAGTAGACATCCTGGACTTTCCAGCAATATATAATAGTCCATACTTTGCTCGAGTTTTGACGATGCAAACTGGCGTTCAAACGCCAACTTCCTGCCCTATTCTGGCGTTAAACGCCAGAATCAGGATACAAGCTGGAGTTAAACGCCCAAACTGGCATAAAAGCTGGCGTTTAACTCCAAGAAAAGCCTCTACACATGAAAGATTCAATGCTCAGCCCATGCACACACCAAGTGGGCCCGGAAGTGGATTTTTGCATCTCATAGATTAAGGTGCGGAGCTCAGCTGTTCTTCATGAATTAATGCAAGTACTATTGTTTCTTTTTCAAATCACGCTTACTTCTTCTCCAAGATATACTCTTGTACTTAATTCAGTTAAGTCAGAATGAAAGGGTGATCCGTGACAATCACCCACTATCTTCATTACTCGCTTAGCTAAGATCCGCGTGCTTGACAACCACAAGCGGTCTACATGATGTTCAACGTAGTCATTGTGCGACAGCCGGAGTATAGTCTCTTGGGTCTCTGATCCACGAACCGAGTCCATGAGGTTAGAACCTTCGTGGTATAGGCTAGAACCAATTGGCAGCATTCCTGAGATCCGAAAAGTTTAAACCTTGTCTGTGGTATTCTGAGTAGGATCTGGGACGGGATGACTGTGACGAGCTTCAAACTCACGAATGTTGGGCACAATGATAGTGTGCAAAAGGATAGAGAGATCCTATTCTGACACAAGTGAGAACCGATAGATGATTAGCCGTGCGGTAGCTGTGTCTGGTATTTTTCATCTGAGATGAGAAATCCGACAGTTGATTAGCCGTACAGAAACCGTAGCTGGACCATTTTCCCTGAGAGGACGGATGGTAGCCATTGACAATGGTGATCCACCAACATAAAACTTGCCATGGAAGGGAGCACGCATGATTGGTTGAAGACAATAGAAAAGCAGAGGTTCAAAAGCAACAAAGCATCTCCAAACGCTTATCTGAAATTCCCACCAATGAATTACATAAGTATCTTTATTTTAATTTACATTTTATTTATCTTTCAATTATCAAAACTCATAACCAATTGAATCCACCTAACTAAGATTTACAGGATGACCATAGCTTGCTTCAAGCCGGCAATCTCCGTGGGATCGACCTTTACTCGCGTAAGGTTTTATTACTTGGACGACCTAGTGCACTTGCTGGTTAGTTGTATCGGAGTTGTGAAAAGTGTGAATCACAATTTCGTGCACTAAGTTTTTGGCACCGTTGCCGGGGATTGTTAGAGTTTGGACAACTGACGGTTCATCTTGTTACTTAGATTAGGTAACCTTCTTTCTTGATTTAACCTTTATTTTCTTTTGAATTTTTTTTAAAAAAAAACATGGAGAAATCATCCGACAGTACTAAAGAAGCCTCCTCTGAAGGAGAAGTTTGTGACCCTGAGAATCCTACAATGGAAGCGGTGAATTAAATAGAAGAATCCTATGGAAACACCTATAATCCTTCATGGAGAAATCATCCAAATTTCTCATGGAAGGATCAACAGAAGCCTCAACAAGGCTTCAATAATAATAATGGTGGGAGAAATAGGTTTGGCAATAGCATGCCTTTTCCATCATCTTCTCAGCAACAGACAGAGAATTCTGAGCAGAGCCTCTCTGGCTTAGCAACCATAGTCTTTGATCTATCTAAGACCACTCTCAGTTTCATGACTGAAATAAGGTCCTCCATCAGAAATTTGGAGACACAAGTGGGTCATTTGAGTAAAAGTGTTACTGAAATCCCTCATAGTACTCTCCCAAGCAATACAAAAGAGAATCCAAAGAGAGAGTGCAAGGCCATCAATATGTCCAAAGTGGCCGAACCTATAGAGGAGGAAGAGGCAGTGATTTCCAGTGAGGAAGACCTCAATGGACGTCCACTGACCACTAAGATTCATCCAATTCTCTCCATATAGAGTCAAGCAGAGCCATCACATTCAAACTCTAAGTTTGGTGTTGGGAGGCCACAATCATGCTCTGAGTATCTGTGAAGCTCTGTAAGAGCTTATTGTCAAGCTATTGACATTAAAGAAGCGCTTATTGGGAGGCAACACAATCTTATTTATCTATGATAATTACTTTTTCATTTCCTTTTCCATTGTTAGTTTATGTTTTCTTTAGGTTGATGATTGATGAGCGGATAATTTATACGTTTTTTGGCCTTATTTTTAGGTAGATTTTAGTATGATGTAGCTACTTTTTTAGTATATTTTTATTAGTTTTTAAGCAAAATTCACATTTCTGAATTTTACTATGAGTTTGTGTATTTTTCTATGATTTTAGGTATTTTCTGGCTGAAATTGAGGGACCTGAGCAAAAATCTGATTTAGAGGCTGAAAAAGGACTGCTGATGCTGTTGGATTCTGATATCCCTGCACTCAAAATGGATTTTTTGGAGCTACAAAAACTCAAATGGCGCTCTCTCAATTGCGTTGGAAAGTAGACATTCTGGGCTTTCCAGCAATATATAATAGTCCATACTTTGCTCGAGTTTTGATTACGCAAACTGGCATTCAAACGCCAACTTTCTGCCCTATTCTGGCGTTAAACGCCAGAAATAGGATGCAAGCTGGAGTTAAACGCCCAAACTGGCATAAAAGCTGGTGTTTAACTCCAAGAAAAGTTTCTACACATGAAAGCTTCAATGCTCAGCCCAAGCACGCACCAAGTGGGCCCGGAAGTGGATTTCTGCATCATTTACTTATTTTTGTAAACCCTAGTAACTAGTCTAGTATAAATAGGACCTTTTTCTATTGTATTTACATCTTTGTATTATCCTTAGATCATCTTGATCACGTTTGGGGGCTGTCCATTCGGCCATGCCTGGACCTTCATCACTTAGGTATTTTCAACGGTGGAGTTTCTACATACCATAGATTAAGGTGTGGAGCTCTACTGTTCCTTGAATATTAATGCAAAGTACTATTGTTATTCTATTCAATTTATGCTTATTCTTATTCTAAGATATTCATTCGTACCCAAGAACATGATGAATGTGATGATTATGTGACGCTCATCACCATTCTCAACCTATGAACGCGTGCCTGACAACCACTCCGTTCTACATGAAAACAAGCTTGAATGTATATCTCTTGGATTCCTGGTCCATGACGCATGGTTGCCTCTCCTGACAACAGACCCTTCCATTCCGTGAGATTAGAGTCTTCGTGGTATAAGCTAGAATCAATTGGCAGCATTCTTGAGATCTGGAAAGTCTAAACCTTGTTTGTGGTATTCCGAGTAGGATCTGGGATGGGATGACTGTGACGAGCTTCAAACTCATGACTGTTGGGCGTAGTGACAGACGCAAAAGGATCATTGGATCTTATTCCGACACAAGTGAGAACCGACAGATAATTAGCCCTACGTAATCCGTAGCTGGACCATTTTCACTGAGAGGATAGACGGTAGTCATTAACAACGGTGATCCCCCTACATACAGCTTGCCATGGAAGGAAGTATGAATGATTGAATGAAGACTGTAGGAAAGCGGGGAGCCAGAAGGAATAACGCATCTCCATACGCTTATCTGAAATTCCCACCAATGAATTACATAAGTATCTCTATCTTTATTTTATGTTTATTTATCTTTTAATTATCAAATCCCATAACCATTTGAATCTGCCTGACTAAGATTTAGAAGATGACCACAGCTTGCTTCAAGCTGACAATCTCCATGGGATCGACCCTTACTCACGTAAGGTTTATTACTTGGACGACCCAGTGCACTTGCTGGTCAGCTGCACGAAGTTGTGTATCACGATTTCGTGTACCAATGATCATGTGGAGTCACAAAAATAGCTGCAAAATTAAAGCGGAATAAAAAACAGCATCAAATACAGCACACCCTTTAGGACAGGCGTTTAAACGCCAGTAAGGATAGCAGAATGGGCGTTTAACGCCTAGTCTGGCAGCATTCTGGGCGTTAAATGCCAGAATTGGCAGACAGACTGGCGTTTAACGCCAGAAAAGGGTGTCTAGCTGGCGTTAAACGCCAGAAAGGAGCATCATCCTGGCGTTTAATGCCAGGAAAGGCAGCAGAGCTAGTGTTAAATGCCAAAAATGGCACACAGTGGGTGTTTAAACGCCAGAAAGGTGTAGGGACCAAAATTCCTTGACACCTCAGGATATGTGAACCCCACAGGATCCCCACCTACCCCAACTCTTTTTCTCTTCTTTTCACACCTTTCTAGAACACTCTTCCCCAAAATAACCTCCATCAATCACCTCCATTTCTCCTCCAAAACCATCATACAACCCACCTACCCCCACCCATTCAAATTCAAACCATCTCCCTCCCAAACCCAACCCCTATTACAAGAATTACCTCTCCACTCCACTCCTATATAAGCCCCTCATCACTCCTTCATTTTCACACATCATAACCACCTAAAACCCCCTTGGCCGAACCATTCACACACCTCCATCTCCTCCATCTCTTCTTCCTCAAATCCTTTCTTTCTTCTTTTGCTCGAGGATGAACAAACCTTTTAAGTTTGGTGTGTTGAAAAAAACTCTGCTTTTTGTTTTTCTATAACCATTAATGGCACTTAAGACCAGAGAAACCTCTAAGAAGAGGAAAGGGAAGGCAGTTGCTTCCCACTCCGAGTCGTGGGAGATGGAGAGATTTATCTCAAAAGCCCATCACTAGAAAGAGGATGGAGGAAACAAGAGAGCCCACTCATGGACCTCAACAAGAGCGTGAGGAAGTCCCTCATCAAGAAATCCCTGAGATGCCTCAAGGGATGTATTTCCCTCTACACAACTATTGGGAGCAACTCAACACCTCTTTAGGAGAATTGAGTTCCAACATGGAGCAACTAAGAGTGGAGCACCAAGAGCACTCCATCATCCTCCATGAAATCAGAGAGGACCAAAAGGCCATGAGGAGGAGCAACAAAGGCAAGGAAGAGACATAGAGGAGCTCAAGAACTCCATTGGTTCTTCAAGAGGAAGAAGAAGCCACAATCAATAAGGTGGACCCGTTCTTTTATCTCCTTGTTTATTTTCTTTTCTGTTTTTGATTTTTATGCTTTATGTTTTGACTATGTTTGTGTCTTCATTACATGATCATTAGTATTTAATGTCTATGTATTAAAGCTATGAATGTTCCATGAATCTTTCACCTTTCTTAAATGAAAAATGTTTTCTGAAAAAGAAAAAGAAGTACACGAATTTCAAATTCTATCTTAAAAATAGTTTAATTATTTTGATGTGGTGGCAATACTTTTTGTTTTCTGAATGAATGCTTGAACAGTGCATATTTTTGATAGTGAAGTTTATGAATGTTAAAATTGTTGGCTCTTGAAAGAATAATGAAAAATGAGAAATGTTTTTGATAATCTGAAAAATCATAAAATTGATTCTTGAAGCAAGACAAAGCAGTGAAAAACACAAAGCTTGCAAAAAAAAAATGAAAAAAAATAAAGAAAAAGAAAGAAAAAGAAAAAGCAAGTAGAAAAAGCCAATAGCTCTTTAAACCAAAAGGCAAGATAAAAAATCCAGTAACCCTTTAAACTAAAAGGCAAGGGTAAAGAAGATCCAAGGCTTTGAGCATCAGTGGATAGGAGGGCCCAAAGGAATAAAATCCTGGCCTAAGCGGCTAATTCAAGCTGTCCCTAACCATGTGCTTGTGTCATGAAGGTCCAAGTGAAAAGCTTGAGACTGAGTGGTAAAAGTCATGATCCAAAGCAAAAAGAGTGTGCTTAATAACTCTGGGCTCCTCTAACTGGGGACTCTAGCAAAGCTAAGTCACAATCTGAAAAGGTTCACCCAGTTATGTGTCCGTGGCATTTATGTATCTGGTGGTAATACTGGAAAACAAAATACTAAGGGTCACGACCAAGACTCATAAAGTAGCTGTATTCAAGAATCATCATACTAAACTAGGAAAATTAATAAAACTATCTGAATTCTGAGTTCCTATGAATGCCAATCATTCTGAACTTCAAAGGATAAAGTGAGATGCCAAAACTGTTCAAAAGCAAAAAGCTACTAGTCCCACTCATCTAATTGGAACTAAGCTTCATTGACATTTTGAAATTTATTGTATTTTCTCTATTTTTTTATCCTATTTTGTTTTTAGTTTCTTAGGGACAAGCAACAATTTAAGTTAGGTGTTGTGATGAGCAGATAATTTATACACTTTTTGGCATTATTTTTAAGTAGTTTTTAGTATGTTTTAGTTACTTTTTATTAGTTTTTATGCAAAAATCACAATTCTAGATTTTACTATGAGTTTGTGTGTTTTTCTGTAATTTCAGGTATTTTCTGGCTGAAGTTGAGGGACCTGAGCAAAAATCTGATTTAGAGGCTGAGAAAGGACTGCAGATGCTGTTGGATTCTGACCTCCTTGCACTCAAATGCGTTTTTCTGGAGCTACAGTAGTCCAATTGGCGCGTTCTCAATTGGGCTGAAAATCTAATATCTTGGGCTTTCCAGCAATGTATAATAATACATACTTTGCTTGAGATTTGATGGCCTAAACTGGCATTCAAACGTCAGCCAGAGACCCCTTTTTCTGGCATAAAACGCCAGAACTGGCACCAGAACTGGAGTTAAACGCCCAAACTGGCATCCAAGCTGGCGTTTAACTCTAGAAAAGGCCTATGCATGTGTAAAGCTCAATGCTCAGTCCAAGCACACACCAAGTGGGCGCCTATGCAAGTGGATTTCTGCACTATCTGCACTTAGTTACTTATTTTCTGTAATCCTTAGTAACTAGTTTAGTATAAATAGCACTTTTTACTATTGTATTCGATCAGATGCCATTTTTCACATTTGGGAACGGCCATGCCTAGACTTTTTTCTCTTATGTATTTTCCAACGGTGGAGTTTCTACACCTCATAGATTAAGGTGCGGAGCTTTACTGTTCTTCATGAATTAATGCAAGTACTATTGTTTCTCTTTTAATTCATGCTTACTTCTACTCCAAGATATACTCTCGTACTTAATTCAGTTAAGTAAGAATGAAGGGGTGATCCGTGACAATCACCCACTATCTTCATTACTCGCTTAGCCAAGATCCGCGTGCCTGACAACCACAAGCGGTCTATATGATGTTCAACATAGTCATTGGACGACAGCTGGAGTATAGTCTCTTGGGTCTTTAATCCACGGACCGAGTCCGTGAGGTTAGAACCTTCGTGGTATAGGCTAGAATTAATTGGCAGCATTCCTGAGATCTGGAAAGTCTAAACTTTGTCTTTGGTATTCCGAGTAGGATCTGGGACGGGATGACTGTGACGAGCTTCAAACTCACGAATGTTAGGCACAGTGATAGTGTGCAAAAGGATAGAGAGATCCTATTCCGACACAAGTGAGAATCGACAGATGATTAGCCGTGCAGTAGCTGTGCCTGGTATTTTTCATTCAAAACGAAAAATCTGACAGTTGATTAGCCGTACAGAAACCGTAGCTCGACCATTTTCACTAAGAGGACGGATGGTAGCCATTGACAACGGTGATCAACTAACATACAGCTTGCCATGGAAGGGAGCACGCATGATTGGATGAAGGCAATAGAAAAGCAGAGGTTCAGAAGCAACAAAGCATCTCCAAATGCTTATCTGAAATTCCCACCAATGAATTACATAAGTATCTTTATTTTAATTTACGTTTTATTTATCTTTCAATTATCAAAACTCATAACCAATTGAATCCGCATGACTAAGATTTACAGGATGACCATAGCTTGCTTCAAGCCGGCAATCTCTGTGGGATCGACCCTTACTCACGTAAGGTTTTATTACTTGGACGACCCAGTGCACTTGCTGGTTAGTTGTACCAGAGTTGTGAAAAGTGTGAATCACAATTCTGTGCACCACCTACCCATCTAATAAAAATTTTCATCCTAAAAAATTTGACATCAAATCTTCATATAAGTTCTCAGGTATTCAACCGACCTCTTACCATTCAATTTGCCATTCTCCAACATAGAACATTTCCTAAAACCGAAAGTCACCACCCTTAATGGGTTCCCTCAAATTAACCTCAATACAACTTCAATGTTTAAATTTAATGTCTTCCAAATCCATCATCCAAACACCAATAATTTATTCGTCACAATTTAAGCACAAACCCAATTACACCTCTAGTCATTTATATAGCTATTCCAGAATCATTCTAATATCGTAGCCATAATTAAACTTAATTACCTGTGAACTACTATTGGCATTAACTCGCTAAACCTTCCAGGTATTCAAACCTAAAGTATTTCTAATCATCTTCTATAGCTCCCATTTGCAACTATCCTATTTTAATGATTTCGCAAGCTTCTACTGCGTCACTCTGATTTTCATCCACTAAGAATCAAATCATAGCTTAGGTCCTTTGTGCATCTCTATGTTTAAATCAAAATTTTCCTCAAAATTCTCAATTTTCATGAACACATTACCTAGGACTTCAATCAACAAATCTCAAAAATCTCTCACTCCACTTATTCTTCCTTAAGTGTAACGACACAACCTTACATACTAAGCATCCGATGAATCCCACTTTTCCTGTCCACAATCACATGTCAACCAACGTCAAACTCGGCTAGGTTCAAGCAAGCATACTCTACCTACTTTAACATTTAACAATCCACCATCTACCGAATGTTATCCCAATTCACATTCTAATCATTCAGAACCTATAACATCAGTTTTCTAATAATTAGTCATTTTTCAATTTCTACACAATTGTACAAATTCATAAACTATACCAACGCCATCTACAAGCCTCATCTACTCTAAATTATTTGGTCACAATCAATTCATAAACAAATCATCCAATCAACTATCCGCCTCCAAGTATCTCACTCAACAATCCAAAACCAACGCACTAATCTCATATATACCACTACCATGATTCCTATCACGGCGTTCCCTCATCAATTCGTTCTTGGGAATTCCTCCCCGATTACCTCGCTCATGTCCATGAGACACCAGTCGAGTCTTATCCACACCAGACAAGCGATATTGAGGTGATCAGACTCAATATCTCAAGTTAAGTGCTTCAAATTACCAAAGGTACACTCATAAACTTCATGCTAGATGTATCGGTTAGATATCCTAACCAGCACAGGCACAAACTCAGAGTATGCATTGAAGCATAAGCAGTTCCATCCCTCAGGCTCACAAGGACGAACTGCTCTGATACCATAATGTAACACCCTAATATTCAAATCCTTATGCTCGAGTCATAAGTCAATGATAATAAGGTAGTACGACTCTCAAGGTGGATTTTTAATACATAGTTTATAAGTATAATTGAAAGGAGTATTAATCGAGAAGCCTGAAAAGGAGTAAAAATAAAATCGCAAAATTATAGCACTCACATATCGATAAAAAGAAGGTAAAGCATGAACTGATACGATATAAAGATAATTTTGTCGAGAAGAATAAGATAAAACATAATATAGATATATAACATAAACAATTAGGCATTAGCCACGACCTGCAAAGTTTAAGCTGGCTAAGGTACAGTATAAAAGCACTTTGACAACCATATCTCTTAAATCTCTCTTAAATGATACACAAGGGTCTTTATAGGCAAGTTTTCAAAAGGATTAAATACATAACATGAGTTCTTTAAAAACAAAAGTGGAGAGAATCTAAGCAAAAGTAAATAAGAGATCTAAGAGGTATTTACCGTCTTTCAGACAAATCACAGCTCACTGCTGAGCACCTGGACCTGCATATGAGAAACAAGAGATATATATGGAATGAGAACCCCCGACCCTTGGGTTTTCAGTGTGGTAAAAGTGCTAAATAAAAACAATGCATCGTAATAAAAACTCACTAAGCATCCTAAACTTTCTTTCACCAAATATTCATCCTATGTTCTCGCTAATCCATAAATAGGCAATTATCATAAGGGAATGCTAAATCTAATTCATCTTCCTCATGTTTTCCAACTTTCTAACTCTCCAACAAATCAGAATCAGAATCATAAACAAGACCATCATCAGCTATTCTGTCTTAGAAATCCTATATCAATACCTTATATCCTCACCTAGAGCAAGTGAAATCACTTCACTGCATCTACTGAGGGAGCTCAAATTATCTCATTTTCTACCTGTAGCAAGTGAAATCACTTCACTGCGTCTACCCAGGAAACTCAAATTACCTCATTCAATAATCATCATTTTAAATTAATCATATCATTATTCCATTTCAACAAGAACAACCCTCAACGTCAACCGACACCAGCATGAGGGACTTCTCAGTTGTACAAACACAAGTAATGCAGACAAGTAATACACAAGTAGATTCAAATAAGGCAAATAGCACATAATCACATACTTTAGCATATACAATTATGGAAACCAATACAGATAAGCAAACCCAAACAAATCAAACATATGCAAAATGATGAATGCCTGTCCTTTAGCCGATGATATCATCTGTCAGTTACAAAGCCAATCCGACATGTCCTGGTAGCTAACCATTAGATAGTCTCTGCGAGCGCGCATCCCCTAGCTCAAAATCATAACCAATAAAATAAAAATATCCATGGGGGAGAGCTCATCTGGAAAGGTCTAAGTATCCGGCCACATCTTACGACGTAGGGTCAACAGAATCTCGGATCTCAACCTGGAGTAAGTGGAGCCGACCCACTGCATCTACCTTAGGAAATATGAAACTCAGATAATTTCACAAATCTTAAATCAGCCTCGACTGGGAGCAAGTGGGGCTAACCACTGCAACTACCCCAGGAGTCTCAAGCCAAACCCGAAGCAAGCGGAATCACTTCACTACATCTACCCAGGCAGGTATATCTCACCATGTCCCAGAGCAAACAAAGTCATTCTACTGTATCTACCCAGGCAGGTATATCTCACCATGTCCCGGAACAAGCGAAATCATTCAACTGCATCTACCCAGGCAGGTATATCACAGTTAGGATCATATTTCATATCAATCTCATAATCGTTATCCTTCTCATTAACAATCTCACAATCATCCTCATTCTCTTTATCAGTCTCATAATCATCATCATTCTCATTAACAATCTCATCATCATCATCGCTCTCTCTAACAATCTCATAATCATCATTATTTTCACGATTCATCATTAATTCTCCTCTTATAACATCCACAGAACTTACCAAGCTTAAGTCACGGTCTTCTAATCTCAAAATCAAAATTACCCTTTTTATTCCCTTACTATTCTCTCTCTTGATTCAATACCCTAAAACTGGTAAAAAGGTCTGAAGTAAGTATTATGGAAGATCACAAGCTTGTCGGGAAGGTAAAACAGTTGAAACCAAGTTTTTTTTGAAAAACAGGGCAGTGTACGTACACATAGGATTGTGCGTATGCACGCCCAAAAGGATTTTCAAGAAGTGTGCGTACGCATAGAGGTGTGCGTACGCACAGGAAGTAAAAATTTCCATTATGCTCGTTCGCACAATGCGTGCGAACGCCCTCAACAGAGTGTACCTTCCATCGTGTGCGTGCACAGCTTGCAAAACTTCGTTGGTTGTGTGTGCACACAGAACGTTCTAGTTCTCCCAACAGTAGCCATATCCTCATGTGCGCGTGCGCACGTTTTTCAAAAATACACCAGGTGTGCGTGCGCAAAGCGCTGTGCATGCGCACACATACCAGAAACCGCAATTTTCGTAGTATTCACAGAATTCAAATTTCAGACACCAACTTTCAACGATCATATCTTTCTCTACAAAATTCTAGAATCCTACAAAATCTATGCCGTTTTAAACTCTTTGAATAATCTTTAATTTGATATAAAATTCATCTAATTTTAAAAGAGTAAAGTACCATTTCTACCCACGAAAGTTGAAAACGCTGACAAATCTACCCACGAAAGAAAGAAACAACCAAATGTAACCATCAATCGTGAGATCCGTGGGACGAAACTAACCAAGCCTTGTTCCGGCGTTGACTCCGTTAGTAACGCTACCTACGTGGCTATTCACGGCGTGACATGGCTTGGGGAGCTTCACACGTGGATTTTACAATTATAATTATATAAAAATATAAATGGATTTCAAAATTTTAATTTTTTTAGAAAAAAAAGGAAATTAGAATTGAAGAGTTATGAAAGGTACAAGTCTTCGCGCGTTTCACAAAACAGAGGGTAGAGCCCTAAGAAGAAACTGTTCATCTTCTCCATTCACAGAAAATCTCCGGTGCCGACGATAATCTTCGTGTTGAAGAGAGGGTGGTTGTTGTTGTGGATCGTGTTAGCTTCTGGAGTTCGGTGATGTCATCCATAGGTAAGTACTAACCTTTGAAATCTCTGTAATGTTTTCCTGGATTTTCGGTGCATGGTTGTGAATTTATGATTTTTTATTAGGGTGTCTTTGTAGTGGGTATGATGTGGTTGTGAATTGGTTTTGTTTTCTGTGTATGTGTATTTGCAGAGGGCAACTATCCACATTACGTTAGTCATTAGTCACAGAGGAAAATTTGTGAAGGGTGATGATGGGAAACTGGCATATGTTGGAGGTGAGAAAACAGAAATTGAAAGAGTGAATGTGGATACTCTTAATAAGTTCTTCCTGACTGACTTAGTAAAGGACATAGGGTACAATGATGTGAGCGAGATTTACTGGCTTGAACCTGGGAAGGAGTTGGACCGTGGGTTGAAGTTGCTTAGACTAGACATGGATGTGGTGACTATGTACGAAGCAGCCATTGCTAATGGGAAGAGAGTTGAGGTGTTCACTGATCATCCAATTGACCTTCCCGAGTTTGTAGAAGAAAATAATGAGCCTGAACCAGAGGTTGAGATATTACATGTTAATAGGACCCCAGTCAAGCACAGAACCAAGATTTGTGTTAAGAGGACCCCAACCCCAAAGAAGAAGAGAAATAGAGTGGTGAAATTGAGTGAGAATGTAGGAGGTGTGCATGGACCGAATGCTGAAACAGGGGATGATCCGATAGATCAAGATTTCCATCATACCACAACAAACACACAACAACCAGATTTAAGCCATGATCAACCAAATATACCCAGCCATTCACCTAAGGTAACATTTGATGAGGCACCAAGAATCGTTCGGCTCTCAGATGCACCCAATGAAACCAACTTACCGCCGTCTCAGCAGGTGGTGAGGACTCCTCCACATCCTGAACAACCAAATCTATCAGCTGCAAGTGAAGAAACTGGACACCAAATTCCAGTATCGGCGGAGTCAGTGGCTCCAACTGTTGATCAAGGGCCTGCTAAATCTGTTGAGGTTTTCACACAGTACATTCCACAGCCTTGTCAAGAACAAGAGTCTCAGGAGCAGAGAATTCAAAATGAAAAGGGAACAGTCGGTAGTGGTAGTCAACCCAGCAGTTCACAGCCCGGAGTAGATATAAATCCAGATGTGGGTGGTGGTAGTCAAAAGAAGAGGAAGAGAAGATCAACAGTCAGGCCTCCACCTTCAGGGCAAACATTCATACCTAATCAGGATCCAACCAAGCATCCTTCATTTTTTATACCTGTGGAGGGTGAACTTATGTCAGAGGCAAGTGCAGGGATGCATTGTTACGAGTCGGAGGAGCTAGATTCTATTGCAAGTGATGATGAAGACAGTCAGCATGCAGCATTTCCTCAAGCGAATCCAGATGCTCCAGTAAGGGAAGTAAGGTTGGAGGTTGGCATGGAGTTTGAAAATCCGGACCATTTCAAGAAGGCAGTTAGGAAGTTTAACATCAACTTAGGCCGAAGCATATTCTTTCCAAAAGTGGATTCAACTAGGTGCAAGGCCATATGTTATGATGAGAGTTGTCCATGGCAGATATACTGTGCAAAACGGTCATTTCCATTAAGCTTTCAGGTGAAAACGTTTGTGAATGAGCATACCTGCAGCAGAGTTAATAAGAATAAATCTGCAGATGGTAAATGGGTTGTAGAGGAGCTTGAGGACAAGATCCGTGATCATCCAGACATGACTCAAAGGCAGGCACAAGATTTTTTCAAAAAGGAGTATGACATGATTATGAACGAAAGGAAGATATACAGGGCCATGGTGAAGGCCAAAGAACGAATAGAGGGCTCAGAAATAGCTCAGTATGCAGTTCTTAGGGACTATGCTAATGAAATTATGAGGACCAACCCTAGCTCCACTGTGAGGATTAGTACTGATTTTGTTGAAGGGACTGGACATAAGTTCAAAAGGATATATATATGCTTGGAAGGGTGTAAAAAGGGTTTTTCGAGTGGATGCAGGCCCTTTATAGGGTTAGATGGAACTTTTCTAAAGGGATACTACCCTGGCCAGTTGTTGACTGCAATTGGCCATGATGCCAATAACCACATATACCCTATATCGTATGCTGTTGTAGAGTGTGAATGCAAGGATAGTTGGAAGTGGTTTCTCGAACTCCTACAAGAAGACTTAGGTGACGCTGCAATCAATGGAATCAACTTCATGTCAGACATGCAGAAGGTAAGGGCTGAATTCGTATGCTATGTGTATGTGTTCACTTTTAGTTTCTTACAATGTATCATGCAAACCTCTTGCTGTCATAGTTACTAATGCACATATGGTATATTGATATAATTATGTTGCTTTTCTCATCTAGGGCCTCATCCCTGCTATGCGTGAAGTGAATCCAGGAGCACATCACAGATTTTGTGCTATGCACATTTGGCAGAACTTTAGAAAACAGTGGGGGGATACAGAATTAAAAATTGCTATGTGGAGATGTGCCAAGGCCACAACCTCCCAAGAGTTCAATGCTGTACTGGATAGGATCAAACGGGTTAATCCCCATGCTTGGAATTATCTAAACAGGATCCCTACAAGTCAATGGAGTAGGAGTGGTTTCAGTGAATACCCAAAGTCTGACAACTACACGAACAACAATTGTGAATCATTCAACTCTAGGATAAAGAAAATGAGAGGGAAGCCTATTATAACTATGCTGGAAGAGGTAAGGTGTTATATGATGAGCATAATTGCAAGAAACAAGAAGGCGTTGGTGGGATATAATGGAGTAATCACTCCTGTGCAGCAGAGTAGGCTAGAAAAAGAGAAAAGGGAGAGCAACAAGTGGCGGCCTTTTCCCACCGGAGATGATCCTGGTAATGTGTATGAAGTACAGTGCCTGCCACATAAGGTTATGGTGGATATAGGAAAGAGGACTTGTTCCTGCAGGTTTTGGCAACTAACTGGCTTGCCGTGCAGGCATGCATGTGCTGCCCTTGGATACCAGAATAGGAGGCCAGAGGAACATGCTCACAACTGGCTCTCTATGGGGGCGTATAATAGCACATACGAGTTCGTCATCCAGCCGGTTCCTAGTCAAGAATATTGGCAGCATGTTGATCTACCTCCAATATTGCCCCCAGTATACAAGAAGCAGATTGGGAGGCCAAAATTGAAAAGAGACAAAAAGAACGACGCCCCAAAAGATCCTATCCCAGATCCTCATAGGGCCCCAAGAAAGTATGGCCCCATCACCTGCAAGTACTGCCTGAAGGTAAACCTTATTTCATTTGGTTTCATTAATTGTGCTTTCAATGCTCCATGTTTATTTCATGTTAAATGTATTGCAGACTGGACACAACAGTCGTAGCTGTTCCAAGAAGAAGGAGGCAATGGCTGGGAGTGGTGGGGGACAAACTTCAACTCCACACTCAGCTGCTGAAGATAATGAGGAGGATGCGGCCAGAATGGAGGAGATGTTTTGGGAGGAAACTCTGGAAGCTGTTGAAGCTGCTGAAGCAGTAGCATCTCAGCCACCACCTGTAAGTGTACTAATTAAGTTACGAAAACTCCTTACAACTGCTGTTTTATCAACCCACTCATATGTGTCTACTCTTATAGGAAACCAACCCAGCTCCTCAACCAGTTCCTAATCCAATGAGGTCTCCTTCAACTAGGCCACCAACTGCAAATAAGCCACCAAAGAAGAAGAAGAATCTACGAAGACCACCACCAACTACTCAGCAACCACAGTCTGCTCCAGCAACAACAACTACTAGTAGTGCATCACCTCTGCCATCTGATGTGCCACCCACTGTGACACCTCAAACCATGCTAGCTGCCTCCAAGGGCACTACTTCCAAGTTCATGGAATTCATGACAACTCCCACAGTGAAAGAAGCAACTTCAAGTAAGTGGCCGCAGCCTGCCTTCCTTCCACCTCGAATTTTGAGGTCCACCACTGCACACTTGAAGGAAGGGTCAAGCGAAAGCAGCAACTCCACACCAAATCCTTGAAGGAAGATTATTTTCTTTTTTGTACTGTCCATGGCAGTTTATTTTACTTTTGATGGATATGTCAAATACTTTAGCTGCAATTGCTTATGTTTTGATTTTCGGTATGGGTGCATACTCGTTGTTGATAGCTCATACCTATAACTTGAACAATTAAGTAACTCAATTTCTACATACTTATCAGGTTATTTTGCTTGTATTTCATGTTATTTTTGAGTAGAAGGTAAACAACGATTGCAATTAGTAATAGATAACATCTGCAAGTTACATATATGATATCACTCTGGTTGACATTTTCTGAATTCCAACTGTCTACAAATGACATATTCAGAATCGAACATGGGTATTTTTGTCCTTAAATAACACTAACAACTACATAGGCTCAAAACCTCCTAAGAATCAGATACAAAGTACAGACAATGTTACACACCACCACCATTGACATAATCACAACCCAAACCCTAAGTTTACTAACTTCAGCTTCAAACCTCCCTAACATCATCAGCATCTTCACTTCAGCCTCAGCCTCATTAACGTTTTCCTGCACATTTCTTTCTGACAGTCCTCGTCTCAGACCCTCCCACTTCCCTTCGATTTCGTCTACCCATTCAAAGAAGTTGCAATCCGAGTTCTATCCATGGCAAAAAAACTAAAATCAGACTCACATTCAACTCACATAGAACAGGGTGTAGAACGGGTTACCTTCCAATTGGGACAACGGACGAACCACCTCCCAGGATTCATCACCGTTCCTGACTGTAACAGCGTCACCCCCAACCCACAGTAACATCTGCCATTGAACTTCCTATCATGCACCCTCTTCGAAATTGAGCTTGCAAACACACTACCACCGCCGTTCGAAGGTGGAGTAAAGAGTCTTCTCCTCGACATTGCTATAATTTCCAAGATTTTCGTGAATTTAGGGTTAGTTATGGAACAAGGTTTGAATTTGGGAATTCTGGGTTAAGGATATAGTATAACGGTCATACAACTCAGCAATCCACGTGTGAAGCTCCCCAAGCCATGTCACGCCGTGAATAGCCACGTAGGTAGCGTTACTAACGGAGTCAACGCCGGAACAAGGCTTGGTTAGTTTCTTCCCACGGATCTCACGATTGATGGTTACATTTGGTAGTTTCTTTCTTTCGTGGGTAGATTTGTCAGCGTTTTCAACTTTCGTGGGTAGAAATGGTACTTTACTCATTTTAAAAACTGCAGCTCAAGATATGATCCGTCAAAGTTGGCCTAAAACCCATTTTTACCAAAAATAATTATTTACCAATTATCCAATGATTCACTAGCCCTAATCATTTTCTAACCAAAAAAATGAACCCAGACCAACTCAATTTACCTATTCACACACAACCAATTCCAATCCTACTCCTTTTACACATTCCACCTAAATTGCATCTGGTGCACGAAATTGCAATCACACTTTTGCAATCTGCACAACTAACCAGCAAGTGCACTGGGTCGTCCAAGTAATACCTTACGTGAGTAAGGGTCGAATCCCACGGAGATTGTTGGCTTGAAGCAAGCTATGGTTATCTTATTATTCTTAGTCAGGATATAATATCAATAATAATTTTTAGTTTTAATTGTAAAAAATAGAAGAGCATGAAATAAATACTTATTATGCAGTAATGGAGAATATGTTGATGTTTTGAAGATGCTTTGTCCTCTGAATTCCTGCAACATAATACTTTCTCACTTTCATAAATGCAAGGCTCATTCCATAGTAAGCTGTATGTAGGGCATCACTATTGTCAATGGCTACTTCCCATCCTCTTAGTGAAAATGGTCCAAATACTCTGTCACAGCACCGCTAATCATCTGTCGGTTCTCGATCATGTCAGAATAAGATCCATTGATCCTTTTGCGTCTGTCACTACGCCCAACACTCGCGAGTTTGAAGCTCGTCATAGTCATCCAATCCCAGAATCCTACTCGGAATACCACAGACAAGGTTTAGACTTTCCGTATTCTCAAGGATGCTGCCAATGGATTCTAGCTTATACCACGAACATTCTGATTAAGGAATCTAAGAGATACTCATTCAATCTAATGTAGAATGGAGGTGGTTGTCAGGCACACATTCATGGATTGAGGAAGGTGATGAGTGTCACGGATCATCACTTTCTTCATAGTGAAGCGCGAATGAACATCTTAGATAGGAACAAGCGTGTTTGAATGGAAAATAGAAATAATTGCATTAATTCATCGAGACGCTGCAGAGCTCCTCACTCCCAACAATGGAGTTTAGAGACTCATGCCGTCAAAAGGTACAAAGTTCAGATCTAAAAATGTCATGAGATATAAAATAAGTCTCTAAAAGTTGTTTAAATATGAAACTAGTACCCTATGTTTACAGAAAATGAGTAAACTAAGATGGATAGTGCAGAAATCCACTTCTGGGGCCCACTTGGTGTGTGCTGGGGCTGAGACTTAAGCTTCTCACGTGCCTGGGCTATTTCTAGAGTCGAACGCCAGGTTGTAACCTGTTTCTGGCGCTGAACGCCAGACTACAACATGGAACTGGCGTTGAACGCCAGTTTACGTCATCTATCTCCGCACAAAGTATGGACTATTAAATATTGTTGGAAATCCCTGGATGTCTACTTTCCAACCCAATTGAAAGCGTGCCAATTGGACTCCTATAGCTCCAAAAAATCCATTCCGAGTGCAGGGAGGTCAGAATCCAACAGCATTCGCAGTCCTTTTTCAGCCTGAATCAGATTTTTGCTCAGCTCCCTCAATTTCAGCCAGAAAATACCTGAAATCACAGAAAAACACACAAACTCATAGTAAAGTCCAAAAATATGAATTTTGCCTAAAAACTAATAAAAATATACTAAAAGGTAGCTAGAACCTACTAAAAACTACCTAAAAATAATGCCAAAAAGCGTATAAATTATCCGCTCATCACAACACCAAACTTAAATTGTTGCTTGTCCCCAAGCAACTGAGAATCAAATAGGATAAAAAGAATAGAATATACTATAAATTTCAAAATATCAATAAATATTAGTTCTAACTAGATGAGGGGGACTTGTAGCTTTTTGATTCTGAACAGTTTTGGCATCTCACTTTATCCCTTGAAGTTTAGAATGATTGGCATCCATAGGAACTCAGAGTTCAGATAGTGTTATTGATTCTCCTAGTTAAGTATGTTAATTCTTGAACATAGCTACTTTTATGAGTCTTGGCCGTGGCCCTAAGCACTTTGTTTTCCAGTATTACCACCGGATACATAAATGCCACAGACACATGACTAGGTGAACCTTTTTAGATTGTGACTCAGCTTTGCTAAAGTCCCCAGTTAGAGGTGTCTAGAGCTCTTAAGCACACGCATTTTGCTTTGGATCACGACTTTAACCACTCAGTCTCAAGCTTTTCACTTGGACCTGCATGCCACAAGCACATGGTTAGGGACAGCTTGATTTAGCCGCTTAGGCCTGGATTTTATTTTCTTGGGCCCTCCTATCCATTGATGCTCAAAGCCTTGGATCCTTTTTACCCTTGCCTTTTGGTTTTAAGGGCTATTGGCTTTTTCTGCTTGCTTTTTCTTTTGTCTTTCTCTATTTTCCATTTTTTTCGCCATATTTTTTTTCGCAAGCTTTGTTCTTCACTGCTTTTTCTTGCTTCAAGAATCAATTTTTTTTATTTTTAAGATTATCAATAACATTTCTCTTTTTCATCATTCTTTCAAGAGCCAACAATTTTAACATTCATAAACAACAAGATCAAAATTATGCACTGTTTAAGCATTCATTCAGAAAACAAAAACTATTGTCACCACATCAATATAATTAAAATAATTTCAAGGATGAATTTGAAACTCATGTACTTCTTGTTCTTTTGTATTAAAACATTTTTCATTTAAGAAAGGTGAAGAATTCATGGAATTATTCATAGCCTTAAGACATAGTTACTAAACACTAATGATCATGTAATAAAGACACAAACATAGACAAACATGAAGCTCAAAAACCGAAAAACAGAAAAATAAGAGCAAGGAAATTAAGGAATGAGTCCATCTTAGTGAGGGTGGCGTCTTCCTCTTGAAGAACCAATGGTGCTCTTTGAGCTCCTCAATGTCTCTTCCTTGCCTCTGTTGCTTGATCCCTAGTGATTTTGGTGCTCCTATCCTTAGTTGCTTCCAATAGTTGTGTGGAGGAAAATATATCCCTTGAGGTATCTCAGAGATTTCTTGATGAGGGAATTCCTCATGCTCTTGTTGAGGTTCATGAGTGGGCTCTCTTGATGTGTAGTCAAATGCTCTATTACTGAGCTATGAGCCCTTGAGATGAATCTCTCCATCTCCCATGACTCGGAGGTGGAAGCTTCTGTCTTCCCTTTCCTCTTTCTAGAGGTTTCTCCAGCCTTAGGTGCCATAAATGGTTAAGAAAAAACAAAAAAGCTATGCTTTTGCCATACCAAACTTAGAATATTGCTCGCCCTCGAGCAAAAGAAGAAGAATAGATGAAGAAGAAGATATGGAGAAGAGGGAGAGGAATGTGTATTCGGCTAGTTAGGGTGGGTTTGGGTGGGAAAGAGATCTTGAATTTGAAGGTAGGTAGGGATCCTTTGGGGTCCACGGATCCTGAGAAGATCTTGTGGGGTCCATAGATCCTGAAGTGTCAAGGATTTACATCCCTGCACCAATGAGGTGTGTAAAACGCCCTCTGCATGCAATCCTGGCGTTTAACGCCAGATTGATGCTTCTTTCTGGCGTTAAACGCCAGCTCTATGCTTGTTTTGGGCGTTTAACGCCAGTCTGCAGCATGTTTCTGGCGTTGAACGCCAGCTTTCCTAGTGTGCAATCCTGGCGTTTAAATGCCAGATTGCTGCATGTTTCTGGCGTTCAACGCCAGATCCATGCTCTGTTCTGGCGTTGAACACCAGCCAGATGCTCCTTTCTGGCGTTTAAACGCCAGTAAGCTCTTCCTCCAGGGTGTGCTGTTTCTTTTACTGTTTTTGATTCTGTTTTTAATTTTTGTATTTGTTTTGTGACTCCACATGATCATGAACCTAATAAAATATAAAAGAACAATAGAAATAAAAATAGAATTAGATAAATAAAAATTGGGTTGCCTCCCAATAAGCGCTTCTTTATTGTATTTAGTTGGACTATTACTGAGCTTTAATTAAGTCTCAGTTTTGAGCATTCTTGCTCAAAATTGCCTTCAAGATAATTCTTGACTCTTTACCCATTAACAATGAACTTTTTGTCAGAGTCACTATCATGAAGCTCTGCAAACTATGGTGCTTCCTGAATGGCAAAAAGTTGCTCATCCGGAAATGTTTCAGAGATCTCAGTAAGAAGGAGGGACGTCCCTTCTACTGGTTCTATTCGGGACAGGTGATCTGCTACTTGGTTCTCTATCCCTTTTCTGTCTCTTATTTTTATATCAAACTCTTGCAGAAGCAACACCCATCTTATGAGCCTGGGTTTTGACTCCTGTTTTGTGAGTAGATATTTAAGAGTAGCATGGTCTGTGTACACAATCACTTTTGATCCTACTAAATAGGATCTGAACTTGTCAATGGCGTAAACCACTGCAAGCAATTCCTTTTCTGTGGTTGTGTAGTTCTTCTGCGCATCATTTAGAACACGGCTGGCATAATAAATGACATGCAGAAGCTTGTCATGCCTCTGTCCCAATACTGCACCAATGGCATGATCACTGGCATCACACATTAATTCAAATGGTAATGTCCAGTTTGGTGCAGAGATGACTGGTGCTGTGACCAGCTTAGCTTTCAGAGTCTCAAACTCCTGCAGACACTCCTTATCAATGATAAATGGCGTGTCAGCAGCTAGCAGATTACTCAGAGGTTTTGCAATTTTTGAAAAATCTTTTATAAACCTCCTATAAAATTCTGCATGCCCCAGAAAGCTTCTGATTGCCTTAACATTGGCAGGTGGTGGTAATTTTTCAATTACCTCTACCTTGGCTTGATCCACCTCTATTCCCTTGTTCAAAATTTTATGCCCAAGGACAATTCCTTCAGTTACCATAAAGTGACATTTCTCCTAGTTTAAAACCAGGTTAGTCTCTTGGCACCTCTGTAGAAAAAGTGCTAGATGGTCAAGACAGGAGCTAAATGAGTTTCCAAATATTGAAAAGTCATCCATGAAGACTTCCAGAAATTTTTCCACCATATCAGAGAAAATAGAGAGCATGCACCTTTGAAAGGTTGCAGGTGCATTGCACAGGCCAAATGGCATCCTTCTGTATGCAAATACTCCAGATGGACATGTGAATGTTGTTTTCTCTTGATCTTGGGGATCTACTGCAGTCTGATTGTAACCTGAATAGCCATCCAAAAAGTAGTAGTAATCATGACCTGCTAGTCTTTCTAGCATCTGGTCTATGAATGGTAAAGGAAAATGATCCTTTTTGGTGGCTATATTGAGTCTTCTGTAGTCAATACACATACGCCAACCTGTAATTGTTCTTGTAGGAACCAGTTCATTCTTTTCATTATGAACCACTATCATGCCTCCCTTTTTGGGGACAACTTGGACAGGGCTTACCTAGGGACTATCAGAAATAGGATAAATAATCCCAGCCTCTAGTAATTTAGTGACCTTCTTCTGCACCACCTCCTTCATAGCTGGATTCAGCCGCCTCTGTGGTTGAACCACTGGCTTAGCATCACCCTCCAATTGGATCTTGTGCATGCATCTGGCTGGGCTAATGCCCTTAAGATCACTGATGGACCACCCAAGAGCTGTCTTGTGTGTCCTTAGCACTTGAATTAGTGCTTCCTCTTCCTGTGGCTCTAAGGTAGAGCTTATGATTACAGGGAAGGTATCACCTTCTCCCAGAAATGCATATTTCAAGGATGGTGGTAATGGTTTGAGCTCAGGTTTGGGATGTTTTTCCTTTTCCTGAGGGATTTTTAGAGGTTCTATTATTCTCTCTGGTTCCTCCAGATTAGGCTGAGCATTTTTAAAGATATCCTCTAGCTCTGATTCGAGGCTCTCAGTCATATTGACCTCTTTTACCAGAGAGTCAATAATATCAATGCTCATGCAGTCGTCTGGAGTGTCTGGATGATGCATAGCTTTGACAACATTCAACTTAAACTCATCTTCATTGACTCTCAGGGTTAATTCTCCTTTTTGGACGTCAATGAGGGTTCGTCCAGTTACTAGGAAAGGTCTTCCTAGAATGAGAGTTGCACTTTTGTGCTCCTCCATTTCCAGCACCACAAAGTCAGTGGGAAAGGCAAATGGCCCAACCTTGACAATCATGTCTTCAATCATGCCTGATGGGTATTTAATGGAGCCATCAGCAAGTTGGAGACATATTCGGGTTGGTTTGACATCTTCAGTCAAACCAAGCTTTCTGATAGTAGATGCAGGTGATGAGCGGATAATTTATACGCTTTTTGGCATTGTTTTTAGGTAGTTTTTAGTAAGTTCAAGCTACTTTTAGGGATGTTTTCATTAGTTTTTATGTTAAATTCACATTTTTGGACTTTACTATGAGTTTGTGTGTTTTTCTGTGATTTCAGGTAATTTCTGGCTGAAATTGAGGGATTTGAGCAAACTGAAAAAGGCTGACAAAAGGACTGTTGATGCTGTTGGAATCTGACCTCCCTGCACTCGAAATGGATTTTTTGGAGCTACAAAACTCCAATTGGCGCGCTCTTAAGGCGTTGGAAAGTAGACATCCAGAGCTTTCCAGCAATATATAATAGTCCATACTTTATTCGGAAATTGACGACGTAACTTGGTGTTGAACGCCAAGTACATGCTACTGTCTGGAGTTAAACGCCAGAAACACGTCATGATCCAGAGTTGAACGCCCAAAACACG
>NC_029774.3:106004645-106005522 GCF_000817695.3 Arachis duranensis | reverse complement strand
GGATGGGATGTAGCCATTGACAACGGTGATGCCTTACATACAGCTTGCCATGGAAAGGAGTAAGAAGGATCGGATGAATGTAATAAGAAAGTAGAAATTCGAGAGGAGCACAGCATCTCCATACGCCTATCTGAAATTTCCACCATTAATTTACATAAGTATTTCTATCTTGGTTTATTTATCTTTATTTTCTATTTATTCCATTAATCAAATTTAAACCAATAATCCAATTATACTTGAAATACTTGAATCCGCCTGACTGAGATTTACAAGGTGACCATAGCTTGCTTCACATCAACAATCTCTGTGGGATCGACCCTTACTCACGTAAGGTATTACTTGGATGACCCAGTACACTTGCTGGTTAAGTTGAACGGAGTTGTGTCCACACATAGTTGAAAAAGCAATGAATTTTACAAAATAGAATAACAAAGGAATCACAATTTCGTCCACCAAGTTTTTGGCGCCGTTGTCGGGGATTGTTCGAGTATGGACAACTGACGGTTCATCTTGTTGCTCAGATTAGGTAATTTTCTTTTCAAATTTTTTTTTAAAAAAAAAATCTTTTTCAAAATTTTCTTTTCTTTTTCGTTTTTCCAAAAAAATATTTTCGAAAAAAATTTAATAATAATTCAAAAAAAATCATAAAATCATAAAAATCAAAAATATTTTATGTTTCTTGTTTGAGTCTTGAGTCAATTTTTAAGTTTGGTGTCAATTGCATGCTTAAAAAAAAAATTTTCTTGCATCTTTCGAAAATTCATGCATTCATAGTGTTCTTCATGATCTTCAAGTTGTTCTTGACAAGTCTTCTCGTTTGATCTTGATGTTTTCTTGTTTTGTGTTGTTTGTTGTTTTTCATATGCATTTTTTGTTT
>NC_029774.3:106002806-106003259 GCF_000817695.3 Arachis duranensis | reverse complement strand
CACTGCCTTCTTGGATAAATTCTTTCCTCCTCAAAAGCTGAGCAAGCTGAGAGTGAATGTTCAAACCTTCAAGCAAAAAGATGGTGAATCCCTATATGAAGCTTGGGAAAGATACAAGCAGCTGACCAAAAGATGTCCATCTGACATGTTTTCAGAATGGACCATATTAGATATATTCTATTATGGTCTATCTGAATTTTCGAAAATGTCACTGGACCATTCTGCAGGTGGATCTATTCACCTATGAAAACGCCTGAAGAGGCTCAAGAACTCATTGACATGGTTGCAAACAACCAATTCATGTACACCTCTGAGAGGAATTCCAGACAGAGAATTCTGAACAAAATACTTCTAATTTAGCCAATCTAGTCCCTGATCTGTCAAAGGCCACTTTCAGTTTCATGAGTGAAACAAGATCCTCCATTAGAAATCTGGAGGCACAAGTGGGCCAGC
>NC_029774.3:106000987-106002662 GCF_000817695.3 Arachis duranensis | reverse complement strand
GGAGGAGGAGGACGAAAATCCTAGTGAGGAAGACCTCCTGGGACGTCCTTCAAGCAAGAAAGAGTTTTCTATTAAGGATCCAAAGGAATCTGAGGCTCATACAGAGACCATAGAGATTCCATTAAATCTCCTTCTGCCATTCATGAGCTCTGAAGACTATTCTTCCTCTGAAGCGGATAAAGATGTGACTGGAGAGCAAGTTGCTCAATATTTAGGAGCTATCATAAAACTGAACGCCAAGTTGTTTGGTAATGAGACTTGGGAAAGTGAACCTCCCTTGCTCATTAATGAACTAGATACCTGGATTCAGCAAACTCTACCTCAAAAGAAGCAAGATCCTGGCAAGTTTTTAATACCTTGTACCATAGGCACCATGACCTTTGAAAAGGCTCTATGTGATCTAAGATCAGGGATAAATCTTATGCCACTCTCTGTAATGGAGAAGCTGTGGATCATTGAGGTACAACCTGCCTTGTTCTCATTACAATTGGCAGACAAGTCATTGAGACAAGCTTATGGAATAGTGGAGGACGTGTTAGTGAAGGTTGAAGGCCTTTACATCCCTGCTGATTTCATAATCCTAGACACTAGGAAGGAAGAGGATGAATGCATCATCCTTGGAAGACCTTTCCTAGCAACAGCAGAAGCTGTGATAGATGTCAACAGAGGTGAATTAGCCCTTCAATTGAATGGGGACTACCTTGTGTTTAAGGCACATGGCCATCCCTCTGTGACAAAAGAGAGTAAGCATGAAGAGCTTCTCTCAGTTCAGAGTCAAGAAGAGCCCCACAGTCAAACTCTAAGTTTGGTGTTGGGAGGCCACAACCAAACTCTAAGTTTGATGTTAAGATCCCATATCCAAACTCTAAGTTTGGTATTGGGACTATACAACATTGACCTGATCACCTTTGTGGCTCCATGAGAGCCACTGTCAAGCTATTGACATTAAAGAAGCGCTTGTTGGGAGGCAACCCAATTTTATTTATCTAATTTTTATTTTATTTTATTTTATTGTTATTTTGTGTTTTATTAGGTACATGATCATGAGGAGTCACGAAAAAAATCATAAAAATTAAAAACAGAATCAAAAACAGCAGAAGAAAAAAATCACACCCTGGAGGAAGCACAGACTGGCGTTCAACGCCAGTAAGATGCATCTGGCTGGCGTTCAACGCCAGAACAGAGCATCATTCTGGCGCTGAACGCCAAAAACAAGCAACATTCTGGCGCTGAACGCCAGGAATGTGCCTAGAGAAGAAAAGCTGGCGCTGAACGCCAGTAACAAGCATGAAACTAGCGTTCAACGCCAGAAACATGCTTTACATGGGCGTTGAACGCCCAGAACGTGCACCACTGGGTGTTTAAACGCCAGAATAGTGTGCAAAGGCATTTTACATGCCTATTTGGTGCAAGGATGGAATTCCTTGACACCTCAGGATCTGTGGACCCCACAGGATCACCTCAGGATCTGTGGACCCCACACGATCACCTCAGGATCTGTGGACCCCACAGGATCCCCACCTACTATATTCCCACCTTACCTCCTAATCCTATTTTTGTGATTTGTATTCCCTATGTCACACTTCCCAACACTCTTCACCAATCACCTCAATTCCTCTTCCCAATCACCCCCTTCACCACTCAAATCCATCCACTCTTCCCCATAAACCCCACC
>NC_029774.3:105999785-106000105 GCF_000817695.3 Arachis duranensis | reverse complement strand
ATGCACTTTCCTCCCAACAACTATTGGGAACAACTCAACACTTCCTTAGAAGATTTGAGCTACAATGTGGAACAATTAAGGGTGGAACATCATGAGCATTCCATCATTCTCCAAGAAATAAGAGAAGATCAAAGAGCAATGAGGGAGGAGCAACAAAGGCAAGGAAGGGACATAGAAGAGTTGAAGAACATCATTGGTCCTTCAAGAAGAAGACGGCACTAAAGGTGGATTCATTCCGTTGTTTTTATTTCTTTCTGTTTTCGGTTTTTAATGTTGTGTTTATCTATGTTTTGTGTCTCTACTTCATGATCATTAATATG
>NC_029774.3:105998232-105999632 GCF_000817695.3 Arachis duranensis | reverse complement strand
TATTTAGTTATATTGATGTGGTGACAATACTTTTTATTTTCTGAATGAATGCTTGAACAGTGCATATTTTTGATCTTGTTGTTTATGAGTGTTAAAATTGTTGGCTCTTGAAAGAATGATGAACAAAGAGAAATGTTATTGATGATCTGAAAAATCATGAAATTGATTCTTGAAGCAAGAAAAAGCAGTGAAAATAAAAAAAATGGCGAAAAAAATAGAAAGAAAAAGAAAAAGCAAGCAGAAAAAGCCAATAGCCCCTTAAAACCAAAAGGCAAGGGTAAACAGGATCCAAGGCTTTGAGCATCAATGGATAGGAGGGCCCCAGGAAATAAAATCCAGGCCTAAGCGGCTACATCACGCTGTCCCTAACCATGTGCTTGTGTCATGAAGGTCCAAGTGAAAAGCTTGAGACTGAGTGGTTAAAGTCGTGATCCCAAGCAAAAAAGAGTGTGCTTAAGAGCTCTGGACACCTCTAACTGAGGACTCTAGCAAAGCTGAGTCGCAATCTGAAAAGGTTCACCCAGTTATGTGTCCGTGGCATTTATGTATCCGGTGGTAATACTGGAAAACAAAATGCTTAAGGCCACGGCCAAGACTCATAAGTAGCTGTGTTCAAGAATCAACATGCTTAACTAGGAAAGTCAATAACACTATCCAAAATTCTAAGTTCCTAGAGAAGCCAATCATTCTAAACTTCAAAGGAAAAAGTGATATGCCAAAACTGTTCAGATGCAAAAAGCTACAAGTCCCGCTCATCTAATTAGAATTAATATTCATTGATATTCTGAAATTTATAGTATATTCTCTTCTTTTTATCCTAATTTATTTTCAGTTGCTTGGGGACAAACAACAATTTAAGTTTGGTGTTGTGATGAGCGGATAATTTATACGCTTTTTGGCATTGTTTTTAGATAGTTTTTAGTAAGTTCAAGCTACTTTTAAGGAATGTTTTCATTAGTTTTTATGTTAAATTCACATTTCTGGACTTTACTATGAGTTTGTGTGTTTTTCTGTGATTTCAGATAATTTCTGGCTGAAATTGAGGGATTTGAGCAAAACTCTGAAAAAGGCTGACAAAAGGACTGCTGATGCTGTTGGAATCTGACCTCCCTGCACTCGAAATGGATTTTCTGGAGCTACAGAACTCCAATTGGTGCGCTATCAACGGCGTTGGAAAGTAGACATCTAGAGCTTTCCAGTAATATATAATAGTCCATACTTTATTCGGAAATTGACGACGTAACTTGGCGTTGAACGCCAAGTACATGCTGCTGTCTGGAGTTAAACGCCAGAAAAACGTCATGATCCGGAGTTGAACACCCAAAACACGTTATAACTTGGAGTTCAACTCCAAGAAAAGCCTCAGCTCGTGGATAGATCAAGCTCAGCCCAGACATACA
>NC_029774.3:105997793-105998040 GCF_000817695.3 Arachis duranensis | reverse complement strand
CAGGAGGCTATTGATCACATTCAGGGGGCTGGCCATTCGGCCATGCCTGAACCTTTCACTTATGTATTTTCAACGGTAGAGTTTCTACACACCATAGATTAAGGGTGTGAAGCTCTGCTGTACCTCAAGTTTCAATACAATTATTATTACTTCCTATTCAATTCTATTCTATTCTTATTCCAAGATATACGTTATACTTAACTTTGATGAATGTGATGATCCGTGACACTCATCATCATTCTCACCT
>NC_029774.3:105987829-105997598 GCF_000817695.3 Arachis duranensis | reverse complement strand
ATTGAATGACTGTGACGAGCTTCAAACTCTTGAAGGCTGGACGTGATGACAAACGCAAAAGAATCAAGGGATTCTATTCCAACCTGATTGAGAACCGACAGATGATTAGCCGTGCTGTGACAGAGCATAGGAACGTTTTCACTGAGAGGATGGGATGTAGCCATTGACAACAGTGATGCCCTACATACAGCTTGCCATGGAAAGGAGTAAGGAGGATCGGATGAATGTAATAAGAAAGTAGAAATTCGAGAGGAGCACAGCATCTCCATACGCCTATCTGAAATTCCCACCATTAATTTACATAAGTATTTCTATCTTAGTTTATTTATCTTTATTTTCTATTTATTCCATTAATCAAATTTAAACCAATAATCCAATTATACTTGAATCTGCCTGACTGAGATTTACAAGGTGACCATAGCTTGCTTCACACCAACAATCTCTGTGGGATCGACCCTTACTCACGTAAGGTATTACTTGGATGACTCAGTACACTTGCTGGTTAAGTTGAACGGAGTTGTGTCCACACATAGTTGAAAAATCAATGAATTTTACAAAATACAATAACAAAGGATTCACAATTTCGTCCACCAGCAGGTATTAGGTTAATACTTGCCCCAAGGTCACACAAAGCTTGCTTGGTACAAGTACCCTCTAATGTGCATGGTATCATAAAGCTTTCGGGATCTTTAAGCTTTTCTGGAAAGCTTTTCAGAATGACTGCACTGCATTCTTCAGTGAGGAAAACTTTTTCAGTTTCTCTCCAGTCCTTCTTATGACTTAAGATTTCTTTCATGAACTTAGCATAAGAGGGTATTTGCTCAAGTGCCTCTGCAAACGGAATCTTTATTTTAAGAGTCCTAAGATAGTCTGCAAAGCGGGCAAATTGCTTATCCTGTTTCGCTTGGCGGAGTTTCTAAGGATAAGGCATTTTGGCTTTGTATTCCTCAATCTTAGTTGCTGCAGGTTTATTACCTACAGATGTGGGTTGAGAAGCCTTTTTAGAGGGGTTGCTATCAGCACTTGTATGTGTCTGATCTCCAACTGGCATTTGAATGCCAGGGGTGGAAGTTGGAGTGGCGTTAGATGCCAACTCCTTACCTGTTTCTGGCGTCTGAACGCCAGAACTGTACTTCCTTTGGACGTTCAACGCCAATTCCTTGCCTGTTTCTGGTATTGAACGCCAGGACTGAGCATGGGTTGGGCGTTCAATGCCAGCTCTCCACCCCTTTTCTGGCATTTGAGTGTCAAAATTATTCCTCTCTGGGCTCTGACTGTCCTCAGAGGGATTTTGGGTAGCAGTTTGTTCATTTCTTGGCTTCTTGCTGCCTTGAAGTGAGGTATTTAATGTCTTCCCACTTCTTAATTAAACTGCTTGGCACTTTTCTGTTATTTGTTTTGACAATTGCTGTTCTGTTTGCTTCAACTGCACTTCCATATTCATATTAGCCATTCTTGTTTCTTGTAATATCTCCTTGAATTCGGCTAGCTGTTTTGTTAGAAAATATAATTGCTGATTGAATTCAGTAACTTGTTATCCAGGACTTCGTTCAGTCGTTACTGTTTTAGCCTCTTCTTTCATGGAAGGTTCACTGCTTAGATACAGATGCTGATTTCTAGCAACTGTATCAATGAGCTCTTGAGCTTCTTCAATTGTCTTTCTCATGTGTATAGATCCACCAGAGGAGTGGTCTAGAGAAATCAGAGCTTTCTCTGTAAGCCCATAATAAAAGATGTCTAACTGCACCCATTCTGAAAACATTTCAGAGGGGCATTTTCTTAGCATCTCTTTGTATCTCTCCCAGGCATCATAAAGGGATTCATTATCTCCTTGTTTAAAGCCTTGGATGCTCAGCCTTAGCTTTGTCATCCGTTTTAGAGGAAAATAGTGATTCAGAAATTTTTCTGACAGCTGTTTCCATGTCTTTGTGCTGTCCTTAGGTTAGTTATTTAACCACCTCTTAGCTTAGTCTTTTACAGCAAATGGAAATAGTAACAATCTGTAGTCATCCTGATCTACTTCCTTATCATGTACTGTGTCAGCAATTTGTAAAAATTGTGCCAGAAACTCTGTAGGTTCTTCCTGTAGAAGACCGGAATACTGGCAACTTTGCTGCACCATGATAATGAGCTGACGATTCAACTCAAAGCTACTAACTCCGATGGAGGGTATACAGATACTGCTCCCATATGAAGCAGTAGTGGGGGTGGCATATGACCCCAGAGTCCTTCTGGACTGTTCATTTCCACTTAGGTCCATGATGGAGAAAGGGAGATGGTGTGAATTTATTTTATTTATTTTATTATATATAAAAATTTGAAATAATAATAATAAAATAAAAAAATAAAGAAGACAATAAAATTAAAAATAAATAAAAATAAAAATAAAATAAAAAAAAGAATTTAAAAATATTTTATGAAGATTTTCAAAAGATATTCTTTTGAATTTTGAATTTTATGATGAAAGAGAAAAACACACAAAAGACACAAGACTTAAAATTTTTTAGATCTAATGCTCCTTGTTTTCGAAAATTTTGGAGGGAAAATACCAAGGAACACCAAACTTAAAAATTTTAAGATGAAAACACAAGAAAGACTCAAGAACACCTTGAAGAATCACAAGAACAACAAGAACAAAAGAAAGAACACCAAACTTAAAATTTTTTGAAAACCAAAATAAATTTTCGAAAATTAAAGAAAATTAACAAGAAAACACCAAACTTAAAGTTTGGCACAAGATTCAATCAAAGAAAAATTATTTTTGAAAAAGTTTTAAAAGGAAGATACCCAATTGCCAAGAACATAAGCCAATGCTCTAACCAACCGAGCTATAAATTTAACGTGTTTTAAAAAGGTATTTAATAAATAATTTTTTTTTGAAAACTAAAAATTTGAAAAAGCACAAGAAAAACAAGAAAAGACACGAAACAAGACAAACCAAAGATCAAACAAGAAAGAATTGATAAGAACAATTTGAAGGTCAAGGAAAAATAAAGAACATGCAATTCGAAAATTGAAAGACAAAGAAAAGCATGCAATTGACACCAAACATAAAACATGACACTAAACTCACAGGAAAACTAAAAATTAATAAAGAAAAATAATATTTTTTTAAATATTTATTTTTTTTGAAGGGATAATAAAAGATGCAATTCTAGTGGAAAAAAAGACAAATTTTTCCTAATCTAAGCAACAAGATTCACCGTCAGTTGTTCAAACTCAAACAATCCCCGGCAACGGCGCCAAAAACTTGATGCACGAAATTGCAATCACACTTTTGCGATCCGCACAACTAATCAGCAAGTGCACTGGGTCGTCCAAGTAATACCTTACGTTAGTAAGGGTCGAATCCCACGGAGATTGTTGGCTTGAAGCAAGCTATGGTTATCTTGTAACTCTTAGTCAGGATATAAGCAAGCTATGGTTATCTTATTATTCTTAGTCAGGATATAATATCAATAATAATTTTTAGTTTTAATTGTAAAAAGTAAAAGAGCATGAAATAGTTTTAATTTTTAGCCAAAAACAGGTTGCAAGTTAGAATTCAATGCAAGAAACAGGTTACAACCTGGCGTTCAACTCCAGAAACAGCCTAAGCATGTGAGAAGCTTAAGTCTCAGCCCCAGCACACACCAAGTGGGCCCCAGAAGTGGATTTCTGCATTATCCATCTTAGTTTACTCATTTTCTGTAAACCTAGGTTACTAGTTTAGTATTTAAACAACTTTTAGAGACTTATTTTGTATCTCATGACATTTTTAGATCTAAATTTTGTACCTTTTGATAGCATGAGTCTCTAAACTCCATTGTTGGGGGTGAGGAGCTCTGCAGCGTCTCGATGACTTAATGCAATTATTTCTATTTTCCATTCAAACACGCTTGTTCCTATCTAAGATGTTCATTCGCGCTTCACTATGAAGAAGGTGATGATCCGTGACACTCATCACCTTCCTCAATCCATGAACGTGTGCTTGACAACCACCTCCGTTCTACATTAGATTGAATGAGTATCTCTTAGATTCCTTAATCAGAATCTTCGTGGTATAAGCTAGAATCCTTTGGCAGCATTCTTGAGAATCCAGAAAGTCTAAACCTTGTCTGTGATATTCCGAGTAGGATTCAGGGTCTTGTCTGTGGTATTCCGAGTAGGATTCTGGGATTGGATGACTGTGACGAGCTTTAAATTTGCGAGTGTTGGGCGTAGTGACAGACGCAAAAGGATCAATGGATCTTATTCCGACATGATCGAGAACCGACAGATGATTAGCCGTGCTGTGACAGAGCATTTAGACCATTTTCACTGAGAGGATGGGAAGTAGTCATTGACAACGGTGATGCCCTACATACAGCTTGCCATGGAAGGAGCCTTGCGTTTATGAAAGTGAGAAAGCATTATGTTGCAGGAATTCAGAGGACAAAGCATCTCCAAAACTCCAACATATTCTTCATTACTGCATAATAAGTATTTATTTCATGCTCTTTTACTTTTTACAATTAAAACTAAAAATTATTATTGATATTATATCCTGACTAAGAATAATAAGATAACCATAGCTTGCTTCAAGCCAACAATCTCCGTGGGATCGACCTTTACTCACATAAGGTATTACTTGGACGACCCAGTGCACTTGCTGGTTAGTGGTACGAGTTGTGAAAAGTGTGATTTCCAATTTCGTGCACCAAGTTGCAAAAGTGTGATTGCAATTTCTTGCACCAAGTTTTTGGCGCCGTTGCCGAGGATTGTTTGAGTTTGAACAACTAACGGTGAATCTTGTTGCTTAGATTAGGAAAAATTTATCTTTTTGGTTTAGAGTCACTAGAATTGCATTTTCTATTATTCTTTTTTAAAAATTTTTCTTCAAAAAAAAAATTTATTTTTCTTTATTAATTGTTAGTTTTTCATGAGTTTAGTGTCTTGTTGTAAGTTTGGCATCAATTGCATGCTTGTATTTGTCTTTCAATTTTCGAATTGCATGCTCTTTATTTTTCCTTAATCTTCAAATTGTTCTTGTCAATTTTTCTTGTTTAATCTTTGATTTTTCCTATTCTCTGTGTTTTTCGTGTTTTCCTTGTGCATTTTCAAAATATTTATTTTTAGTTATTAAAAATACCTCTTTAAAACACGTTAAATTTATAGCTCAATTGGCTAGAGCGTTGGTTTATGTTCTTGGTAATTGGGCATCTTCTTTTTAAAATCTTTTTCAAAAATAATTTTTCTTTGATTGAATCTTGTGCCAAACTTTAAGTTTGGTGTTCTCTTGTTAATTTTCTTTAATTTTCGAAAATTTAATTTGGTTTTCAAAAAATTTTTAAGTTTGGTATTCTTTCTTTTGTTCTTGTTGTTCTTGTGAATCTTCAAAATGTTCTTGAGTCTTCTTTGTGTTTTGATCTTAAAATTTTTAAGTTTGGTATCCCTTGGTGTTTTCCCTCCAAAATTTTCGAAAGCAAGGAACATTAGATCAAAAAATTTTAAGTCTTGTGTCTTTTGTGTGTTTTTTCTCTTTCATCATAAAATTCAAAAATAAAAAAATTATCTTCTCCAACTATTTTCAAGCAAATTTATCGAAATTTTCTATAAAAATTCAGATTTCAATTTCAAAAATTTTCAAAATCTTATCTTTAAAAAAAATTACAGCTTTCTCAAAAATATTCTAACCACTCTCTCTCCTCACTTTTTCGAATTTCTTCATAAAATATTTTCAAATTCTTTTTGTTTTTCTTTTTATTTTAGTTTTATTTTATTTTATTTTATTATTTTGAAATCCTCTCTATAATAATAAAATAAATAAAATAAATTCACATCATCTCCCTTTCTCCATTATAGACTTAAGTGGAAATGAACAGTCCAAAAGGACTCTAGGGTCATATGCTAACCCCACTACTGCTTCATATGGGAGTAGTATTTGTATACCCTCCATTGGAGTTAGCAGTTTTGAGTTGAATCCTCAGCTCATTATCATGGTGCAGCAAAATTGCCAGTATTTCGGTCTTCCACAAGAAGAACCTATAGAGTTTCTGGCACAGTTTTTACAAATTGTTGACACAATACATGATAAAGAAGTAGATTAGGATGTCTACAGATTGTTACTGTTTCCATTTGCTATAAAAGACCAAGCTAAGAGGTGGTTAAATAACCTACCTAAGGACAACATAAAGACATGGAAACAGCTGTCAGAAAAATTCCTGAATCACTATTTCCCTCCAAAATGGATGACACAACTAAGGCTGAGCATCCAAGGCTTCAAACAAGGAGATAATGAATCCCTTTATGATGCCTGAGAGAGATACAAAGAGATGCTAAGAAAATGCCCCTCTGAAATGTTTTCAGAGTGGGTGCAGTTAGACCTCTTTTATTATGGGCTTACAGAGAAAGCTCAGATTTCTCTATACCACTCATCTGGTGGATCTATATACATGAGAAAGACAATTGAAGAAGCCCAAGAGCTCATTGATACAGTTGCCAGAAATCAACATTTGTATCTAAGCAGTGAACCTTCCATGAAAGAAGAGGCTAAAACAGTAACTGCTGAACTAAGTCCTGCAGAACAAGTTACTGAATTCAATCAGCAATTAGATTTTCTAACAAAATAGCTAGCCAAATTCAATGAGATATTGCAAGAAACAAGAATGGCTAATATGAATATGAAAGTGCAGTTGAAGCAAACAGAACAGTAATTGTCAAAACAAATAACAGAAGAGTGCCAAGCAGTTCAATTAAAAAATGGCAAAACATTAAATACCTCACTTCTAGGCAGCAGAAAGCCAAGAAATGAACAAATTGCTACCCAAAATCTCTTTGAGGACAGTCAGAGCCCAGAGAGGAATAATTCTGCCACCCAAACGCCAGAAAATGTGTGGAAAACTAGCGTTGAACGCCCAACCCATGCTTAGTTCTGGCGTTCAGCGCCAGAAACAAGCAAGGAATTAGCGTTGAACGCCCAAAGAAAGCACAGTTCTGGCATTCAGACGCCAGAAACAGGTAAGGAGTTGGCGTCTAACGCCACTCCAATTTCTACCCCTGGCATTCAAACGCCAGTGGGAGATCAGACACATACAAGTACTGATAGCAACCCCTCTAAAAAGGCTTCTCAACCCACATTTGTAGGCAATAAACCTACAGCAACTAAGGTTGATGAATACAAAGCCAAAATGCCTTATCCTCAGAAACTTTGCCAAGCGGAACAGGATAAGCAATTTGCCCCGCTTTGCAGACTACCTCATGACTCTTGAAATAAAGATTCAGTTGGCAGAGGCACTTGAGCAAATACCCTCTTATGCTAAGTTCATGAAAGAGATCTTAAGTCATAAGAAGGATTTGAGGGAAACTGAAAACGTTTACCTCATTGAAGAATGCAGTGCAGTCATTCTAAAAAGCTTACTGGAAAAGCTTAAAGATCCCGGAAGCTTTACGATACCATGCATATTTGAGGGTACTTGTACCAAGCAAGCTTTATGTGATCTTGGGGCAAGTATCAACCTAATACCTACATCTACTATCAGAAAGCTTGGTTTGACTGAAGAAGTCAAACCAACCGGATATGTCTCCAACTTGCTGATGGCTCCATTAAATACCCATCAGGCGTGATTGAAGACATGATTGTCAAGGTTGGGCCATTTGCCTTTCCCACTGACTTTGTACTGCTGAAAATGGAGGAGCACAAGAGTGCAACTCTCATTCTAGGAAGACCTTTCCTAGCAACTCGACGAACCCTCATTAATGTCCAAAAAGGGGAGGTAACCCTGAAAGTCAATGAGGACGAGTTTAAGTTGAATGTTGTCAAAGCTATGCAACATCCAGACACCCAAAATGACTGTATGAGCATTGATATTATTGAGTTTAAAGATGCTCAGCCTGATTTGGAGGAACCAGAGAGAATAATAGAACCTCTGAAAATCCTTCAGGAAGAGAAGAAAGCTCCCAAACCCGAGCTCAAACCATTACCACCATCCCTGAAATATGCATTTCTGGGAGAAGGTGATACCTTTCCTGTAATCATAAGCTCTACCTTAGAGCCACAGGAAGAGGAAGCACTAATTCAAGTGCTAAGGACATACAAGAAAGCTCTTGGGTGGTCCATCAGTGATCTTAAAGGCATTAGCCCAGTGAGATGCATGCACAAGATCCTATTGGAGGGTGACGCTAAGCTAGTGGTTCAACCACAAAGGCGGCTGAATCCAGCCATGAACGAGGTGGTGCAGAAGGAGGTCACTAAATTACTAGAGGCTGGGATTATTTACCCTATTTCTAATTGCCCCTGGGTAAGCCCTATCCAAGTCGTCCCTAAGTAGGGTGGCATGACAGTGATTCATAATGAAAAAATGAACTGGTTCCTACAAGAACAGTTACAGGGTGGCATATGTGTATTGATTACAGAAGGCTCAATACAGCTACCAGAAAGGATCATTTTCCTTTATCATTCATAGACCAGATGCTAGAAAGACTAGCAGGTCATGAATACTACTGCTTCCTGGATGGATATTCAGGCTATAATCAAATTACAGTAGATCCCCAGGATCAAGAGAAAACAGCATTCAAATGTCCATCTGGAGTATTTGCATACAGAAGAATGCCATTTGGTTTGTGCAATGCACCTGCAACCTTTCAAAGGTGCATGCTCTCTATTTTCTCTGATATGGTGGAAAATTCTGGAAGTCTTCATGGATGACTTTCAGTGTTTGAAGACTTATTCAGCTCCTGTCTTGACCATCTAGGACCTGTTCTAAAGAAATGCCAAGAGACTAACCTGGTTTTAAACTGGGAGAAATGTCACTTTATGGTGACTGAAGGAATTGTCCTTGGGCACAAAATTTCAAACAAGGGAATAGAGGTGGATCAAGCTAAAGTAGAGGTAATTGAAAAATTACCACCACCTGCCAATGTTAAGGCAATCAGAAGCTTTCTGGGGGCATGCAGGATTCTATAGGAGGTTTATAAAAGATTTTTCAAAAATCACCAAACCTCTGAGTAATCTGCTAGCTGCTGACACGCCATTTATCTTTGATAAGGAGTGTCTGCCGGCGTTTGAGACTCTAAAGCTAAGCTGGTCACAGCACTAGTCATCTCTGCACCAGACTGGAGATTACCATTTGAACTGATGTGTGATGCCAGTGACCATGCCATTGGTGCAGTGTTGGGACAAAGGCATGACAAGCTTCTGCACGTCATTTACTATGCCAGTCGTGTTTTAAATGATGCACAGAAAAACTACACAACCACAGAAAAAGAGTTACTTGTAGTGGTTTACGCCATTGACAAGTTCAGATCTTATTTAGTAGGATCAAAAGTGATTGTGTACACTGACCATGCTGCTCTTAAATATCTACCCACAAAGCAGGATTCAAAACCTAGACTCATCGGATGGGTGTTGCTTCTGTGGTGCACGAAATTGTGATCAATAATTTTCACAACTCAAATAATCCCCGGTGATGAAACCAAAAACTTGGTGTTCAATACCATGGCATAAACACAACTTCGCACAACTAACCAGCAAGTGTACTGGGTTGTCCAAGTAATAAACCTTACGCAAGTAAGGGTCGATCCCACAGAGATTGTTGGTATGAAGCAAGCTATGGTCACCTTGTAAATCTCAGTCAGGCAAACTCAAATAGACATGGGTGATATACGAATAAAACATAAAGATAAAGATAGAGATACTTATGTAATTCATTGGTAGGAATTTCAGATAAGCGTATGAAGATGCTGTCCCTTCCGTCTCTCTGCTTTCCTACTGTCTTCATCCAATCCTTCTTACTCCTTTCCATGGCAAGCT
>NC_029774.3:105987069-105987302 GCF_000817695.3 Arachis duranensis | reverse complement strand
CGCCAGTTTGGGCGTTTAACTCCCATTTTGGTGCCAGTTCCGGCGTTTAACGCTGGGATTTCTGAGGGTGACTTTGAGCGCCGGTTTGGACCATCAAATCTTGGGCAAAGTATGGACTATCATATATTGCTGGAAAGCCCAGGATGTCTACTTTCTGCAGTCCTTTTCAGTCTCTGAATCAGATTTTTGCTCAGGTCCCTCAATTTCAGCCAGAAAATACCTGAAATCACAGA
>NC_029774.3:105984491-105985234 GCF_000817695.3 Arachis duranensis | reverse complement strand
CGGGTTCACACTTTGGTCATGGTTCTTGGTGATCCATGCATTGGTATAGAACTCTTGAACCATTAAGATTCCGACTTGTTGAATGGGGTTGGTAAGAACTTCCCAACCTCTTCTTCGGATCTCATGTCGGATCTCCGGATATTCACTCTTTTTGAGTGAAAAAGGGACCTCGGGGATCACCTTCTTCAAGGCCACAACTTTATAGAAGTGGTCTTGATGCACCCTTGAGATGAATCTCTCCATCTCCCATGACTCGGAGGTAGAAGCTTTTGCCTTCCCTTTCCTCTTTCTAGAGGTTTCTCCGGCCTTGGATGCCATAGATGGTTATGGAAAAACAAAAAGCAATGCTTTTACCACACCAAACTTAAAAGGTTTGCTCGTCCTCGAGCAAAAGAAGAAAGAAGAGAGTAGAAGAAGAAGATATGAGGAAGAAGGGAATGGCTTTGTGTTCGGCCAAGAAGGGGAAGAAGTGGTGTTTAGGTTGTGTGAAAATGAAGGAGTGAAGAAGGGTTTATATAGGAGTGGGAGAGGGGTAGGGTTCGGTCAAGTGAGGGTGGGTTTGGGTGGGAAAGTGGTTTGAATTTGAATGGTGAGGTAGGTGAGGTTTTATGAAGGATGGATGTGAGTGGTGAAGAGAAAGATGGGATTTGATGGTTGAAGGGTTTATGGGGAAGAGGTGTTGAGGTGATTGGTGAATGGGTGAAGAAGAGAGAGAGTGGTGGGGTAGGTGGGGATCCTGTGGG
>NC_029774.3:105983915-105984125 GCF_000817695.3 Arachis duranensis | reverse complement strand
TTTCTGTTTTTGCTTTTTCCATTGATTTTGTGACTTCTCATGATCATCAACCTAAAAAAAACATAAAATAACAAAAGAAAATAGTTAATTATAAAACATTGGGTTGCCTCCCAACAAGCGCTTCTTTAGTGTCAGTAGCTTGACAGTGGGCTCTCATGGAGCCTCAGAAATGCTCAGAGCAATGTTGGAACCTCCCAACACCAAACTTAG
>NC_029774.3:105979174-105980722 GCF_000817695.3 Arachis duranensis | reverse complement strand
AGGATGTCTACAGACTATTATTGTTTCCATTTGCTGTAAAAGATCAAGCTAAGAGGTGGTTGAATAACCAACCTACAGCAAGCATAAAGACATGGAAACAGTTATCAGACAAATTCCTGAATCACTTTTACCCTCCAAAGAGGATGACACAGCTAAGGCTGGACATCCAAGGCTTTAAACAAGAGGATAATGAATCCCTTTATAATGCCTGGGAGAGGTATAGAGGTATGCTAAGAAAATGCCCCTCTGAAATGTTTTCAGAGTGGGTACAGTTAGACATCTTTTACTATGGGCTTACAGAAAAAGCTCAGATGTCCTTAGACCACTCAGCTGGTGGATCTATACACATGAGGAAGACAATTGAAGAGGCTCAAGAGCTTATAGACACTGTTGTTAGAAACCAATATTTGTACTCTAGCAATGAGTTCTCTCCAAAAGGGGAAGTCATGGCAGTAGCCACTGATCCTAATCCTCAAGAACAGATGATTGAGCTTAATCAACAATTGCTCCTGATGACAGAACAGTTAGCAGAATTTAAAGAGATGCTCCATGAAACTAAAGTTGCTAACAAGAACATAGAACTGCAGTTGAATCAAGCTAAACAGCAAATATCTAAACAAATAACAGAGGAATGCCAAGCAGTTCAACTGAGGAGTGGGAAGACACTGAATAACACTGCTCAAAAGAGCAAAAAGCCAAATAATGAACGATTGACAGGGGATAACCAAACCACTGTTCAAAATCCCTCTGAGGACAGTAAGAGCCCAGAGAGGAACACTTTTGGCGTTCAAACGCCAGAAAAGGGGGGAAAGCTGGCGTTAAACGCCCATTCCTGCCCAGTTCTGGCGTTCAAACGCCAGAAAAGGGGGAAAAGTTGGCGTTAAACGCCCAATTTCCACCCATTCCTGGCGTTCAGACGCCAAGGGAGGATCAGACACCTGAGAGTGCTGACAGTAGTCCCTCTAACAAGGCTTCTTCAACCACTTCTGTAAGGAATAAACCCGCAGCATCTAAGGTTGAAGAATATAAAGCCAAGATGCCTTATCCTCAAAAACTCCGCCAAGCGGAACAGGATAAGCAATTTATTTTCAATTTGCTTTGATCTTATTTTCTTTTTAATTTTCGAATTTTTATTTTAATTTCCTTTTGTTTTATTTTATTTTTTTGGTTAATTCAAAAAAAAAATATATACTTTGCTTGTGAATCCATATCATTTCCCTTTATCCATCATGGACCTAAGTGGAATTGAACAGTCCAGAAGGACTCTGGGGTCTTATACTAACCCCATTACAGCTGCATATGAGAGTAGCATCTGTACACCTCCCATCAAAGCAAGCAGCTTTGAGCTAAATCCTCAACTCATTATCATAGTGCAGCAAAATTGCCAGTATTCCGGTCTTCCACAGGAAGAGCCTACTGAGTTTCTAGCATAATTCTTACAAATTGCTGACACAGTACATGATAAAAAGGTAGATCAGGATGTCTACAGACTATTATTGTTTCCATTTGCTGTAAAAGATCAAGCTAAGAGGTGGTTGAATAACCAAC
>NC_029774.3:105978508-105979074 GCF_000817695.3 Arachis duranensis | reverse complement strand
AAATGAGCTAGAGGAGTTCAGACTCAATGCCTTTGAAAATGCAAAGATTTATAAGGAAAAGGCAAAGAAGTGGCATGACAAAAAGTTGTCATCCAGAGTCTTTGAGCCAGGACAAAAAGTTCTGCTCTTCAACTCTAGGCTCAAGTGGCATGACAGAAAGCTGTCATCTAGAGTCTTTGAGTCAGGGTAGAAGGTTCTACTGTTTAACTCTTGGCTCAGATTGTTACATGGGAAATTGAAATCCCGGTGGAAGGGACCATATGTGATTACAAGAGTGTAACCATATGGATATGTAGAACTTTAATGGATAGAGAGCCAAGCATTATCTTGAAGACAATGTTAAGCAAGAATGCTCAAAACTGATACTAGATTAAAGCTCATAAAGGTCCAGCTAAAGACAGTAAAGAAGCGCTTGCTGGGAGGCAACCCAGTCATTAGCAGGTTATATGTTTTGATTTTACCAAGGCAAGTATCAAAAATGAAGGAATTCACAGAGTTACAGAAGGATTCAGTGCAAAAAGCAGAGAAAAAGAGCTTACTGGCGAAAAAACGCCAGTAAGGGGCAT
>NC_029774.3:105975870-105976113 GCF_000817695.3 Arachis duranensis | reverse complement strand
TTACTATGAGTTTGTGTGTTTTTCTGTGATTTCAGGTATTTTCTGGCTGAAATTGAGGGTCTTGAGCAAAAATCTGATTCATAGACTGAAAAGGACTGCAGATGCTGTTGGATTCTGACCTCCCTGCACTCGAAGTGGATTTTCTGGAGCTACAGAAGCCCAATTGGCGCGCTCTTAATGGCGTTGGAAAGTAGACATCCTGGGATTTCCAGCAATGTATAATAGTCCATACTTTGCCCGAGC
>NC_029774.3:105973889-105974193 GCF_000817695.3 Arachis duranensis | reverse complement strand
CATAGCTTGCTTCAAGCCGACAATCTCCGTGGGATCGACCCTTACTCACGTAAGGTATTACTTGGACGACCCAGTGTACTTGCTGGTTAGTTGTGCGGGGTTGCAAAAGTGTGATTGCAATTTCGTGCACCAGTTCTCAGGATCATAAGCTTCTTCCTCAGATGAAGCTTCCTTAGTACTGCTTGGTGCATTTTGCATCCCAGACAGACTTTGAGAAATCAAATTGACTTGCTGAGTCAATATTTTATTCTGAGCCAATATGGCATTCAGAGTATCAATCTCAAGAACTCCTTTCTTCTGACTA
>NC_029774.3:105971118-105971567 GCF_000817695.3 Arachis duranensis | reverse complement strand
GGTGATGAAACCAAAAACTTGGTGTTCAATACCATGGCATAAACACAACTTCGCACAACTAACCAGCAAGTGTAATGGGTCATCCAAGTAATAAACCTTACGCGAGTAAGGGTCGATCCCACAGAGATTGTTGGTATGAAGCACGCTATGGTCACCTTGTAAATCTCAGTCAGGCAAACTCAAATGGATATGGGTGATATACGAATAAAACATAAAGATAAAGATAGAGATACTTATGTAATTTATTGGTAGGAATTTCAGATAAGCGTATGAAGATGTTTGTCCCTTCCGTCTCTCTGCTTTCCTACTGTCTTCATCCAATCCTTCCTACTCCTTTCCATGGCAAGCTTAAGCAAGGGTTTCACCGTTGTCAGTGGCTACCTCCCATCCTCTCAGTGGAAATGTTCAACGCACCCTGTCACGGCACGGCTATCCATCTGTCGGTTCTC
>NC_029774.3:105952925-105970593 GCF_000817695.3 Arachis duranensis | reverse complement strand
AACGCCAGCTTTTATGCCAGTTTGGGCGTTTAACTCCCATTTTGGTGCCAGTTCCGGCGTTTAACGCTGGGATTTCTGAGGATGACTTTGAGCGCCGGTTTGGGCCATCAAATCTTGGGCAAAGTATGGACTATCATATATTGCTGGAAAGCCCAGGATGTCTACTTTTTAACGCCGTTGAGAGCGCGCCAATTAGAGTTTTGTAGCTCCAGAAAATCCATTTTGAGTGCAGGGAGGTCAGATTCCAACAGCATCAGCAGTCCTTTGTCAGCCTCCTATCAGAGTTTTGCTCAGGTCCCTCAATTTCAGCCAGAAAATACCTGAAATCACAGAAAAACACACAAACTCATAGTAAAGTCTAGAAAAGTGAATTTTAACTAAAAACTAATAAAAATATACTAAAAACTAACTAGATCATACTAAAAACATACTAAAAACAATGCCAAAAAGCGTATAAATTATCCGCTCATCATTTTGCAAGAGTTTGATATAGAAATAAGAGATAGAAAAGGGACAGAGAACCAAGTAGTAGATCACTTGTCCTGAATAGAACCAGTAAAAGGGGCATCCCTCCCTCTTACTGAGATCTCTGAAAACTTTCTGGATGAGCACCTCTTTGCCATCCAAGAAGTGCCATGGTTTGCAGACATTGCAAACTATAAAGCAGTGAGATTCATACCCAAATAGTACAGTAGGCAGCAATTAAAGAAATTAATCACGGATGCAAAATACTATCTTTGGGATGAACCATATCTCTTCAAGAGATGTGCAGACGGAGTAATCCATAGATGTGTGCCTAAAGAAGAAGCACAGAAGATCCTCTGGCACTGCCATGGATCACAGTATAGAGGACATTTTGGAAGCGAGCGAACAGCCACAAGAGTCCTCTAATGTGGCTTCTACTAGCCTACTCTCTATAAAGACTCCCGAGTGTTTGTACTTAATTGTGACAGTTGCCAAAGATCTGGCAATTTGCCTCACAGTTATGCCATGCCTCAACAAGGAATCTTGGAGATTGAATTATTTGATGTATGGGGTATTGACTTCATGGGGTCTTTCCCACCATCATACTCAAACACTTATATTCTGGTGACAGTGGATTATGTATCCAAATGGGTGGAAGCTATTGCAACACCCACTAACGATACTAAGACAGTGCTGAAATTCCTCCAGAAACACATCTTCAGCAGATTTGGTATCCCTAGAGTACTAATCAGTGATGGGGGCACTCATTTCTGCAATAAAGAGCTTTACTCTGCTTTGGTTTGATATGGAGTTAGCCACAGGGTTGCTACTCCATATCATCCACAGACAAATGGGCAAGTTGAAGTCTCTAATAGAGAACTTAAAAGAATCCTGGAACAGACTGTGATTAACCGTAGAAGGGATTGGGCAAGAAGCTTGGATGATGCTCTGTGGGCATACAGAACATCATTCAAGACACCTATAGGAATCTCCATACCAGCTGGTGTATGGAAAAGCCTGTTACTTGCCAGTGGAACTGGAACATAAAGCCTGTTGGGCAACCAGATTCCTAAACCTTGATGCCAAGTTAGCTGGAGAAAAATGATTGCTCCAATTAAATGAGCTAGAAGAGTTCAGACTCAATGCTTTCGAGAATGAAAAAATTTACAAAAAGAAAGCAAAAAGATGGCATGATAAGAAACTGTCATCTAGAGTCTTTGAGCCAGGACAGAAAGTTTTGCTGTTTAATTCTAGGCTCAGATTATTCCCCGGAAAATTGAAATCCCGGTGGAGAGGTCCATATGTGATTACAAGTGTATCACCATATGGATATGTGGAGCTTCAGGATAATGATTCTAACAAAAAGTTCGTTGTTAATGGACAGAGAGTCAAACATTATCTTGAAAGCAATTTTGAGCAAGAATGCTCAAAACTGATGCTTGATTAAGGCTCAGTAATAGTCTAGCTAAAGACAATAAAGAAGCACTTGCTGGAGGGTAACCCAGCCATTTACAAAGCTTATTTGTTAATTAATTGCTTTTTACAGGTTTATGTCAATTATTTTCAAGGTAAAATAGCAATTGCTGAGTTCACAAAGTTACAGAAGGATTTGCAGGATAAAACAGCAAAAAGGAAGCTCACTGGTGCGAAAAAGCCAGTAAGAGTTGTTTTGGGCGTTGAACGCCCAAAAGAAGCATCTACTGGGCATTCAATGCCAGTAAGGATAGCCATCTGGGCGTTAAACGCCAGAAAGAAGCATCTTCTGGGCATTGAACACCAGAAAGAAGCACCTTCTGGGCGTTTAACGCCAGATTTACAGCTTCCTGGGCGTTCAGAAAAATGCCTAGTGACAAGGGAGTTCCTGGCGTTCAACGCCAGCTAGAAGCAACAGCTGGGCGTTGAACGCCTAGGAGAAGCTGCAAATGGGCGTTAAACGCCCAAAACATGCAGCGTTTGGGCGTTTAACGCCAGGATTATGGGGAGGAGGTAAATTCGTTTTCAATTCACATTTTTCCAAATTTTTATGTTCCAATTCATGATTTCTTGCAGAAACATGTTACAAACTCTCATCCTTCAATTCCAAAAATTTTAATCCTAATTTCTAAAATCCCTTTTTCAAAAGATATCAAATGTATCTTAATTCATTAACACAAATCCTTTTTAAATCCTTTCCAACTTCTTCTCAAATCTTTTTTAAAACTCAATTATCTTTTCAAATTAATCCTAAATCTTTTTTTAAATTTTAGATTTATCTTTTTCAAATATCTTCTATATCTTTTCAATTTTCAATTATATTTTTTTCCTATCATATTTATCTTTTACAAATCATATATTCTATCTTATCTTTCTTCAAAATTTTCGAAAACCCACCCCCTCCCTTTAATCCACATTCGGCCTCTCTCCTCTCCTCGACAATTCGAAAACTAGCTCCCCTTCTATCCCTCTCTTTTCTTTTCTTTTGCTTGAGGACAAGCAAACCTCTAAGTTTGGTGTGTTTATCCGTGATCACTAAACCATACCCACTAAGATCATGGCTCCTAAAGGAAAACAACCCACTCCAAGACACAAGAAAGAGAGTATTCCAAAACCACTTTGGAATCAAGGGAAGTTCTTAACCAAAGAACATTCAGACCATTACTACAAAATAATGGGTCTAAGATCAGTGATCCCGGAAGTTAAATTTGATCTGAAAAAAGACAAATATCCAGAGATCCAAGAGCAAATTCAAAATGGGAATTGGGAAATCCTAGCTAATCCTGAAACAAAGGTGGGAAGAAACATGGTTCAGGAATTTTACGCTAATCTGTGGCAAACAGACAGGCAGAGAATATATCTGGAACTGCCCTCTATAACTATCGGACCTTGGTCAGAGGAAAGATTGTTCACATCCACCCTGACAAAATCAGGGAGATCTTTAAGCTACCTCAGCTGAAAGATGACCCAGACTCCTTTAATAGGAGAATGATGAGAACAAATAAGGGCTTGGACAAGATTCTAGAGGACATATGCATCCTTGGAACTAGGTGGACCACCAGCACCAAAGGCGTCCCAAATCAACTCAAGAGAGAAGATCTCAAACCAGTCGCCAGAGGCTGGCTGGACTTCATTGGGCGTTCTATACTGCCCACTAGCAACCGCTCTGAAATTACCATTAAAAGAGCAGTGATGATCCACTGCATTATGTTAGGAAGAGAAGTGGAAGTTCATCAGCTAATTTCGTGTGAACTTTACATAATTGCAAACAAGAATTCCAAAGATGCCAAATTGGCTTATCCTAGCTTAATATCTATGCTATGTAAAGATGCTGGAGTGAAGATGGGAATAACTGAGTATATCTCAGTTGAGCGACCAATCACTAAAATATCAATGGAAAAACAACAAGTGCAGGATGACCCCATCAAGAGGAGAGCATAGGAATTCCTCCCGGAAATCTCTCAAATTAAATACTGGGAGCATCTTGAAGCATCTGTTACCAAGTTGCAAGAAGTTATGGACCAAATAAAGGAAGAACAGAATAATCAAAATAGCATGCTTTGCAAATTGCTTAGGGAACAAGAAGAGCAAAGGCGTGACTTGAAGGAACTGAAGCGTCAAAAATTATCTCTTGAAGGACCAAGCACCCCACAGACTAGAGGAACATCCACTTCCCAAAATAAAGGTTGTTGAGTCCTAATCTTAGCTTTACTTCTGCGATAGTTGTTCTTATAGGAATTTACCTTAGAAGTTATATAGGAGTAGTAGTAATTAGTATATCTATTTTGATTTTATTTCCAATTAAGCTATAAGTTATTTTTCTCATCATCATCAAACATGAATAAAATAGTAGATTTTTAGAATAAAGAGGCAATATTTTTTTCGAGTTTTTAATAAGGAAAATTCTAATTATTTATATGTGGTGGCAATACTTTTTGTCTTCTGAATGAATGCTTGAACAGTGCATATTTTTTATATTGAATTTTATGAATGTTGAAATTGTTGGCTCCTGAAATAATGATGAACAAGAGAAATATTATTGCTGATCTGAAAAATCATAAAATTGATTCTTGAAGCAAGAAAAAGCAGTGAAAAAAAGAGAAAAAAATTTTATAATAAAAAAGCAAAAGAGGTAGAAAAAGCCAATAGCCCTTTAATCCAAAAGGCAAGGGTGAAAAGGATCCAAGGCTTTGAGCATCAATGGATAGGAGGGCCCAAGGAAATAAATCCAGGCCTAAGCGGCTAAATCAAGCTGTCCCTAATCATGTGCTTGTGGCATGCAGGTCCAAGTGAAAGGCTTGAGACTGAGTGGTTAAAGTCGTGATCCAAAGTAAAAGAGTGTGCTTAAGAACTCTGGACACCTCTAATTGGGGACTCTAGCAAAGCTAAGTCACAATCTGAAAAGGTTCACCTAGTTATGTGTCTGTGGCATTTATGTATCCGGTGGTAATATTGGAAAACAAAGTGCTTAGGGCCACGGCCAAGACTCATAAAGTAACTGTGTTCAAGAATCAACATACTAAACTAAGAGAATAAATAATACTATCTGAACTCTGAGTTCCTATGGATGCCAATCATTCTGAATTTCAAAGGATAAAGTGAGATGCCAAAATTGTTCAGAAGCAAAAAACTACTAGTCTCGCTCATCTAATTGGAATCTGAGCTTCACTTAAAACTCTTAGATATTATTGCTTCTTAATTTCTTTTTATCATATTTTATTTATCTAGTTTCTTGGGGACAAGCAACAGTTTAAGTTTGGTGTTGTGATGAGCGGATATTTTATACGCTTTTTGGGGGTAATTTCATGTAGATTTTAGTATGTTTTAGTTAGTTTTTAGTATAATTTTATTAGTTTTTAGGAAAAATTTATATTTATGGACTTTACTATGAGTTTGTGTGTTTTTTTGTAATTTCAGGTATTTTCTGGCTGAAATTGAGGGAGCTGAGCAAAAATCTGATATAGGCTGAAAAAGGACTGCTGATGCTGTTGGATTCTGACCTCCCTGCACTCGGAATAGATTTTTTGGATCTACAGAAGTCCAATTGGCGCGCTTTTAATTGGGTTGGAAAATAGACATCCAGGGCTTTCCGCCAATATATAATAGTCCATACTTTTTTCGAAGATAGACGACGGAAACTGGCGTTCCCACATCCCACAAAACTTAATTCACAAAGAATACGGGAGAATAAATCGAGGGATTAGCGCCCTACTGCCTTCCCCACATCTAACTCATCAGTATCATTGTTGCTATAATCATGTCTCATTTATTCTCAAATTCCTGGAACTAACTTCAAAACCATTTTCAAATTTAAACTCTTTTCAAAAGGTTCAATAAATCATTTAATAGACTTTAATAATCCGTTCCTTCATATTCATTGGAAACCCTCGAAAACATAACTTTTAAATTAGACTTAATTGAATAAAGCTCACTTTAAGTCTTAAAAACTCTTTCCAAAAGATTTAAAACCATTTTAAATCCCCAATTATAGATTTTAATTGAAACATACTCGCTTATTCTTTAATACTACTTAAAAATTTGCTAAAACACCTCAGAACCTATCCCTTCCTTTAGTAAAAAATAATATCAAATCAAATAGTTCTTTAATCAATTTAACTAAAGCAGAACTTTCAATTTCTCATAAAATTTTGGTAGCAAACTCGGACTCTGCCACCCTTTTCAGGTCCTATCCAAACCACTTTCAAATCTCAAATTCTTTTCCAAAATCAAACAAAATTCAAACTTCCAAGTATCAAATCATTTTCTAATTCTTAAAATCATTTTCGATAAATCAACAAAACCAAATTTCAATATTCAAACATTTACAAATCTCAATTTATTTCAGCAACCACCAATTTAACAAAATATAAATCAGAATTCTCAATGACTCTAACGCAATCAAGAAACCAATATAACCATCAAGTGATCATGTCAACAACAATTAACCAGGCAAGCAATTACTTTTATTCAAAGCAACTTTGTTCAGTCCATAAGACTAACAAAATTATAAAAATACATTTTTCGAATTAATATCAACTCATAACAATTCTGGAAGGTAAAATGAGTTTAAGAAATCGCCCCTACCTCAATCGCGACTCAACTACGCGACAAAAACTCAGTTTTCCCTTAGCCCGCAATGGTGGCAGCCACAACCACAGCTCCATATCACTCTCGCGCCAACAACTGTAATCCCAACAATGAAATACAGGCACCGATACTCAACCCTATGACAAATAACATTGCAAAACCTCAACATAAGATAACAGAACAACGACTAAAAGGGTTTTGGAGGAAAATAACTTACTGCATTATGAATGAACCAAGACGACGGAACATCGGCAACCCCTGCAAGGCTCTGGTGAACGCCATCAGCGGCGGTTTCGACCACTATGACTCAAATAGTGGTGAAGACGGCCTCTGGTAGCAATGGTGACAGAACGATGACTCCAATGACAGCGTGCAACTCATCGACGACTATGGCAACGGTGGAGGATGACATCAACAGTGGCGAAGGCAACAGGAGGTGGTGACGGAATCTGCTTAGCCTTGCACCTATCTCTCTCTCTCTCTCTGTGTCATCTTCACATACTTTCTCTCTCTTCAAAGCTCGGCCTTTACCCACGAACGGCAACGCAGCAGCTCCACGGCATTGGAATAGCGATGGCAATGGGTGACTTGACAGTGAGGCACGATGACGGCTCAACGGACGCTGGCGGCGGCTCCCTCCGCATCTCCTCTCTCTCTCTCTCTCTCTATCTCTCTCTCTCTCTCTAGTCTCAGATCTTCTCTTGCTTACTTCTATTAAGTTGTTTCTCATATCTCAGAAAAAATATGTCATAGCTTAGTTTCACAAAGCTTACATCCTTATTTGCGATTACAACGTTCTTTCCAATTCTAGCCTTTTGTCAATAATACAGTCTCTGCATTTGTGACGAAAAAGAAGTGAGAACACTTTCCCTCTTCTTTCTCCCATTTCTTTCTTTCTTTCATTCTGCCGTGTGAGTGTGTATATGGGAAGGGGATGGCGGTGGGTGAGTGGCGGTGAGATAGTGACTAGGTTAGGATTTTTTGTATGTATGTTTTGAAATTAGGGTTAGTGTTAGGGTAGTTTAGGTAATTTTAGTAAAATTATGGGTAATTGAGTAATTGAAAACCAATTTTAATGCAATACTAATATTTATAAAAATACTAATGACTAAATTACGACTTATTTTCAAAGAAATACTCTAATTCAATAATTAGAGATAATCAAATTAATTTTCTTTAAAATCATAAAATAAAGCTCAAAATCTAAATATTCAAAATTAAACATATAAAATGTTCATTATTTTTCAATCACCAAAACTTTAAATCAATAATAAGAAAATATCTCATTAATATAAAAATCTCAAAAAATATAATCTTAAATAAATATAATAAATCATAAAATAACTTATTATTAAATTTTCGAAAATCTGGGGTGTTACACTAAATGCTAATTTCTATAACACCCCGATTCTCTATAGAGTTATTCTTAGAAATTCTGTGATAAGAAATTCTATAAATATCTGAGAATCACCTTATCATAAAATAATAAGGTGAATTTAGATTGAAAAGAATAGATATACCATGTGAGATAAAAATGTGTCCTAAGCCAAAAACCATATGGATAACGATGAATTTGATCGTCGAGTTAAATTCATCTATGGAATCTTTACTACTAGATTTTCTCAGTTATTCAAACCGATACTGTTTGAAATAATAATCTTAATTAAACCATATTCTTCTTTTCTTTAATGATCTGGCAAAACCAACAAAACACTATCTTCACCTAAGATTCATGAAGCCAAGTACAACCAAAGTAACTAGCCTAGTTAAAATTAAATCGAGCTTAAACCGAACCGTTTTCTTCTTTTTCAACCGAATCGGTTTTCTTGTAACCAAACCATTAAACATTAATCATGGTTACATCCCTTGAATTAATGCTTAATGATCACAACCAAACCAAGGGAGCTAATCAAGGTTAGCACCACCTCATTCTTTTCTCCCATGTGTTGTCCGAACCTCCTCATGCATGCAAGCCAAATTTGATGATTCATGAGAATGTAATTAATGCAAGCTTGCATGCAAGTTGACAAATGCCACTAAACTATCTCTTTAATCCACTATCCGTTGCACTTCAATAGCCTTATATGTTAACAAAAGAAAAAGGAGAGCTGAAGAGAGTGGCCGAAGCATTAGAGGAAGGAGAATCAACAAGTACTAGCCGTTATCAAGTCCTTTCCTTCAAGAAAAACCAGCAGCCCTATCATCTTCACCAAGCTATTCTTCTTATTCAAAATTTAGCAATGAAATTCACACCAACCATCTTCCAAGAACTCCTTTCAAGCTGGCCAAAGTTAATTGAAGTAAAGCTAAAACCAATTTCTTGAGCAAGGGTGAACTCCATTGAGGTAGGGGATTTTATTTTAAAATTAATCATTTTAATTTATGTATGTCATTAAAGTTTAGTGAATAGGTGCAAATAATTTATAAATTTCTCATGTGACTAGTTTTGTTGTTGTGAGTGGTTAATTGACGAAATTGAATTGTGACTGGTTGAATTGAGGCTGTGACTGATGTTGTTTTTCTGATTTTGATAGAATTATTTAAAATTCTGATTTATGTGCTTATGCTGAGTTGGTTGGTTGTGGCTGTATTCTGATTATTGCGAATAAGTGTTTGCGGTTAATTTTAGTTATTTGATGTATCGGAGTGGCCGCGGAACTGACTTGCAACTGGTTGGTTTTGGTTTTAATGGTTATTGATGTTGATTCATGAATAATTAGGATTAAGTCTGAGAACTGTTAAAAGATTGAAGTTTAATTATTGAAATGTTTTCTTGAAAACTGACTTTTAAAACAAAATAGTAACTTTGCTAAAAATTAAATGATTTTAAAATAACTAGAATTATGGAAGGTTGATTTCTGGGATTACTAGTTGATTGAGTTGAATTTTGGAAAGGATTATATGATATACAGAAAGTAATTATGAATTAATGAGATTGGAGTATGATTGATTTGTTAAATTGTGAATGTCGGATTGATTGAGAAACGTCTATTTGATAATTGTTGAGAAAGAGCGAACACGTAAGGGTGGCTAAACTCGAGTTTTAAGCGAAGTGCTGACAAAATTTTTATAAAATTTGGGACTTTTTGAAATGCTATTTTAAAAGACTTGGTTTTAGAAAGTTAAATTATTTGAGACTTATTTAGTTGGGAAAAGATTTATTCTATTTTGATTTCGATTTATTAAGAAAGGTATAATGTTTTAAATTCTATCTTTTGAGAAGGGAGTTTGTTTTAAGTAATAATTTGAGTTCTGTTTATTAAGGAAAGAAATTTTTATTAAATGTTAAAGAAGTTTAGCTGTCTAGAAACTAAACGTTTTGAGGTTATGTAGGTGAATGAATAATATGTTGATGTGGAGATATGTATAGTTAAACGGTGATGTAGAAGTACGTTTACTAATATGGTGATGCGAAGGTATGAGTATGTAATTGGTGATGTGGAGGTATAATGAAAATAAAAGAAAATGATAAGCAATGAATGAAACAAAAGTTGAGAATTGTATATTAAATGGGCCTTGTACCAAATTGCTAATGTGAAAGTGCCCACCTAACTGATAGCCTAAGATTGCTAATGCGGGAATGTTCGCCTAACTAATAGCATTATCTTTTACCTTGATGCCAAGATATCCTAATTGACATGGGTTCGCCCATGATGATAATTGTACCTGACTGACATGATAAAGAAACCATATTCGGGGTTCACCCCTAGTAACGTCGGGTTGCAGGTAGACAACCGATGCATAAGCTCATGGCCTGCACTAGGTACAGGCATGCATCATAAATTGTTTGCGCATTTGATTGTGATTGTTTAGTGTTCATTCTTTCTGCTATGTGCTATCTGCTTCTTGTTAATTTTTAATTCTCTGTTTCTTGTTTGTATTTTTAAAAATTATATGATTTAACTTTCTTCAAAGCTTAGAACAAGATAATAAAATTAGGAATAATAGTCATAGAGAATAGCATGAGAATGACATTGATCCCAAAGAAAGAAGCCAAGAAAGAATTATGTCAGAGCCCACGATACGGAAGTAGCCGAGAGACTTAGCAAGCGAGTTATTACGATAGAGCCAAAACTCTAGGTTTTACGAGAGAGATGCGCTTTCACGATGTCACTTTACTGGGAACCATATAGGTTCTCACCTCTTCCTTTTTCCTTTCCCCCGTAGATGGAAGATCCAGACTTGATCGCCGCCACTGGAGTCATATTCAGAGAGGTACCAGAGGAGCACGTATTGTCGGACCCCACAGGACATGCTCGAAACTAGTCTTGAGCTGATGGTTGCAGACTTGTGCCTCGACGATAGAAAGAATGTATGATAGATGGTATTCGTTCCTTAGACTTTGCTTTCCCTCACTTCTGTAGCATTTTTTCATGCATGAGAATTTTCTGTAATCTCGTTACTGATTTAATTTTGTTATTAGTTTGGTGTTTATTTTATATTATATATCTCTAAAGATTGCTAATAGGTTTGTTAAGAAAAACATATAATAAAAATAAGCTAACATACGCAAGTTAGTACGAAAGGCTCATATGTAGTAAGTATTACCTAGTCTAGAGTATTATAGGGCTATTGGGAAGTAACACCTGATCACTGGCAGTGATCTGGACCTACCAAAAATTGGGTCGTTATAATTTCCATGTGGCACCACAAGAAGAGTTTATCAGTGTTGCTTTTGCAAAATGAGGATTAGACATACGCGAATCGTTTCTACAAGTGGCCAGGCAAATAAAATACTTCATAGTAGGGATCAACTACTTCACTAAGTGGATTTAAGCAGAGCCCCTAGGATCAATCACAACTCAATGAAGTCGGAAATTCCTCTATAAGAACATTGTCACGAGGTTTAGAGTTCTATTCTCCATTACCACTGACAATGGTGCTCAATTTACAAACTCAACATTCTAAAGCTTGGTGGCAAGTCTAAAAATTAAGCATCAATTCACATCAGTCAAGCCAACAAACATGCAGAAGCTGCAAATAAAGTCATATTGGCAAGCTCAAAAGAAGACTATAAGACGCAAAAGGAGCATGGTCTGAAGAGCACTTCCAAGTCTTATGGGCATATCAAACAACTCCCTATTGAGGTCAATAAAGAAAGTACAAGGGTAAGATTCTACAACGAAATTGGTAATATTCAGGCCCACAAAGAAGAGCTTGACCTCCTCCCAAAAGTCAAAGAACAAGCTCGGATAAGAGAGGGGCACTAAAACAAAGAAGGACAACCACATACAACAAGAAAGTCATAAGGAGGAAATTCTTCATGAACGACCTTATCCTAATCCGAAATTACATTAGAATATAGAAGTCGGGCGAAGAAAAATTAGTAGCCAATTGAAAAGGACCTTACAAGATTGCTGAAATCTTAGGAAGAGGTTATTACAAAGTGTCTGACCTCAAGGGCAGCGAATTGCCCAGGTCATGGCATGCTTGTAATACGAAGAGATACTTCAACTAGAAAGCAAATCTTGCTCTGTGTACTCTTTTTCCTTGACAAGGCATCATAGCAAGAGCTAAAAGTTATAAAAAAAACTCTTGGTGGCAACTAGCAAATACTTGTAAATAATTTTGAACAAATAATAAATGTCCTTTAAACAAATTTCTTTACGTAATTCTTTTTTACAACGACCTTTTAAGGTCGGTCAAAACAAGTTAAAAAGGCTTTTGGATCATGCATATGAACAAATCCTCCAAAAATAGCTTGGATAGAACGAGCTATTCTATATACAAGGATGAAAACCTTATAAAAACTTGAAAAGGGAGGGAATAAGTATGTAATCCCTTCACCTAACGCACCAATTCATGCTCGAAAAAATGCAAAAATTACGAGCCAACCTATTAAGTGGCGTTCGAATAAAGCAACGAGGTTTGAATGAGTGTCTAATAGTTATAGTACAACTTGATAATTTAAAGCAGCTCACGAGTTGTACAAAATTAAGCAAAAATAACATGTATTTCATGTGAGTTGTTCTTAAAACAAGTCATAAATCTTGAAAAACAATTTGGATCTAAACGAGTTGTACAATATCAAACCTAGAAAGTAAGCATGGCTATGGTTAAACAATTTGAAAGGCTACAAATAAACCTTAAAACTACTCACATCAAAAAAGTTGGATGAGGTTATACTAGTAAAATGAAATTTCAAAGAAAATGATTTGTATCAAAACAAATCATATGAAATCAAAATGGTTTTAGAAATGATTTGTACCACCACAAGTCATCATGTCTTAATAAATCTGACTACCAAGTTATGCAAGTTAGATCCAAAATACGAATTGGTCAAGAAACAAGTCATTCAAAAAACAACTTGTAACCTTTCTGAATACAAGCATGCTTATTAAGTAAATGATGCAAAGTCATAAGAATAATAAATCATGGTAATTAAAAAGCAAGCAATTAAGCCCAAGAAAGGGATAAAACAGTATTAAAATATTACAAACTAAATTTATTCTCACAAGACCCACAAGGGGTAGCCTGCATGACCTATTTGGTAGAAGTCAAATGAGGGATCTCTTTGATGACTGAAGTAGAACCTTTGAGGCTCTGAAGAGCTATTATAGTTTTCTCATCCTCCAAAATTAAGACAATCTCACCATTAACCACGATCTTATTGGGATCAATAGTTGAGAGGTCAACATCGGGGGCGATTACTTGAAATTGGGCCTTCAAAATCTCTAAGAGTATCCATGCCCTTTATAATAGAGTCTTCCAACTCTTTATACTCCATCTTCAACTCCTTTAACTTGGACATTAGCTCAAATTTCCCCCATAGACCTAGGTATAACTCTCCTCTGCTTTCTTCTTCAAAGCCTTCACCCTATCAAGCTTCTCGTTGGAGTCCTTCACCATCCCTCTCAGCGTAATAGCATCCAAATAGTTGAAAAGACATTCTTTTCAACCTCTCTTTTTTTTGGCTTTTTTTAGCTTGCCCATCTCCTTACGAAGATCGGACACTTCTTTCTGAGTAGTGTTGAGAGAAGTATGACGGAACTTCTTCAAAAGGGCAGTACAAACCCAGCAGTACAAAGGCTCCCCTTTGCTACCATTTCAATGTTCTTCTCTAAAGAGACATCATCCATGGCAATAGAACTCCCAGGGAGAATGTACTCCTTGCTAAAGGAAATAGCATCAAAACCATGGTCATAGACACTGCCGTACGTAATGGAAGGAGCTTTACGTTTGCAAGAGGTGTTTGAGTCTGACTCACTCTCTGATTCTGAAAAAGGAGGGACGGGAGGAACAACTTGGGTATCAGAGCCCTTTTTTCTTTATTTTCTAGTTGTTTTTAGTTAGAATTTATTATGTTTTATTATATTTTAGTGCAAAAATCTTCTTTGGATGCTACTTTGAGTTGTTTTGGTGTTTTTATTATTTCAGATAAAATTTGGGCAAATTTGGCAGAGTTTTGTGCAAAACAAGAGGAAGAAAGTAAATGTTGTCAACCCTGACCTTCTTGCACTCCAATGAGCATAACTTGAGCTATTGAAGTTTCATTGACGTGGTTTCAATGGCGTTGGAAAGCCAACTTCCAGAGCTTTTCAACAATATATAATAATTTATACTTTTCTTCTGGAATCACTGTCATAAAGGGCGCTAAATGTCAAGCTTAACGTTTAGCGCCTAGGAAGACAAAATCAGTGCCCAAGTCACTGCCAGTTCTGGCGCTGAACACCACCAAAGTGGCACCGAATACCTACAACAGCCCCGGACCCGAGAAACCTTCATAATTAATAAAGATTTGAAGACACCAAGTTTAAATTATAAGGAGGATCATTAGTTAGTCAAAGAGTCATTAAGAAAAGATTCTATTTGATTAGATTTGATTTTGTTTTGATTTAGTTTGAATTTGAACTATTAGATTTTATTTTGTTTTGATTTAGTTTGAATTTGAATTTTAGGTTTAGTCTTAGAGGTTTTTTTACTATAAATAGGGGACTTCTTTCTTTCCCAAGGGCCAACTTCTCTCGAAAGGGGATCTTCTCTCTTCCGCACTTTTCGAAATCCTTGTTTTTTCTGTAAGTCATGAGCCATTAAACCTCCTTGGTTAAAATGGATTAAGACTATTACTTTTCTATTTTAATTAATGTATTGATTCAGTTTCAAGGATTACTTTCATTCTTAATTTTATGAATCTGGGTGGAATGAGAGTATGACCCTTATTCTAGATGTATTCTTGTGACCCTTGGGAGAGGTCTCTTACCTGAACACAGCTTGAAAGTAAATTCCTCCTAAATTGCTAATTGCTTGAACTAATCTGGATACGTAACATATAATCCGTTTAGCTTTGGGTAATTAGAATTTTTGTGGCCATAAACTAGATTTGAATTTAACCCTCTAATCAGAATCAAGTGACCAAGAGATTGGCGGTCGATGAAGGTTAGAGGAGACTAAATCACTAAGAGATTAGGATTTACTCAATTACAGTTTGCCATGAAATGAATCTTACATGATTAAAATAGTTGGTAAGAAAAATTGATCCGAAAAAACAAAACATTTCCAATACCTTAACTGTTTCTCTTATTGATTTCTACACCAAACACATTGTTTGCTTTCTTTACTCTTTATTTATTGTTTAATGCTCTTAAAACCCACACAATCAACTTTTCTGCTTGCCTGACTAAGCTAATCATTCGACCATTGTTACTCAATCCATCAAGTCTCGTGGGATCAATCCTCACTCACTTGTGGTATAACTTGGTATGATCCGGTGCACTTGCCGTTTAGTTTGTGGATATTCTAATTCCGCACCAAAGCCTGAGTAAGCTTCCTGGGTTGAGAGGAGGTCGACCCTTTTTTAGGAAAAGAGGTGGGAGCATCAATCAACTTTCCCGCTTCTTTGAGTTGGGCCTGGCGAGCTGCTACGTTCTTCTTGGCTTGACGAAGTTTATTATAATGAGCTGAGCCACTAGTAATTTTTCTACAAAAGAGCAAAGATTTAGTAACAAAATAAGCATAGAAAATCTATCTAGAAATTAAATCTATCTACTTAGCTCAGTTTTAAAATCAGAAATTTCTTCATATCTAGGTAAGGAGATCAGCCTCAATTCTCAGTACAAGCAAAACATATACTGATCTCTCTCTCTCTCTCATTTCTATAAAAAGGCTGGGCCTTACTAATCGGATAGACTTCAAAATAATAATTTTTAAAGTCATGAAAGGAATCCTCAAAATTAAAAAACACCTTCATACCCTAAATAGATCGAAAAGAAGTCCATTGTTGCTTCTTAAAGCTAAAAGGTTTGGTGAATTGAAAGAGATAAAAGAGGATCTTAAGGGATACGAGGAGATCAAGCTCACGACAAATCAACTTATACACTTTCATGAAGCCCCATAAATTTGGGTGAAGCTAGGTAGGGGCATCTTTGGAGGTTAAAAGAACATCCATCTCAACCTAGTAAAGAAACATTCATACATGAACAAAAAATGTTTGTTCGGTGTATTATATCAGGCTTAGCAAATCCTTTCTCATGATATAGGGCCTCCAACACATAATTTTCTCCTTTTCTTGCCTCCTACAAATCCGATATTCAAGTCAAAATTCTTTTAACATCTCCCTATCAACTATAGACACAACATCCAATACCATGCTATCTACCTAATCTAGGTCGACGAAAATGTTAGAAGGCATAACTTGTACTACTGAACAAGACATATAAAAGATATACTTACAAAAAAAAGGGACAATAAAACGACTAAGTTACTAAAAATTGGAAAAAGCTGTAAGTTGAACAAATAAGTAAAACATTTTGCATCATCATGGGAACCTATTTTTTCTACCTTTAAACAACTACAATGGTCAAAAGAATGACTTACATCAACAAAGCATTAAAATGGCACCATTGTAGCCACAACAATGGTACCATTCACAGGAAACAAATCTTTGACTCGTAGGCAATCACAAAAATATCTATGATAAAGGCAAAATGTCTATGATAAAGGCATTTTCAAATCAAGAAATGCAAAAATATTTTTTGTGAAGCAACATTTTTAAAAATTCTCAAATAAAACAAGGAATGATTCTATAAAAATGATTTAAGAGTCGTTCAATTTTAAGAAACCAGAAAGGCATTTCCAGCACAAAAGAAGACAAAAAAAATCATTATCAAAAGAATTCAAACAATGAACAAGAGCTACAAACATACAAACGAAAGAAGTAGTAAAAAACTAACCTTTTGATGACGAAGAAGATACCGAACAATAAACTTAGAAAAATAGCAACCTCTAGAAAATGCAAGAAGAAACCTTGAAATGAACACCANTACGATTTTCTTGCAAGAGAAAATAGAGAACTTTTTTGAAGAAGAAGAAACGAAAAAGAGAAAGAAGAGAAGGGGTCACATTTATATAGTGATAGGGGTAAAAGAGTAAAGTCACCCCAATTTAAATGATGGCACACGTTTTCAGAAAAAAAGCGCACAAGCAGTTACAAAACAAAACGTTACAAAATGTTACAACTACTCAAAATCACGTCGAATACCTGACTTCTACAGATGCCAATCACGTCAGATTGTCCGACTTGAATCGGAAAGTTTTATCTAGACTCCACGGCCGACTTGATTAATTAATGCTTGAGCTTGAAATTTAGCCTCAAGTAGGGCACTCTTCATATCCTAACCCATTACAAGAGCTTGGCCCAAAATGATTAAAAGCTCAATCAACACTCTACAGAACAAGAGTCCAAATCTACACCACGGCCTGAGGTCGGACATAGCAACATAGGTCTAACTCTACTTGTTTAAATAAAAACTAACTCCTACAAATTCTCCTATTGATCTAGAAAGGAGATCTCAACAATTCCTAGATGAAAGGGGAGAATAACCACCCACCAAGATAAGAGGATACGCTATAGAAAGATAACTCATCATCCCTACTGCTATATCTACTAAAATTCTACCTAAAAATCTTATTAACTTAAGCATCAGAGTTCTTTGTAGGTACTCCCACCATCCTCTCCAAAGAGCTCAGACAGCAACATGTTGCTAAGAAGATAGAGGAGCATCTCATTCTAAAAGAATTCTAGACCTCGCATTCAAACCCAAATCACATTGGTTCTAGGTAAGCCTCGGAATAACTTTTAAATCCGAAAAAAAATTAATTCAACTTTTATTTTCCAACATCCAATTTTTTTTTTTTTTTTGAAGGA
>NC_029774.3:105940995-105952857 GCF_000817695.3 Arachis duranensis | reverse complement strand
CAAAATTTATAAATGGCTGAAATTCGTTTGACACCTCAAACTTTATTAGTTGTGCCCACCTAAAAATAATTAAACATACATTATAAATAATAAAATAATATTTTTGTAGATAAAAGTGTCATCCATATTCATCAAATATTTATAATAAATTTTTTTCATTTTCTATGTGTGTTATTGACTATTGGCATATATTATAAAATTTTTTATGTTATACTCTCAATGATTTTTTATTTTACACAATAATATTTTTTATATTAAAATAAATATTTAAATATGACGTAAAATAGAAGAATAAGGATAAATATAATCAAAAAAGAGGAATAAAAAAGTAGTTAATAGGTAGATGACACTTTTATTTATAAAAAATATTATTTATTATTTATAACGTGTATTTAATTAATTTTAGATGAGTGAATATAATAAAATTTTTTGAAGGGTTAGACAAACTTCACATATTATGTGGAATTAGGCAAACTTCGTCTTAAATATTAAGGATTGCCTAAGACTTAAGAGAACTTCCCAAAATAAAAATAAAATTTAAAAAGTAAAGATAAATTAAGTTTTTTAAGATTTTCTTTTATTTTATTTTAGAAAAATTCCTAAGCTACGCCTTTAATAAACATAGGTTGAGAGGAAAAGAAAGGGGGACTGGGGAGGGGCAAACCTAATATAAGATTTAAAATATATATTAAAAATAAACAAACAAAAATAAATATAAACCCCCTTCCTAACACACTCCAAAAGAATCTAATTAGTTTAGTTTTCATTTATGATGGAAAACTTAAAGAAATATTAATTTAAACTTTTAAAAAAGTGAAACAATTGTTTCCCTGTAAATTGTAAAGTAAAAATATCCGTACAGAGCAAAATGAGTGAAATACGAAATGTCATACAATATGGTCCAACATCCATAATGCAAAATACACAAAAGAAAACAACAATACAACATTACACAAACCATGGAAAATTAAGTACGCACACCCATTATCTTGCCTCTAGCTACTTCAGCTTTGTACAGATTGAAACACCTCTAATTTGAACCCAAAAATTAATTTGAAACATCCAAGTCCATATAATTTGCATCAAGACACTTCCTTTCGCATTGTCGAAACTGATTAATTACACGGATCTGAAAATATCTAATAAGGCAAATACTAGTGTTAAAAGATCCTAGGTTCTAGCACACTAACCACACTGGGGTCTACTAAAGGTCCGTGAATTGGTGGGCACTCAGTTGATATCCAGGGCACAGGTTGGCTGAATCCATAATTTTCTACTTTAGGCGCGTTGCTGTTCTACCTTGCCAAGAGACGAACAGAGGACGTTCTCGTCTAGTAGAAATTATAGTTTAAAGGAAAATGGTTAGAATTAGTAATTTTTTTTTTGTTTTATTTACTTAGCACAAACATTAAATTGTCTATAATAAATAAATTTTATTAATTTTTTAATTTATTCTCATTTTTTTTCATTCAATAAATTTGAAACAAAAAATATAATAATAAAAAATATAATTATAAAAAGTTAACAAGAATAATAAATAAAAAATAAAAAATAAGTTGTATTCTTGGTCTAGTCTCTGTGTCCTTCGTGCCAAGATGGACACAAAATACACTAATTCAGTGCCTTTGGAAACAATGTCTTTGTTTATGTCTCATCTGTCAAACACAATTTTGTGTTGCTGTGTTCCTGTCTCAGTGTCCCGTCCCTGTAAACAAAAGCAGCCTATATGTTAGGATCAAACTCTTGACCTTTCGGATCTAGAGTTTTAATACCATGTCATGATACCACTCATCAAAAAAGCTTCAACTAATGGAAAAGGGTAACACTAATGATTATATCTCTAATACTCCCTAAACCTCCATTATACATATTGAAGAAGTATTCCATTGGCTCCCTATACTTTCTCTTAATATTTTATTATAATGATATTTTATTAATTTATTTTGATAATTTACCTTTATAACTCATGGTTCTTCATTTTTGGCCACTTTCTGTTTTTTTTTCTTCTTCGTATATAATTTTGAGAATTATCTCTTTATTTTTTTTTCGTTATAAAAGTCGAAGTTCAATAGTCAATAAATTTTTGAGATTCGAGCGTTTAATTCAAAATTTTTTTAAAAAAATTAATCTGATTAAAGTATTTGTTTTTTCTTTATCTTCACAATTGTACTGGATTTGTCAAGGAAGGAAAGTGAGTTAGACATCGTCGATAAAAGAACATCGATTTTTGTGAGCTAATATAAAAAAACTAAAATTTGATAAATTAAACGTGAATGAGATATGTTTTGTTATTTGATTATTGATTGAATTTTTTGGAAATATATAAAACTATATTTATTTGATGTTTTGATAATTTTTTAAAAGCACAAAAAAAACATAAGTGTCGAACATCCAACTAAAATAAATCAAAGATGCCGGGTGCCCCCTTTCAAATAATCATAATTCATAACATATATGTATATAGTTGTTCTGGCCCAGTCCAACTAGACAAAGATCCGGATCCGGGGCACCCAATCCAGCGGCCTGACGAAATTGAACCGGGAAGCGACCTGAACGCCGCCTCCCCCTCTGCGTGATCAAGGACAGATGGAAAGGAAACTTCTAGAAAAGAGGGTCTACTCCTAGGGACCCACACGCGTACAAACTATATAAGAGGAGGGTCTTATCCCTCTTCGAGGTACGTCACCTAACTTTTACTCTATTTGCCGCCTTTGTATGGACACTGACTTGAACGTCAGAGTCCTTTTGCAGGTGGCCCCTCCACACCAAATCGCGACTCGGCGGGACCTCACGCCCCTAACCTCATCCCCTTCACATCGATCCGGGAGATCTTGACGCACGAAGGCAAAACGAATCCAGCATCCTCACCATCCCAAGCATCTGGCACTTCCGACCCGTTCAGGGACCGAGCAACCGAACATTGGCGTAGTCTGTGAGGATCCCTGGCATGAATAGATTTCTTGTTGGAACCAGTTGAAGGGCGTGAAGAACATGAAACGCGCGGGGAAGTGGGAGCCGCCGGACGAGCAGGGTGGCCTCCCTAGCTTCCTCTAACGAGTGCACGATATCCCCCTCTCACAGGGATGAACCTTCCTCCCGCTCTCATGAAAGAAGTCCCTTCGGGGGACGGGGGCGACAACACGAGAATCATGCAGGAATTGTGCCACATAGTGCAAAACCTTGAGAGGGAGCTCACGGCCAGGGATCGTTACTGACCTAGCCTGAGTCTCTGTCACACCCGATCTCCTCAGCGGAGAGCGGGACCTCAGGGAAGAAGTCCCCAGAGGGACCACATCAGGCGTAGAACGAGTGCTCGGTCCCCCTCGGCCCACGCTGAGTCAGAGGGCCAGGGCAAAAACAGGGAAAGACTGATAAACCCCTATTTTATGATTCATCTTGTGCTTAAATTGAGTGTTTTTATCAACTCTTCACCCACTTATTCATATGAATTTGTATGGCTTTACAATTCCTTTCTTATGATATGACATATGAGAAAACATGTTTCCTATGCTTTAGAAATATTAAATTTAATTATCCTTTATTACCATTCGATGCCGTGATTTGTGTGTTGAGTACTTTCAGGTTGTATAGGACAGTAATGACTTAAAGGATGGAAAGGAAATATACAAAAATGGAAGGAAAGCACAAATGGAGTTTTTGAAGAAAACCGACAGCGATGCGTCCGCGTGGACAACGCAAACGCGTGCTTTGCGAAAAGTGGCATCTGCGCGAACGCGTGCATGGCGTGAACGCGTGGCTCATGCAAAATACAGATGACGTGGACGCGTGATTGACGTGACCGCGTGGAAGAGCAACACTCCAGATGACGTGACCGCGTGACCCACGCAGACGCGTGACGTGCGCGATCTGCAGAAATTGCAGAAGTCGGACCCAGCAACTGGTGGACCCTTTTTGGTCCAGATCCAAGTCCAGAGAACACAAACTAAAGGCTATAAATTGGGAAATCCATCCATTCATCGATATAGATGATACAACATACATTCATACATAGTTTTAGGGATATAGATGTAGTTTTTAGAGAGATAGGTTCTCTCCTCTCTCATAGGATTAGGATTAGGATTTCTCTTAAAGGAATTAGGATTTTCAATCACAGGTTCAATGTTCCTTTACTTCAATTTCTCTTCTACTTTTATTTATCATATTATTTTATTTTAGTTTGTTAATATTGGCTTATGAACTTTTCCCATGTTGGATGTGATTTCTTTTATTAATAATTGAGGTATTTCAGACATATGATTTTTATTTAGTTTCTTACATTCTTGGCTTTAGTTGATTAATTGGTGACTCTTGAGTTGTCAAACTCATCGTGATTAATAATCGTATCTTTGTTGATTGATTTAGATTCCTATAACTCTAGTCTTTCCTCAGGAGTTGACTAGGACTTTAGGTGTTAAATTGATTTGTCCACTTGACTTACCTTCATAGTTAGAGGTTGACTTAGTGGGAGTAAAAATATAATTCTCATCACCATTGATAAGGATAACTAGGACAGGACTTCCAGTTTTCGTATCTTGCCAAGAGTTTTATTAACTATTGATTTATTAATTCCTGAAATTTATTTCTCTTGTTCAAACCTTTTTCAAAAACCCAAAATACTATTTTCCATAACCAATAATAAATCATACTTCCCTGCAATTCCTTGAGAAGACGACCCGAGGTTTAAATACTTCGGTTATCAATTTTATCAGGGGTTTATTACTTGTGACAACCAAACTTTTGTACGAAAGGATTCTCTGTCGGTTTAGAAGCTATACTTACAACGCAACTATATTTTTAAATTTCTTTACCGATAGGAAATCCGATCGTCAAAAATGGCGCCGTTGCCGGGGAATTGCAAACGTGTGCCTTATTATTGGTTATTGTAAATATTTTTCAAAAAAAATTTAGATTTTTATTTTAAAATTTTTATCTTATCTTATCTTATTTTTCAAAATTCAAATCTTTTTAAAAAAATAATATCTTTTTTTCAAAATCTTATCTTATCTTTTTTAAAATCTTATCTTATCCTTTTTCAAAAATCATATCTTTTTCAAAATCTTATCTTATCTTTTTTCAAAAATCATATCTTTTTTTTTTCAAAATATTTTCTTTTTGTTAGTTTTTGTTTCTATTTTCTCCTACTACTATGAACTCTCACCACTTTGGCTATGAGTCTGGTTACAACTATGTTGCAGGAAGAGGAGATTATAATAAGAACATGCATCAAGGTTGGAACAATCAAAGATGGGAGGAGCCACAAGGATTTGATCAACCCTCATGGCAACAACCACCTCCAATGGACTATCAACAACCATTCTGTGATGCATATCAAGGCAATGGCTATGGTGAGCGCTCTTTTGATTATCAACAACCACCACCGTATGCCTATGAACTCCCTCATCAACATGACTTTAGAGCACCATACTCACAAGCCCCTTACCACCACTCACCCCATATGACCCTAATCCTTATCCACTACACCAACCACCATATGAACCATATCCAGAACTACCACCTCAATATTCACCATCTCCATATCCTTATCAAAAAGAACCACCTCCGTATTATGAATCTGTTTCCCAAAATAATGAACCCTCCTATCCACCCCAAACCTCCATGGAGAACACACTCACTTCTCTCATTAGTCTCACCTCACAAAGGAGTGGAGCTTGCAAGTTCATTAGAAACCCCTCCCCCTAAGTTGCCATCATCCTTCACAACATTTAAGTGGGTAAAATTCATATCCCGTAGCTTTCTAATTCCACTTGAATATGGGCTACTAGAGACGGATGGTCAACTTAGAGCTCTTTGTGGCATTAAGAGTAAGAGGAAGATGGTTAGTGGTGGGCAACACAATCCTAGGTTCATTATGGCTGAAAGCTCAAAGTTTAAATGCAAGTGTTGGTGTAAAGCTCAACTGAATGGGTTTAGAAAGTTGTTTGGCCGCTTTGGTGAGAATTCAAATTACTTGCTACCCGGATGGAATCATAATGATCAACAAGAAGACGGGTACAAAAGCAAGGTTTGGGAACCCAGAATTCAATCTAGAAATCAATACTCTTGGGGCCTTGTCACTTGCTTTAACTTGCTTGAAGACTTTCTGCGTCTAGTTTGGGACCTCGGAGGCTGTTGGCATTCCAAACAGTGGTAGAGATTTCTGAATGAATTCAAACACAAGCCGCCATAACAAGAAGCTCACCAGAATGTTCAATTTAAGGACTTTAACCAAAAGTGCGAGGTGGGAGACAACCTACCATGGTATGATCGTTCCTTTTTCAGTTTTAATTTTAGTCTGTTTTTTTTTTATTTTTGAGTTTTGATTGAACTTGGAATCATGCATAACATTCATATTAGTATTGTATTCTGTATATTGCATATATATATAAAAAAATGCACGCGACACGACAGCGTCGCTGACGTGTCCACGTCAAATGTGTATTGGAAAGAAAATAAGATTGAACAGAGAGTCACGCGAAAGTGTGGCTAGAGGCGTGCCTTTGGCACATTTTGACCCACGCGACCGTGTCGTTGACGCGTCCGCGTCATGTGGTAAAAATGCCTCCCATGCGTCCGCGTCAACCATGCAAACGCGTGGCCCTGCAATTCGACGTAAAAAGGGTGTATGGCAGTAAGTTGGGCTGGAATGAGGCTGGACTCGTGCTAGAAGCACAAGCCCTACCACGCGAACGCGTGCCCCACGCGAACGCATGTCCCACGCGTCCGCGCCGTTTTTCAAAACAAGGCCAACCACGTGAACGCGTCCCCCACGCGACCGCGTCACCTTAAAATTTGGCAATATGAGTTTCAAACAGAGAGTTGCGCGACCGCGAGACTGCCCTCGCGCTAATGGCACAAATCGATCCACGCGACCGCGTGGATAACGCGTCCATGTCATTTCATAGAAGCGCTATCCGCATGAACGCATCACTCACGCGTCCGCGTCACAAGCGGCGCACAGCTTATCCAGATCAGCCAAATATCTTATCCTTTCTTCCCCATATCTAAATCTTTTCTTTCCCTTCTTATTTCTTTCTTCCTCCTTTTTACTTTCTTTTTCTTTTTCCATTGGTGTTAAAATTTTCTTCTTCAACTATTGCATCTTTTCTTGAATTATTTTGGTGCTTCATGACTTGTTTTATTCTGTTTGGGTATTATTATTCATTAATCAATGCTAATTTTTATAATACTAATATTCTTTTTGCATTGATCTGCACTTACATTATCTTGCATTACCCACACTCTCTTCCCTATTGTTGCAACTTTTGCACTATTGATATGCCATTTGCTTCCACTATTTTTTCACTTGCATGTTGTAGCTACCATGTAATTGAGACCCTTATTATTTTGCATTAACACCCATATTTTTTTCTATCTTTGTTTCTGGGTTATTTTTCCTCTTTTTATCTCCTTTTAGGCTGGCCACCAAAGAGGGGTACAGGAAGAGTCTACATGGGGCAACAAATAAGTCCATCTGCATAATCTATAGAAAAAGGAATCAGTTGGAGCAGCCCGTCCACTTGTACATCTTAGCATGCACCGAGAACGGTGCAATCTTTAAGTGTGGAGATGTCGATACCTATCTCCATGGGTTAGTTACCTTCTTCTCGACACCAATGTTTTATTTTCTTTGTTAATTCATTGTTGCATTTGCATGTTTGATTGCATAATTGTTTGATTTTATGCATATTCTACTTGGTTGAAAAATAATAAGTTTCTTCTAAAGACCCTATTTTTGAAAATTTTCACTAATTTAAAATCAAAATTTTTTTTGTGTTAAACTTGTTTGAAGTTGTATTTGAAATATGATTTTTGAGCCAAAGAACACACAACCTGTGAGATTTGAGCTTATTTACATGGTTACATTATTTAACCATAAATTTTTATTCTTGTGTGTTTTCTTCTTCATAATTGCAATCTTTGTTTTGTTCCATTCTATATGTCTATTATTTAGTGTATTTACATGCTTGCATATGATTGAGGCCATTATTTGTATTTTTTCTCACTTATCCCAAATAAGCCTACCTTTTTATGTCACCCTTGTTAGTCACTTTGAGCTTTTTAATCCCCTTCTGTTCTATAACCACATCACTAGCCTTAAGTAGAAAAAATAAATTAAATATCCCAATTGAATCTTTGGTTAGCTTAAGATAGAAGTTGTGCATCAACTAAGTGTGGGGAAACTGTGGGAACATGGGTTAATAAGGGAATGTATCATGTTTCTAATTTATTTTAATATTGGAAATTTGGGAACCTACTCATGAAAAACCAAATAGAAAAATATTGAAAAATTCATGTGCATTGATAAGCTATGATTATTTTTCTATTAAAAAAAGGAGAAAATCCAAAAATATTCAATAAATAAGTAAATAAATAAGGGGATAAAAATACCCCAATGTTAAGCTTTAATAGAAAGATTAATGCACATGTGATAAAGAAATATAAAAAATTTGGTACATGAGTATGTAATATAAAAGTGAGAATTATGGGTAGCTAGGCATGATTTTAGAAGTTATATAGAATGTATGTATGTTAGGTGATAGCTCAGGTTACTCAAAGATTCAATTTATAGCTCACTTAGCCATACATATACCCTCACCCTTACCTTGGCCCCATTACAACCTTGAAAAGACCTCATGATGTGTGTATTGGTACATTAAATATTTGTTGATTGGTTAGATGAAGAACAAAGTTTAGAAAGCATGATTAGAGAAGAGTAGAGTGATTGACCCTAGACACTTGAGAGTTAGAGTGATATACACTACCAGTAAGGGTTCAATGCTTGATTCTATGTTCCCTGCTTTTATGAGCTATCTTCTTACAAGTTTACTCGTCTCTTATTGTGTGATTTAAATTAGTGGAATTTAATTTATATTTGTCTTGGAGAACTTATTTACTTTTAACCAAGTAGGTAGAAACATTTTGCATGTAGTTGCATTCACATAGTTAGGTTGCATTGCATACTCTCTATCATTCTTCTTCACTCATTTATAGCTTTTCTTAAGCTTAGCATGAGGACATGCTAATGTTTAAGTGTGGGGAGGTTGATAAACCCCTATTTTATGATTCATCTTATGCTTAAATTGAGTGTTTTTATCAACTCTTCACCCACTTATTCATATGAATTTGCATGGTTTTACAATTCCTTCCTTATGATATGACATATGAGAAAACATGTTTCCTATGCTTTAGAAATATTAAATTTAATTATCCTTTATTACCATTCGATGCCGTGATTTGTGTGTTGAGTACTTTCAGGTTTTATAGGACAGTAATGACCTAAAGGATGGAAAGGAAACATACAAAAATGGAAGGAAAGCACAAATGGAGTTTTTGAAGAAAACCAATAGCGACGCGTCCGCGTGGACGACGCAAACGCGTGATTTGCGAAAAGTGGCATCTGTGCGAACACGTGGCTCATGCAAAATACAGATGACGTGGACGCGTGACTGACGCGACCGCGTGGAAGAGCAACACTCCAGATGACGCGACCGCGTGATCCACGCAAACACGTGACATGCGCGATCTGCAGAAATTGCAGAAGTCGGCCCCAGCAACTGCTGGACCCTTTTTGGTCTAGATCCAAGTCCAGAAAACACAGATTAAAGGCTATAAATTGGGAAATCCATCCATTCATCGATATAGATGATACAACATACATTCATACATAGTTTTAGGGATTTAGATGTAGTTTTTAGAGAGAGAGAGGTTCTCTCCTCTCTCATAGGATTAGGATTAGGATTCCTCTTAAAAGAATTAGGATTTTCAATCACAGGTTCAATGTTCCTTTACTTCAATTTCTCTTCTACTTTTATTTATCATATTATTTTATTTTAGTTTGTTAATATTGGCTTATGAACTTTTCCCATGTTGGATGTGATTTCTTTTATTAATAATTGAGGTATTTCAGACATATGATTTTTATTTAGTTTCTTACATTCTTGGCTTTAGTTGATTAATTGGTGACTCTTGAGTTGTCAAACTCATCGTGATTGATAATCGTATCTTTGCTGATTGATTTAGATTCCTATAACTCTAGTCTTTCCTCAGGAGTTGACTAGTACTTTAGGTGTTAAATTGATTTGTCCACTTGACTTACCTTCATAGTTAGAGGTTGACTTAGTGGGAGCAAAAATATAATTCTCATCACCATTGATAAGGATAACTAGGACAGGACTTCCAGTTTTCATATCTTGCCAAGAGTTTTATTAACTATTGATTTATTAATTCCTGTAATTTATTTCTCTTGTTCAAACCTTTTTCAAAAACCCAAAATACAGTTTTTCATAACCAATAATAAATCATACTTCCCTGCAATTCCTTGAGAAGACGACCCGAGGTTTAAATACTTCGGCTATCAATTTTATCAGGGGTTTATTACTTGTGACAACCAAACTTTTGTACGAAAGGATTCTCTGTTGGTTTAGAAGCTATACTTACAACGCAACTATATTTTTAAATTTCTTTACCGATAGGAAATCCGATCATCAAATACCAAGAAGGCAATAAGACCCCGTAATCTACACTCGGCCCTTCGCAGCTCAGGCTGAGTCGGAAAGCCAGGGAGAGAGTAGAGAGAGGCCGAAAAGGTGATGAGACCCCATAATCATGGGAGCAACCCCTTTCCACCACTCCATCCTCAAGGTCTTGCTGCCGAAATAGTTCGACATGCCGACAGACATGAGATATGATGGAAACCAAGATCCTCAGGAACACCTAACAGACTTTGAGGCCAGGATGAACCTCGAGAGTGTGGGAGATGAGGTGAGGTGTCGCGCTTTCCCGTTGACCCTAGCAGGACTGGCAATTCGATGGTTCAATGTGCTCCCACAAGGGTCCGTGACGACTGATGAGCGGATAATTTATACGCTTTTTGGCATTGTTTTTAGTATGTTTTTAGTATGTTTTTAGTATGTTTTAGTTAGTTTTTATTAGTTTTTATTTAAAATTCACTTTTTTGGATTTTACTATGAGTTTGTGTATTTTTCTGTGATTTCAGGTATTTTCTGGCTGAAATTGAGGGACCTGAGCAAAAATCTTATTCATAGGCTGAAAACGGACTGCAGATGCTGTTGGATTCTGACCTCCCTGCATTCGAAGTGAATTTTCTGGAGCTACAGAAACCCAATTGGCGCGCTCTCAATTGCGTTGGAAATTAGACATCCTGGACTTTCCAGAAATATATAATAGTCCATACTTTGCCCGAGATTTGATGGCCCAAACCGGCGTTCCAAATCAGCTCAAGACTGCCCGGCGTTTAATGCCGGAACTGGCACAGAAGTGGGAGTTAAACGCCCAAACTGGCACAAAAGCTGGCGTTTAAATCCAAGAAAAGTCTCTACACATAGAAGCTTCAATGCTCAGCCCAAGCACACACCAAGTGGGCCCGGAAGTGGATTTTTACGTCATTTACTCATTTTTGTAAACCCTAAGCTACTAGTTCTCTATAAATAGGACCTTTTTGCTATTGTATTTTCATCTTGGTAGCTATCTTTGAGTAGTCTTATGCTATCTTAGATCATGGGGCTGGCTTCACGGCCATGCCTAGACCTTGTTCTTATGTATTTTCAACGGTGGAGTTTCTACACACCATAGATTAAGGTGTGGAGCTTTGCTGTACCTCGACTATTAATGCAATTACTATTATTCTTCTATTCAATTCAGCTTATTCTTGTTCCAAGATATTCATTCGCACTCAAGAACTTGATGAATGTGATAATTATGTGACGCTCATCATCATTCTCACTTATGAATGCGTGCCTGACAACCACTTCCGTTCTACATGCAAACAAGACTTGAATGTTTATCTCTTGGATTCCTTAATCAGAATCTTCGTGGTATAAGCTAGAATTGATGGCGGCATTC
>NC_029774.3:105938883-105940176 GCF_000817695.3 Arachis duranensis | reverse complement strand
TTACAAAATCATAAAAACCAAAAATATTTTATGTTTCTTGTTGAGTCTAGAGTCTCATTTTAAGTTTGGTGTCAATTGCATATTTTTGTTCTTCTTGCATTCATTCATGTGTCTTAAGTGATCTTCAAGATGTTCTTGATGATTTACTTACTCTGATCTTTAATTCTCTTGTCTTGAGTATTTTTGTTGTTTGTCATATGCATTCTCAACTTGTTAGTGTAAGTAGTGTACAAACTTCTAGGTTTGGTGTCCTGCATGCATTGTTTATTTGATTTTAGTTGCATTTTGATTATTCCTTATTATTAAAAATCCAAAAAATTATTTTTAATCTGTGTCTTTTCAAGTCAATAATACAGAGAATTGAAGATTCAGAACATACAGCAGAGGAATTACACAGAAAAAGCTGGGCGTTCAAAAACGCCCAGTGAGGAAGACAAGCTGGCGTTTAAACGCCAGCCAGGGTGCCTGGCTGGGCGTTTAACGCCCAATAGGGTAGTGCTTTGGGCGTTAAACGCCAGAATGTGCACCATTCTGGGCGTTTAACGCCAGGATGGTACAAGAGGGAAGATTCTGTTTTCAATTCAATTTTTTTCAAGTTTTCAACATTTTTCAAAATCAAATCTTTTTCAAATCATATCTTTTCAATCATATATTTTCAAAATCAATTTCTTTTCATTTTCAAAAATACTTGCTATCAATTAATGATTTGATTCAACATTTCAAGTATGCTGCCTTTTCTGTTGAGAAAGGTTTAATATTTGAATCATATCTTTACTTGTTAGCCAAGTCATTAATTTTTTTAAAATCAAATCTTTTTTAAATTGTTTTCAAATCATATCTTCTCAATCACATCTTTTTAAAACCATAACTTTTCAATCATATCTTCTTAATCACATCTTTTTCAAAATAGTTTTCAATCTTATCTTTTTGATTTCTAATTTCAAAATCTTTTTCAAAAATCACTTGATTTCTTTTCCACTCTTAGTTTTCGAAAATCAATTAGTATTTTTCAAAATGCTTTTAAAATCTTTTTAATTAATTTTCGAAAATTTCTTCCCCTATTCTCACATCCTTCTATTTATGGACTAACACTATTCCTTGAACAATTCGAACTCCATCTTTCTTGATAAGTTTGAATTTTCTACCTCTGCCTTCCATTTTTCTTTTCCTCTGACTCCTCAAGGAATCTCTATACTGTGACATAGAGGATTCCATATTTTCTTGTTCTCTTCTCTTTCATATGAGCAGGAGCAAAGACAAAAGCATTCTTGTTGAGGCTGACCCTGAACCTGA
>NC_029774.3:105938118-105938788 GCF_000817695.3 Arachis duranensis | reverse complement strand
TATCCCTGCCATTGGAGCAAACAACTTTGAGCTTAAGCCTCAATTAGTTTCTCTAATGCAACATAATTGCAAGTTCCATGGACTTCTATTGGAAGATCCTCGTCAGTTTTTAGCTGAATTCTTGCAAATCTGTGACACTGTCAAGACTAATGGGGTTGACCTTGAGGTCTACAGACTTATGCTATTCCCTTTTTCTGTAAGAGACAGAGCTAGGATATAGTTGGACTCACAACCTAAAGAAAGCCTGAACTCATGGGAAAATCTAGTCAATGCCTTCTTGGCAAAGTTCTTTCCACCTTAAAAATTGAGTAAGCTTAGAGTGGAAGTCCAAACCTTCAGACAGAAGGAAGGAGAATCCCTCTATGAAGCTTGGGAAAGATACAAATAATTGATCAGAAAGTGTCCATCTGACATGCTTTCTGAATGGAGCATCATAGGTATCTTCTGTGATGGTCTGTCTGAACTGTCTAAGATGTCATTGGATAGCTCTGCTGGAGGATCTCTTCATCTGAAGAAGACGCCTACAGAAGCTCAAGAGCTCATTGAAATGGTTGCAAATAACCAATTCATATACACTTCTGAAAGGAATACTGTGAACAATGGGACAAATCAGAAGAAAGGAGTTCTTGAGAATGATACTCTGAATGCCATATTGGCTCAGAACAAAATA
>NC_029774.3:105937882-105938036 GCF_000817695.3 Arachis duranensis | reverse complement strand
CACCAGGCAGTACTAAGGACGCTTCATCTGAAGAAGAAGCTTATGATCCTGAGAACCCTTCAATGGAAGAGGTGAACTACATGGGAGAACCCTATGGAAATACCTATAATCCTTCATGGAGAAATCATCCAAATCTCTCATGGAAGGATCAACA
>NC_029774.3:105936869-105937708 GCF_000817695.3 Arachis duranensis | reverse complement strand
ATCAAAACCACTCAAAGTTTCATGACTGAAACAAGGTCCTCCATTAGGAATTTGGAGGCACAAGTGGGTCAGCTGAGCAAGAAAATTACTGAACTCCCTCCTAGTACTCTTCTAAGCAATGCAGAAGAGAATCCAAAAGGAGAATGCAAGGCCATCAACATGACCTACATGGCCGAACTATGAGAGGAAGAAGAGGCAGTGAGCGCCACTGAGGAAGGCCTCAATGGACGTTCACTGGCCTCCAATGAGTTCCCTAATGAGGAACCATGGGAATCTGAGGCTCACACTGAGACCATAGAGATTCCATTGGATTTACTTCTGCCATTCATGAGCTCTGATGAGTATTCTTCCTCTGAAGAGGATGAAGATGTCACTGAAAAGCAAGTTGCCAAGTACCTTGGAGCAATCATGAAGCTAAATGACAAGTTATTTGGTAATGAGACTTGGGAGGATGAACCCCCTTTGCTCACCAAAGAGCTGGATAACTTGTCTAGGCAGAGATTACCTCAAAAGAGACAGGATCCTGGGAAGTTTTCAATACCTTGTAACATAGGCACCATGACCTTCAAGAAGGCCTTGTGTGACCTAGGGTCAAGTGTAAACCTCATGCCTCTCTCTGTAATGCAGAAGCTAGGGATCTTTGAGGTACAAGCAGCAAGAATCTCACTAGAATGGCAGACAATTCAACAAAACAAGCTTATGGACTTGTAGAGAATGTTCTGGTAAAAGTTGAAGACCATTACATCCCTACTGATTTCATAGTCCTAGAGACTGGAAAGTGCATGGATGAATCCATCATCCTTGGCAGACCCTTCCTAGCCACAGCAAAGGCTGTGATT
>NC_029774.3:105934958-105936042 GCF_000817695.3 Arachis duranensis | reverse complement strand
TTTTGCTCGCCACTTGGTGCAGGGATGACTTTTCCTTGACACCTCAGGATCTGTGGACCCCACAGGATCCCCACCTACCCCATCACCCTCTCTCTTCTTCTTCACCCATTCACCAATCACCTCAAACCACTTTTCCTCCCAAACCCACCCTCACAAAGCCGAACCTTACCCCTCTCTCCACCCCTATATAAACCCATCTTCACTCCTTCATTTTCACACAACTTAAACACTACTTCTCCCCCTTTGGCCGAACCACAAAGCCATCTCCATCTCCTCTATTTCTTCTTTTTCTACTCTCTTCTTTCTTCTTTTGCTCGAGGACGAGAAAATCTTTTAAGTTTGGTGTGGTAAAAGCATTGATTTTTGTTTTTCCATAACCATTTATGGCATCCAAGGCCGGAGAAACCTCTAGAAAGAGGAAAGGGAAGGCAAAAGCTTTCACCTCTGAGTCATGGGAGATGGAGAGATTCATCTCAAGGGTGCATCAAGACTACTTCTATGAAGTTGTGGCCTTGAAGAAGGTGATCCCCGAGGTCCCTTTCAAACTCAAAAAGAGTGAATATCCGGAGATCTGACATGAGATCCGAAGAAGAGGTTGGGAAGTTCTTACCAACCCCATTCAACAAGTCGGACTCTTGATGGTTCAAGAGTTCTATGCCATTGCATGGATCACCAAGAACCATGATCAAAGTGTGAACCCGGACCCAAAGAATTGGCTTACAATGGTTCGGGGGAAATACTTAGATTTTAGTCCAGAAAATGTAAGGTTGGCATTCAACTTGCCCATGATGCAAGGAGATGAACACCTTTACACTAGAAGGGTCAACTTTGATCAAAGGTTGGACCAAGTCCTCATAGACATTTGTGAAAAGGGCGCTCAATGGAAGAGAGATTCAAGAGGAAAGCCGGTTCAACTGAGAAGGCATGACCTCAAACCCGTGGCTAGAGGATGGTTGGAGTTTATCCAACGCTCAATCATTCCGACTAGCAACCACTCTGAAGTTACTCTAGATCGGGCTATCATGATTCATAGCATCATGATTGGAGAAGAAATAGAAGTTCATGAGGTTATAGCCCAAGAACT
>NC_029774.3:105932551-105934241 GCF_000817695.3 Arachis duranensis | reverse complement strand
GAGTGAGATGCCAAAACTATTCAGAGGCAAAAAGCTAAAGCCCCGCTCATCTAATTAATACTGATCTTCATAGATATTTTTGGAATTCATTGCATATTCTCTTCTCTTTATCTTATTTGATTTCCAGTTGCTTGGGGACAAGCAACAATTTAAGTTTGGTGTTGTGATGAGCGGATAATTTGTACGCTTTTTGGCATTATTTTTAGTATGTTTTTAGTATGTTTTAGTTAGTTTTTATTATATTTTTATTAGTTTTTAGTTAAAATTCACTTTTCTGGACTTTACTATGAGTTTGTGTGTTTTTCTGTGATTTCAGGTATTTTCTGGCTGAAATTGAGGGACTTGAGCAAAAATCTGATTCAGAGGCTGAAAAGGACTGCAGATGCTGTTGGATTCTGACCTCCCTGCACTCGAAGTGGATTTTCTGGAGCAACAAAAGCCCAATTGGCGTGCTCTCAACGGCGTTGGAAAGTAGACATCCTGGGCTTTCCAGCAATGTATAATAGTTTATACTTTGCCCGAGATTTGATGGCCCAAACCGGTGTTCCAAATCAGCTCAAAACTATCCGGCGTTAAACGCCGGAACTGGCACAAGAATGGGAATTAAACGCCCAAACTGGCATAAAAGCTGGCGTTTAACTCCAAGAGAAGTCTCTACACGAAAATGCTTCAATGCTCAGCCCAAGCACACACCAAGTGGGCCCGGAAGTGGATTTTTATGTCATTTACTCATCTCTGTAAACCCTAGACTACTAGTTCTCTATATATAGGACCTTTTACTCTTGTATTCTGATCATGGTAGCTACCTTTGTTCTTATGCTATCTTAGATCATTGGGAGGCTGGCCTCACGGCCATGCCTAGACCTTGTTCTTATGTATTTTCAACGGTGGAGTTTCTACACACCATAGATTAAGGTGTGGAGCTCTGCTGTACCTCGAGTATTAATGCAATTACTATTGTTCTTCTTTTCAATTCAGCTTATTCTTGTTCTAAGATATTCATTTGCACCCAAGAACATGATGAACGTGATGATTATGTGACACTCATCATCATTCTCACTTATGAACGAGTGCCTGACAACCACTTCTGTTCTACAAGCAAACAAGGCTTGAATGTTTATCTCTTGGATCCCCTGATCGGAATCTTCGTGGTATAAGCTAGAATTGATGGCGGCATTCAAGAGAATCCGGAAGGTCTAAACCTTGTCTGTGGTATTCTGAGTAGGATTCAATTCTAAACCTTGTCTATGGTATTCCGAGTAGGATTCTGGGACTGAATGACTGTGACGAGCTTCAAACTCCTGAAGGCTGGGCGTTAGTGACAGACGCAAAATAATCACTGGATTCTATTCCAACCTGATTGAAAACCGACAGATGATTAGCGTGCTGTGACAGAGCACGTTGAACTTTTTCACTGAGAGGACGGGATTGTAGCCACTGACAACAGTGATGCCCAACATACAGCTTGCCATGGAAAGGAGTAAGAAGGATTGTATGAAGACAGTAGAAAAGCAGAGAGACGGAAGGGACAAAGCATCTCCATTCGCTTATCTGAAATTCTCACCAATGAATTACATAAGTATCTCTATCTTTATGATTTATTCATATATCATCTATAACCATTTGAATCTGCCTGACTAAGATTTACAAGGTGACCATAGCTTGCTTCATACCAACAATCTCCGTGGGA
>NC_029774.3:105932087-105932455 GCF_000817695.3 Arachis duranensis | reverse complement strand
AAAGTTGTGATAAAGAGTTGAGATTACAATTGTGCGTACCATGTTGATGGCACCATTGATGATCACAATTTCGTGCACCAGTACGTCACCTAACTTTTACCCTAATTGTCGCCTTTGTACGGACACTGACTTGATCATCGGAGTCCTTTTGCAGGTGACCCCTCCACACCAAATCGCCACTCGGCGTGACCTTATGCCCCGACCTCATCCCCTTCACGTTGGCTCGAGAGATCTTGACGCACGAAGGCGAACCGAATCCAGCATCCTCACCATCCTCAAGCATGTGGCACTTCTGACCCGTTCAGAAATCGAGCAACCGAACAATAGTATAACGTATAATAATCCTAAGGACGCCAGCACCCAAGCTA
>NC_029774.3:105920831-105931897 GCF_000817695.3 Arachis duranensis | reverse complement strand
ATTTTATTAAAATTATAGAATGAAAACGTAACTAATTTTAAATGCGGAAGAGTTAGTGTAATTAATAAAAAGTTAGATAGTTAAAGTATAGTTAATTAAAACTTATGAACCAAATTATAATTAATTAAAATTTTTAAATTAAACATAAGTTATAAAGTGTAATATTTAGAAATAAAAGATGTAAAAAGAATTTAAACAAAGATTGAGGTAAGTGGCTTAAATTCGTAAAATTTAAGAATATTATAGTAATTATAATAAAAAACGTAGAAAGATAATTTAGTGGCCTAAACTCTAGGAATTTTTTCATAAAATATTTAAGAAAAGACTCGAGAAGAGATTTATAATTGATTATAGTACTAAAGAAAGATTAAGAATATCAAGAGAAGACATTAATATAAGAAAAAAGAGAAATAAAATTACCAGGAGCAGACTATGCCCTAAAAGATCTAAGTAAGGCAAGTGAAAGAAACTAAGATTGATTAAGATTATAAAAGAAATAGAGAAAGAATAATGACACCTGAGAATAAATGACGGAAAAAATGGATATCAAAGAATGTAATTGAGAGAAAGGAATAAAAGAAAAAGAGATACTAAAAGGAGTTATAGCGATTTAAAACTGATAATTGAAAGGAACGGTTAAGGAAAAATGAGTAGAAAAGGATTTATAGAAAAAGAAAATTGATAGGTAAATGTTGATTGGGTCTTGGTGTCGATTGTATAGTGGGGATACCCACAGACTGAGAACTGCTTTTCAGGGATATGCATATCTGTAGAAAATGGGTTAAAAGTCAAATGATGTGGCTTCAACCAAACCACTTCAACTCAACTAATGTGGCTTCGGCCATACGACTTGCATGCAACTAATGCAACTGAAAAGCTATATTTGGGACTTGTGCCCTGATAATGTCGGGTTGCAGGGTGTAAACCGACATGTGAGATTATGGCATGCATAAGACAGACATGCATCATACTTGTTTGCCGCATATACTCTCTGATGTATATTCTGTACGTGTGTGTGCTTTTTTTGTTGTATTCTTTTTCTGTAGTCTCTATTTATTTACTATTGTCTTGTATTTTTTGTTTATCTATTATTTCCTATATTTCATGTTCAACTACGGTTATTTGGTAATAATAAAGAATTAATGAACTTAATTAACAATTTCGATTTTATTAAGAACCTCAAGTTCTTACCCCCTTTTTTCCCTCTTCAGATAGAGTTCCAGTGGCCTAGTAATTACGTATGAATCATACGGAGGGGTGATGGATGATATCATGCATTTTGGTGACGTTCAACTTGGCCCGAATTTTAAAGATCTAGAGTATTATTCTCTCACCTTTGTAATGTAAAGGGATTAGGGGTATATATATATAATATATATATGTGTGTTCTATGATTTTATCTTTGAACGTTTCTGCTTATCGACCCAAACATTTTTAAGAAAAAATTTTTTTGGCAAAATAACTGCACTTTAATAATGAAACAATCTAAACAGTCTGATATAATAAATATTAGTTACTAAATAGAAAAGTAAGTTAGTAACGCCTAACTTTTAGTGTGATTATGACATGTTAGAAATTAGGTCGTTACATGCAAAATTCTTGATAACTATAGGTACAAATTATATGCTTATTGTGTGTAAAACATCTGTAAATATTAGTGCAAATTATTACTAGTCAAATACTGACAAAAAATAATTTACTAGTTATATAGTATTACTCTATAATTAACTCATATGACGATATAAAAGTAATTTCATAGATACTTTTTAGATTTTATTTTTGACATCTATATTTTTGTATTGCATACAATATTTAAAATAAAACTGATATCAGTAAAAAAAATTAGGATACAACAACAACAACAACAACAACAAAGTCTTGTCCCACTAAGTGGGGTCGGCTACATGAATCAAACAACGTCATTGTGCTCTGTCATGTATCATGTCTACAGAGAGACCGTTTACATGTAGATCTCGTTTGACCACCTCATGGATGGTCTTCTTAGGTCTTCCTCTACCTTCCGCCTTTTGTCCATCTTCCATCTCATCCACCCTCCTGACTGGATGTTCTATCGGTCTTCTTCTCACATGTCCAAACCACGTGAGACGCGATTCCACCATCTTTTCCACAATGGGTGCTACTCCAAATCTCTCCCTTATATCTTCATTCCTTATTTTATCCAATCGCGTATGACCACTCATCCATCTCAACATCTTCATCTCTGCCACACTCAACTTATGTTCGTGCTCCCCTTTAGCCACCCAACACTCCGTACCATACAGCATAGCCGGTCTTATAGCGGTGCGATAGAATTTACCTTTAAGTTTTAAAGGCACTTTTTTGTCGCATATAAAACCAGATGCACTCTGCCATTTTGACCAACCTGCTTGGATCCTATGATTTACATCCTGTTCAATCTTTCCATTATCCTGTATGATGCACCCAAGATACTTAAAACTTTTAACTTTTTGTAGGATATTTTCTCCAATCTTCACCTCTATATTGGGGTTTTCCCTTCTCAGACTGAACTTACATTTCATATATTCCGTCTTGCTACGGCTTATGCGCAGACCATACACTTCTAGAGCTTCTCTCCATAACTCCAACTTCTTATTTAGGTCTTTCCTTGACTCTCCCATAAGGACGATATCATCGGTAAAACGCATGCACCATGGCACAGGCTCTTGGATGTGCTCTGTGAGTACTTCCAAGACTAATGTGAAAAGGTATGGACTTAAGGATGATCCTTGATGTAATCTTATACCAATAGGAATTCCTCTGTCACACCACCTTGAGTTTTCACACTAGTTGTGACCCCATCATACATGTCTTTAATTGCCCGAATATATGCGATCCTTACTCTCCTCTTTTCTAAAACCGTCCATAAGACCTCCCTTGGTACCCTATCATACGCTTTTTCCAAATCAACAAACACCATATGTAGATCCCTTTTATTACTACGATACCTCTCCATCATCCTTCTTAATAGGTATATCGCTTCAGTGTTAGATCTGTCTGGCATAAATCCAAATTGGTTCTCTGTTACTTGTGTCTCTTTTCTCAACCTCCGTTATATCACCCTTTCCCATAACTTCATAGTATGACTCATAAGCTTAATCCCTCTATAATTTCCACAACTTTGTATATCCCCCTTATTCTTGTGGATAGGTACCAAGGTGCTCTTTCTCCACTCATCAGGCATCTTCTTTGACCTTAAAATCTCATTAAAAAGCATGGTTAACCAGTTGATGCCTTTTTCTCCAAGACCCTTCCAAACCTCAATCGGGATATTATCAGGTCCTACTGCCCTGCCATTTTTCATCTGCTTTAGAGCCTCTTTTACCTCGAAGTCTCGAATCCTTCGATAGTAGTCAAAGTTTTGATCTTCTTCCCTTGTGCATAATCGACCAAGGCTTGGAAGAGTCTTATGTCCCTCATTAAATAACTCGTAGAAGTAGCTCTTCCACCTTTCATTAATCTTCTCCTCTTGAGCCAACACCTCTCCATCCTTATCCTTTATGCACTTAACCTGATTCAAATCTCTCGTTCTTCTTTTCCGACTCTTTGCAATTCTATATATACCTTTTTCTCCTTCTTTCGTGCCCAAAGACTGGTGGAGACTCTCATATGCTCTTGTTCTTGCTTCACTTACAGCCACTTTTGTCTCTTTCTTAGCCGCCTTATATTTTTCCCAGTTATCTGCATTGCGGCATAAAGACCACTCTTTAAAACATTCCCTTTTTATCTTTATCTTTTCTTGTATACTCGCATTCCACCACCAGGACTCCTTGTCTCTTAGTCCTATTCCTTTAGATTCACCAAAACTTTCTTTTGCTGTTCTTCTAATAACTTTTGCCATCTCCCTCCACATCTCTTCCGCGTTTCTATTCCCATCCCACTTTGCCTCTTCTCCTACCCATCTTAGGAAGCTTCATTGTTCCTCACCTTTCATCCGCCACCACCTCGTCCTTGGGTTCTTCATATGATATTAAATACTAATACTTGTATAACTAATTAAATAAAATAATTAAAAATAATGTAAAGTTTAAATTAAGTAAAAATTAGAGTGACAAATTTTATATTAAGTCTTAATTCAATTTTTATGATATATGACCCATAAATTTTTAAAGGTGAATTCTCCCGTGCCTTTAATTTGCTGCCGAAATTGCCGAAAAGTAACAAATGGGTCCCAATAGTCAATTCATTGGGTTAACCGGGTGGCATCGTTAACACTGTTGCAGCATATTATTATTTTTGAATTTAAAAGTAGTAAATCCACTAAAAACTAGGATAGATGACATGTACAATAGTCTTTCATGGTTCCTAGATTATGAGAATTAAAAAAAATCTTATTAACAAAATCAATAAATTGAATTTTTAATAATAATTAAAAAAATAATAATAACATCAACAATAATATTAATAATAAAATGTAGAAAAAATTATACTTTTTTTATGAGAAAAATTAAAATGATACTTCTTTTTCTTTTATTTGTAAAATATACACTTTTTTTATAATTTTTTAAAAAATTACTCTTGAATTCATTTTAAAATTTTTGTATTTAAATTATTTTTTACAAAAATACCGTTTAACAAAAATTTTATTTTTTGTGATTAAATTTTGTTTACCAAAATACCGTTTAATCAATTATTTTTTACTAATTAAATTGCAAAATTTTCGTTAACAATTATTTTTGTATTTTATTATTAATTTTCGATATCAATGTATATTATTTTAGCATTAAATTAAAAAAATCTTACCACTGTTAATATGTATAACAATTAATATTAATAAATAATTTATTTTATAGAACTATTAAAAATTATTAACAACTTTATCAATACTTATAAACAAGTTGAGAGGGATAAATTTAAAATTTAAAAAATTCACATCTCATTTCTTCACATCTTTAGAAAATTAGTTCCTTAATAATAAAAAAATTATTGAAGGTTATGTTAGAAAAACATAATTCAATCATTAATTTTTTTTAAAAAAAATTATGTTAATAAAATACAATTTAATCAATAGAAAAATAATTTGTTAAAGAGTATTTTGCTAGACAAAATTTTGTTACAAAAAAAAAATTTTTTGTAAAAAAAAATTATTTTTCTTAGAAAATGGATAAAGTTAATGGTAGTTAACATAAAAAAAATTTAAATGGATTAACGAGGAGGTTTTTTAAAAATTATAAGAAAAAAATGTATATTTTACAAATAAAGGAAAGGAGTGTGTCATTTTAATATCTCTTAGAGGGGGAGAATGAAATTTTCTCTAAAATGTATTATTAACAAGATCGACAATAATAATAAAATTTATTATAGTGTTTTTTTATTATTTTATAATAAAATTTATTGAAAGTTTGTTAAGGATGAAAATAAATTTTAAATATTATTTTTAGTAAATAAAAATTTATTGAAAATTAAAGTGTTGAATTTAAATATTTTTAAACATGTATTTGACAATTAGAAATTAATTAATATTGTGAAGAAGGTGTTGTAAAAAAGTGAGACTTTAAAATAGCGTTTGAAAAAGAGACTGAAACTTAGAGACAGAAATTTAATTAAGTGTATGTGTTGTGTTTGGTGTAGGATGTACATGACTGAATTATATCTCAGTATTTTATTTGGTTCAAAATAAAAAATAGAGATTGAAAATACATAAAATGACTAAGTTACCATAACTATTTAAATGAAAAAATAAAAAACAAAGAACCCTAACTTAGGGGTGAGAAACAAGCAAAAATTTGTCGGGTCGGCTCGCATAACTCGCCAAAAAGGTAGGCTGAGTTAAAAATTTGAGATCACTATACTAAAAAAGCCCACCTAATCTGCACGCTTAATCCATACGTTTTGGCGGGTTTTGGCCGGACGGGGTATATTGACCCAGCAAACTTTTAGCTTTAAGGTGATACTTGAATTCAGGGTGTTATTTTTGTGCCTGTATTTGGAATATTTGTTCGTTTTACTTTAAGTTATAATTTGGACTATATTTGATTGGTTAGAGATTTGGACAATGGGACACGCACCTGAGCGAGTTGCTGACTGCTTCTGTTTAACAGAGCTAGTAAGAACGAGGTGACAAAAGCAATAACACAGGAATTACGAGGTTGTGGTGGTCCTACAGGCGGTAACAAGGCCGAGGCATAATTATCAGAAGTGGACCGGATCGGCCAATTCGACCGGAAAACTAGTGAACTGGTAGTTTGGTTGGTTCGGTTGATGCTATGAACCGAAAACGCAAATGACTCAATCAACGATGGTTAAATCCGTTGAAAACTGGTCGGTTCGTGTCTAAACCACTGTTGACCCGTGCGAGTCCACGGATGCACTCGCAGGCTACGAATCACCGTAGGAGCTCCGCTGTGCAGAAAACCTTGATAAATGGTTCGAACAGGGAACCTAATGCATGCAAGGTCCCCTTTTATACGAAAATGGATCATCTCCAGTTTTTTTAACACTTGAGATTGATCTTTTCCAGTTTTTTTAATATTTGAAGAAATGCAGTATGATCTCTCACCATTAACTTTATAAGTGGGATCAAAATTAAATATAAGAGAGAGAATAATAAAGAGTAAGAGATCACAATTAACACCATCTAGTTTTTTCTTCACTGAAGAGGATCCACTCCCCCTCTTATACCACTCTACCAACACATTCTTCATAACATATACAACGAAAGATAATTATATGCTAAGTTTCAATGAATTTCATTTTTTATTTTTTTTAACATGAATTCACATTGATACCAAATTTAATATATTGATTGTGTTATATTTTTCTCTCTTTTATTCTTTTAAATTAAAGAAGTGTTTTATACTAATAATTAATTTATTATCTTTTTTGCATCATAAATTATATATAGGAATTGATATTTGATTGTTATTAATATATTTGTTAAAACATATATTTTAAGTTTTAACTTATAATTTTATTTTTATGATTTTATCTAATTATGACTGGTCAACCAGGTGAATTAGCGACTCACCAGTTGACCCAGTGACCCAATCTTATGATCAGGTTAATTATCGGTTCGGTTCTGATAACTATAAGATCGAGATTTTTATTAGGTTTTTCAAATTATTGTGTCTCTACTTTTTAAAAGTACTAACAGAAATAAAAATTTGTGTCTTAAAATTAAAAATTTAATTATAATTCTTGGCTACTAAACACAATACTAAATTTCAGTTTCCTAAAGTCAGGTAACAACTTATAAGTACTTGATTAGTGCTTCAAACTCTAATTCCAAGTCTCAATTATTCTTATACTTCCAGTTAGCATAAAATTGTCATTCTTTGTACGTGTTTGTCCAAATTTTTATCTTTAAAATTTATTTAATGACTATGAATAAGAATTTAATATGATCGATAATTAAAAAAAAATATTTAAAACAAATAAATGACGAATAGTTTTCTAAAATAATTTTAATGTGGTTATTTGGAATAATCGTTTGATATTAATCATAATAAAAATTGCATAATAATTATATAAATTATGTTAAGTAATTAATTTTATTTTGAAAATAACGTTTTTTATTTATAAAACAAAAAAATTTAAAATCAATTGATTATATATCAATATTAATGATAATAATGAAACGTTTTGTCATTAATAAGAAAGGAGGAGCATGCTGGAGCAAATAAAGAAAGGAGGAGCATTGTTGGAGCAAATAAAAGTTGGTGATAGGTAAACAGCAGCTGAGTTAAAGAGAATGAAAAAATCAAGTTAACGCCTTTTATTAATTCTAGAAAATTTACTATTATCCCTGATAATTGTATATCCACTTGTTAATATTATAATTTACCACATCTTTTCGATAATATTTCGGCAAAAATACTTAGGCACCGAAGAAGTACCATTTTTAAAATTGTTATAATATTATTCTATTGTCAACTATGTTAACAATATATACATCTGGATATTATAATTTACTGTGACAAACTGATTTTATATTATTGTTAGTAAAAATTAGAAAATTAAATAAATAAATAACACTAATAATACAAAATCAAGACATGTCAAATTACATGTTTTTGAAAAATTGTGTCCAAACGTAATTAGACTAAGAATTAGCTATGATTGTTACAGTATGAGTCACTAAATTTTCACCCCTTTTAATATGAGAAATTTCCTTGGCAAAAATATGAGAGATTTGACACCTGTTGAACCTAATGAAAATATTTTTACAATTTGCAACTATAAGATCAAAATAATTTGTATGTTTATGAGCAAGCCTTAGTGCTTGTAAGACCATATCATGCAATATTTTTCAACGCATTCTCAACTACTCTGATCATACATGAGAAAACTAATAAAAAAAAATCCAACACTCTCCCTCATGCAAAATTACTCATAGTTGACAATAAAAGGACTAGGGCAAAGTAGTTTGAATGTTAGATATATTCAATTTAAACTAGAGTTTAGTTAATATGTATTTTTAAAACATATTAAAGTTATTAAAGATAAACTATTAAAATAGTTTTTAATTTTTAAAGATGCTGACAAAAATACTCTTTTAATGATATTAAATATATATTATTAACAAGTATCTTAGAAACTAAATTTTGATATGCTTTTTACAAATATAATTCAAAAAATGACATGTTTTTATGTTTAAAATTTAGTAATTTTATACTAAATAGATTTTTTTTATAATTTTTTTTGTGAAAAATTATTGAGACCAAATTTTGCTTCAATTTTTAATGTACTTTTTAAATAGTTATGTAATTATTTTTATTAGGATCTTTAAAAATTAAGAATAATTTTAATAGTTTATTTTAATATTTTTAATAGAAAAAAGAAAAATAAAAAAATTATGTATACACTAAAAATTATTTATTAAATAAATTAACTACTATATATTTATGTAACTTATTTTTAATTCATATCCTATATAATTTCATATATTATACATATTTTATATCAATACGTAATTTTGATAATTGATCTTTTATATACATGATTAATATATATAATTTTAAATTTATAATGTATTTATTATATATTTATTAAAATAAAAATTCAGAAACTTGTTATTTATGCGGAATAAAAACGGAGGTATGATGGTGGCAACTTCGCCGACTGAGTCTCCGTGGATATAACATTATAGCAGAAGACTTAGTTCACAATGGCGGATGAAAATTCTGTGTTTCTCACTTGTGTGCCTATAAAAAACTAGAAGGAAAAAGTGGAGAAAAAATTTGCCATGTTGATTAGAATTAAGATATAGAGTTATATAAAAATTTGATTTTAAATTTAATTTTTTAAACTATGAATCCTTTTGATATTAATATTCAATTAATTTTGTTCTAAATATTCAGCTCACTTATTTCGTTATTTGCTTAAGCAAATGTCACGAGAATTTTATTTTGTACAGCTCACTAGTTTATTGGCTAATAGAGTTTAAATTCGTGATGGATTAGGAAAAAAAATTAATTTAATACATTTTTTATTAACAAAACTAGTTTAATACATTTTTATTAGAGCAACAAAAAAACTAAAAATCAGACCGACCGTTTCAATAAAAAAACCGATAAATTAAGTAGGGTAAAATAGGATTTATATTTTTCTTGTTACTGCATACTTTTCTTGTCAATAAGCTATGTTATTCTTTATTATTTTATATGCTAATTATTAATTATATAGTAAAAATGTATAATAAATTTTTAGATATTTTTTAATTTTATACTTATATTTAAATAAAACAAAATTAAAAAATTTTTATTATGAAAAATACTAGAATTTTTATATATTAATTTAATGATAACCAGATTATAATTTGTTGATTATAATTTGTTGAAACTTGATTGTTTTTAAAATATTAGTGAAGATATGCATTTTAAGTTTTAATTTTAGGTTTTTAACTATTTTATATTTTTTATTTATGTAGGACCGGTTCTACTGGTTCTACCATTAATTTATCGGTTGAACTAATAAATCAGTGAATCAGTAGTCTAACCGGTTTGATTTTGACAACTAAGGACCTAACCTAACTTTACCTGCGGATTGAATTTGTTACTAAAACTCAACCATACTCTACGTGCGGATTAAATTTGTTACTAAAACTCAACTCTACTCTATCTGCGAGTTGAGAACAACCCAACCCTAATCCTATTCGCGGTCAATCCGCGAATATCCGACCCTACTCGCGGTCAATCCGCAAATATCTGACCCTACTCGCGGATTTTCACAAATATGTAGTATTATTATATAATCTAATAAACATGCAAATTAAAAATTCAATACAAACATCACAATCATCTCACAAATAACACAATCGTCCCACAAACAACATAACCATCAAATGTTCAATTCTACGTAAAAGTCTTTGCTTAAATTAACAACACAAACACAAATAAAATATTGCGATATAATGTTGTATTTATGTATCACTAAAATATAATTGGTTTTTATATAAGTAAAAAGTATTAAATTATTAATTGATAATCTTGGCTCAATGATAAAGACACTGTACACTAAATGAGAAGTCCTTGGTTCAATATTCACCTATAACATATTTTTATAAACATATACATATATAGGGTGCGAGCCAGCACCCCGACTTACACTCAAATCCGCTTCGCACCAGATCGGTTGGCAACCCTACACAACTGGGTTGGGTCGACTGACGCTCAATTTTGCTCCGCACCAGATCGATTGGCAACCCTACACAACTGGGTTGAGTAGGGTGTATACTCTGGGATGGATCTATGTTCTTTGTTGTGGGTTTTCTCCCATTATAATTTGAAATTTTTTTATTAGTATATCGTATTAATATTTATTTATCCCTTTTAAATTATGAATTTGACCTTATAATAAATTTTTATTCAATTTTTAGTACTTAATAATGAATTTAAAAATTTCATATTAGATGTCTATTAAAATGATCAATTCTCAATTTAAATGTGATTGATATTTTTCTTAAAAAGTAACTTGAAAGTATATTATTTATCTTTTTTCGAAATTAGCTCTAGTTTTTTTTTTTTTGTAACAGACTTCTAATTGCATGAGAAATAAATTTTTAAATAATTTTTTAGCGATATTTTTAAAAAAATATTTTGATTGTATTA
>NC_029774.3:105899319-105920825 GCF_000817695.3 Arachis duranensis | reverse complement strand
TCTATATACAAATATATAATAATTAATAAATAATTTAATAATTAATTTTTATATACACATATTAATTTTATTGTAAAAATAAAAAAAATTTGGATTCGCGGATGGTACCGATAAATGAGAGGGGGAAAAAAGGGTAAAAAATCCAAATGAGCCAAGGGCAGCTCATTTTAACCCAAATCAGCCAAATCAAACTTTGATACCTCAATCCACCAAAACTCATATTTATGTAATTCGAATCAATAGGATTTGAATCATCTTTCCACGTAATTCGAATTGACTCCATTCGAATTACTAGCAAGAACTTTTTCAATGTAATTCGAGTCAATAAGAGTCGAATTATGCACGCAATATTTCATAGTAATTCGAAACGATAAGCTTCGAATTAGGATAGTGTAGTTCAAATTATATCAATTCGAATTAGTGGGAGAATGGCACGCGAGTAATTTTAGAATCAAATTGATTCGAATTAGGTGTAGTTGGTGGGAGTTAGTAATTCGAATCTAGTTGATTCGAATTACAAGGGTTTCGGCTATATAAGGAGTTCGAATCAAGTTCATTCGAATCACTTTCTCATTCCCATACCCCACCAAATCCCAGAGAAAACGACCAACATTTGGGCCGAGTAAGACTGGAGCGGCATATTCAGGCGATGGGGGACGATCCTGGGAGGCTTTATCGTTTGGATGGAGTTGCTCATATCGTCGGGGTGATCAACGACGAGGTTAGTGGTTTATGATGTTGCGCTGTTGATAGTGTTTTCTGTTAGTAGTTTATGGTAGTGGTTGATGAAAGCGGTTTATGATAGTGCCATTTGTCCGTGTCTTATGATAGTGGTTTAGTGATAGTGGTATTTGTTATTGGTTTTTGATAATGGTTTATGTTATTGTTAGTGGTTTAGGATAGTGGTTTAGGGAAGTGGTTTGGGATAGCGGTTTAGGATAGGGATTTAGGATAGTGGTTTAGGCAAGTGATTTTTGTTAATGGTTTTTTATAGCGGTTTATGTTAGTGTTAGCGGTTTAGGATAGTGGTGTGGGCAAGTGGTTTTTTTTAATGGTTTTTTATAGCGGTTTACGTCAGTGTTAGCGGTTTACGATAGTGGTGTAGGGAGGTGGTTTTTGTTAATGGTTTTTGTGTTAGTGGGTTTTGTTATTGGTTTTTGTTAGGGGTTTTTGTTAATGATTTTTGATAGTGGTTTTAGTGACGGTTAGTGGTTTAGGGTAGTGGTTTATGATAGAGGTATGTGGTAGCTGTTTTTGTTAACGGTTTTACTTGTTATTGATTGTTGTATTTATTAATGGTTTTTTCACGTGGTTTGTGTTAGCTGTTTCTGAAGACAATGTTGATAATTCATTTACTATATGTTGAGTTTTACGATTTATTTTTCGGTTCCTTATGAAGTAAATTGTATATGTTAGTAGTTTGTGCATATGTTCTAATTGTGCGGTTTATCTACTGCCCAGCCTCGGCGTTGCATATCCAGCGTTAGGCGGCAGCAGGAGATGCGTCTTGATGAGAGGTATGTTCCGTACTTGCAGATGGCCAGCTTGTACCATCTTGCGAGACTGAACGACAGATGGTTTCGACTAGACGAGCCCCTAGTCAGTGCATTCGTCGAGAGGTGGCGGCCTGAGACGCACACCTTCCACATGCCGTTCGGAGAGTGCACCATCACGCTTCAGGACGTCGCATACCAGCTGGGGTTGCCAGTTGACAGACATTACGTCAGTGGTTGCCTGACAGACTTCCACCTTTACATTGAGGGTGGGAGGCCCGCCTGGCAGTGGTTCCATGAGTTAGTTGGTGTTTTACCTCCCGAGAACCAAGTTTAGAAATTCGCAGTGAACTGCACCTGGTTCCAGGAGACATTTGGAGAGTGTCCCGACGGGGCGGACGAGGAAACAGTTAGGCGCTTTGCCCGTGCCTATATGATGATGTTACTGGGCACGCAGCTGTTTGCCGATAAGTCCGGCAATCGTATACACATCAGATGGCTACCTTATGTTGCTCGGCTTGAGGAGATGGGTGGCTACAGTTGGGGGTCGGCGGCACTAGCGTGGTTGTACCGGTGCATGTGCCGGGTCGCCAACAGACATGTCGTGAAGTTAGCTGGGCCTTTACAGTTACTGCAGCCTTGGATCTTCTGGAGGTTTCCTACTTTTAGGCCTGCTGGGTATGATGCGTTTAGCTGGCCCCTTGCCTCGAGGTATCGATATTGTTTTGTATTATGTATGCCTATTGTATCTATTTTTGATTATGCAAGCAGTTTCATGCATTGTAGAGTGAGTCATGAATGCATTAAAATGTTTAACTTGTTACGCAGATGGTCTGGTTACAATCCTGGGATTAGCAACAAGGGACCCTGCATACAGATGGCTCGCCTGAAGATCGACTTGTTACAGCCTCGGGATGTAAGTACGCTGAGCCCATATCTATATCCACCTGTTCTTTCAGTTTATATTTTGTGTCAGAAGTATAAAATTGTGTTTATCTGGTTTTTTTACAGTTCATATGGATGCCCTATAGCGCACTCAACGTCATCCAGGTTGTCCATCCGGAGGTCTTGGAGCCTCGGCATACGATGTTATGGCGGTGTGTGACGTCCCTGATTTATTTTGCGGTGGTCGAGTGGCATCAGGTTGATAGAGTGTTACCGCAGTTTGGTGGCGTTCAGCCCCCACCGCGTCCCGCCCTGAACATCGACTTCTTGATGTCGAAGGACGGAAGAGGAGGTGACCGTTGGTTCCCGTCGCACTTACCTGACTGGCATCTTCACTGGCAGGAGCGTGCGGAGCATATTTTACAGTTCGACATCGTGTCCGATCCCGGCCCCTCCCATGAGTTCTTGGCATGGTGGCATCAGCATGGAAAGAGGTTCCTTTCACCGGAGATGCTCTTGGGGGATTCGAGAGGTATTCCTATTCCGGAGGAGGCTACGCAGAGGGGTGCAGGCTGAGTTCCAGAGATGGACTGAGTCGACGATGTTCCTGACAAATGTCGTATTGAGAGGAGAGCCCGAGTCGGGACACGTCATAGCCAGCGTGAGGTAGATTGGTTGGAGCAAGCTATGGATGACTTTCACGACGTAGTTAGGGGTCGCGGGAGACGACGTGGTCGTGGAGGCAGGAGGAGAGGAGCTGCGCCTAGGGAGGCTGCCCATCAGCCTGGGGGGGATGCAGCTGGAGGAGGTGATGCAGCGGGGGTTGATAGGCCCCATCAGGGGGGTCATGATGGTGAGTGGTATGGATCTGGTATGGGAGATCCCATGAGCCACGCTGACGCTGGTGGTGTGGGTGGACCTCTTGGAGATTATTTTGTCGGTGTTCCCGGTGACGATCAGACCCTTCAAGAGAGTACTCCATGGGTGAGTGGGCTCCATATTTCCAGACTTCCTTGCTAGCGATGGTGTTGTTGCCGAGTTCGGTGGACTACATTTCCTTGAGGATATCAGGACCATCATGCAGGAGGATGAGGCTGCACCAGGACGGGTTCACACGTCAGGGCCACAGGCACCGCTAGACGTCGATCTGAACGAGCCACCCACGGTGCCTCCTGTGCATACCTTTGCCCTTGGTGGGACACCTACATCGACCCAGACTCTGGGGTCACATTCAGTTGCCGGCCCGTCATCATCCAGACCCGTCCATGTCCCGCCGAGGACCCCGACACAGGCAGCTCCTGATGACGACAGCGACTCCATTGAGGACGAGGAGCCACTTGTACGGCGACCACACAGGACACGGGTTCCACGCCGTTGTTTCACGGGGTCTCACCTCTTTAGATGACTTAGGGACATTGGTGTATGTCGTGTTATTATGTTTATCTTATGTACCTTCTTTGTTGGTTATCGTTCATATGTATGCTTTCATTAAGGTATTTGTTGAAGCAGCAGTTACTTTCTAATTATGTTATGTATTATCAGACATCCCATTAGCTTATGAACTTTGTTTTAGAAACTTAAATCCATAATTAGACTGACATTTAACTTTCATAACTTATAAGTTACAACTTAGTTCCACGTAGAACACTGGTTGATAACTGAAGTAAAATACATGTGCTGAATGTAAAATAAATAAAACCAGACGCAGCAACGCTCCTATTCATTCCCAACTGTCCCGGTGTGTCGTCCGGCTTGAGGACAACTCCGACGAGTGTGTCCGGGCTGCCTGCAGAGGCCGCATCTCTTTGGCCGGTTCGGATCTGCATCATCCATGTTGGTGCGAATGCATGTGGACCTTGGACGACCCTCCTTCGCACGCCTCATGTTCGGATCCGGTATAACGGTAGGCCCGGCATAGGGTGGCCAGAAACCCTCCGGAATAGGAGGTGTAAATCTCATCTGGTAGACACCGATAACGGAACTAAGGCGATAGACCTGGTGGACGTAAGGCTGCCAAGTAAGACGTGAATAAGCACAGCATGCCAATGCGTGAGGACACGGGAAATGAAGTGCTTGGAAGTATCCACAATCACAAGTCTGAGACCCCAGTGAGACCCTGTAGGTACCAAGTGAGAATGAACCTGTTGGCGTCGTCTCTGCCACGGTGTACTCCGAGTTATCCTTGTCATAAACAGTCACCGTGAAGCACCTGGCTGTCTTCAGGTTGGCCTCGATACACTTTACTAGGTATTGACTGAATTGTTGTCCGGTACCCATCTGAGCCTCGGCCTCCCTACCCTTACGGACAAATAGCTCAGCCAGCCTTCCGTATGTGGCCTTCACTAGCGAGCACACAGGGAGGTTCCTTACCCCCTTCAGGATTGAATTGACACACTCTGATATATTGGTCGTCATGTGCCCGAATCTCCGACCCTCATCACAATACTGTGTCCACAACGAGTACTCAATTCGGTTCGCCCAGTCACACATTGCCGGATTCTCGGAGCGCAGGATGTCAAACCAGTAGTCAATCTCCACCTCGGTCTTCGCATATGCGGCGTTCACAAGAAGCCTCCGGGCATCTTTGCCCTTGAAGGTGAGGGCGAAATTCGCTGCAACGTGTCGAATGCAGAATGCCCGGTATGCAGACGGAGGTAGCCATCCCCCATCAGGTGCCTCAAGTGCTGCCTTGATGCCGTTGTGCCTATCTGAAATAACTAACAGACCTGGCTGAGGTGTCACGTGCTGATGGAGGTGGGAGAGAAAGAAGGACCATGACTGAGCATTCTCACCCTCAACTAGTGCGAATGCCACAGGGAGTATGTTGGAATTCCCGTCATGTGCAATCGCCACAAGCAACGTTCCCCCATACTTGCCATATAGATGGGTGCCGTCAATACTCACCAACGGCTTGCAATGACGAAATGCTTCGATACAAGGGGGAAAAGTCCAGAACATCCTATGAAAATAAGCCTGAGACTTGTCCACCTGTCCACCCACTCGAACAGGGCAGGTCCTGAGGACTGCTACAGTGCCAGGCATAGTCAACTGAACTCCTAAGACCCACCGAGGGAGCTCGTTGTACGACTCATCCCAGTCCCCGTAGATGATTGCGACCGCCTTCTGCTTCGCCATCCACACCCTCCTGTATGTAGGCCTGAAGCCAAAGTGAGTTGTCGTTGCATTTAGAAGCACCTTGATGTTCACGGATGCGTCAGCCCTAACCATTGGCATGATGAATGTCGCTATCACATGGTAGTCCAAGCTCCTATGGTCGCTGGAGATGGAGGTGGCGAGACAGGTATGCGGCCCGTTGTACCGCTTGACTTCCCAGATGCCCTTGCGTTGTTGGAGGCTCAGCCTAATCAACCATGTGCACCCATTCCCAAACTCAGAACACTTTCCCACGTACCTGCGATAGTCAGACTCAACTACCTTGTACTGTACCCCTCGGCGGATGCTGTACGTCTTGACACTCAACAGCGCCTCATCTTTATCCTGGAATTGTTGACCAACCTGGAACTTTGTCATACCGGCAGACCCTTCGGTATCTCTAGCGCCAAATCCAGCTAGCTGCCCAGGATGTTCATCCTGCCTCATGGCATCCAGATCCAATGATGAAAAATGGGGTGGGTACTGATGTGTGCCAGAACTAGAACCACCAGTAGGCCTTATCAGATCACTCGCTCCAACGTCGTCGCCGCTTTCATCAGCGATAATATCCGGCTCGACTTCATCATCATCTGGATCATCACACAATCCCTCTCCAACACCAGCCGATGGAGGACACTGTACTTCAGTCGGATGATGTTCCCCATATCCAACCTCGTCTCCAACATTGCCGCCGAGATCAACAACAAACGATGGGGAGGCGGCAGGCTAGACCGCTGCCTCATACACTGGAACGGAGGAAGAAGCAACCGCAGGTCTCGAGCTCGAACCGGCCGCCGTGGCTATAGTGTTGGCATTCCGGTTCGACCCACCAGAGCTAGATACCACGTCGACGAACTTCGCCAACAGCTCTGGTGTCCTCACCTCGGGAAACTACCTACGAGAGAGAAACATGACCTGCAAGTCCTCATCACTCCCGATCGTGAAACAATCATACTTCACCGTATCGTGGAGCACCGTGATTGGAATGCGATAGAAAAACTTCTTAACCCTTTTCACTCCTTCCAGACCAAGTTTGCCAAGCACGGAGCTAACGAGAGCATCGTAACTGGTCGTTGGGCTCACGATAATACATTGAGGATCCATATCCGTGAACTTCACGCCAGACCGAGTTTTTCTCTTAATCGATCCTCTGTGGTGTACTAACACTAGAAAACTATCCTCACTAGCCATCTCACCTCTTTGTTCACAGCAACATGATTTCCCACCATATATATAGAAAACCACTCCAAACTAATTCGAATCAACTTCATTAGCACCATATATATATAATTCGAATCAATTACGTTCGAATTACCCAGTATTAGTAATTCGAATCAATATGTCTCGAAATATGCAATTCTTCACCATTTCATACTAATTCGAATTAATATAGTTCGATTTATATTTTGGTGGTTCGAATCTTATTGATTCGAATTACGTGTTAGTTTTCATGCATAATTCGAATCAAATCGATTCGAATTACGTGTGACTATGCTTGCATAATTCGACCCAATTCAATTCGAACTACGTTGAAAGATTGACAAATATTAATTCAAATTCAATCAATTCGAATTATGTGCAGGCTAATTCGAATCCTATTGATTCGAATTATATAAATATCTAATCTGATGGATTGTTGTAGCAAAGTTTCATTTGGCGGATTTGAAAAATCCAAACCGGCTCAAAAAGTCAAAACAAAATATTTCTTGACAAAAGAATCAACAGAGCCCAAGGCATGGAGAGTGGGAACGGTCTACTTGCATTAGTCGAAGGCTGTGCCGCGTCAATGGTGCGCACGCGGAGAGCCTGTAGGTGAAGGAAGAGGAATAAGGATCGGGATGAAGAAAGAGGAATAAGGACGGAGAATGATTGAGTGGAGTTGAAGGATTGTAATGGAGAGCATGGTTGTTTCAGCGGCTCCGACTCTAAAACAGTGACTGAGTGGAGGAAAAAAATTATTTTTAGATAATAAATATAAAAATTAATTGTTTTTATTTGTCCAATAAATTTAATATCTAATTACAAACGAAGGTTGGATCATAGCAAGCAATGGTTTCAGTATTACCCTATTAGCTATCGAATCTTGGAAAATAATATATTTTTCTATAATGAAAAAGACGTTGAACTCCCATATGTTCATTGAAAGGTCTTTCCCACGCATACATGAGCTGCCTAAAATGACATTTTACTGTTTGTGATCGCAAATAATTGTTCAGTTCAAATTAATATGATTCAAGATATATATTTACAATGATTTGTACATGACATACATTTTCCCTTCTTTAATTGAACCTTTTATAATTATTATTAGTATTATTGTAAAGCACCAAAGTTGCTAAAAACCGTAATTCAGATGAGGCAACAATAATATTGAGAAAAGCTGGAAAAAGCAGAGCACATAATAAGGCCAAGATTGGAAATAATGTTGAACAAAACAAATCCACCGTCATACAGCAATAAATATGATGGATCATTACGTCACGGATAGATAGAGTATCATCCTTACCCCTTTTTCTCTACTTTCTTTCTTTTTGGAAGATATGATAAGCGAAACTGACCAGGGGAAAAGTAGTATCAAGTCGCAGAAATAAAAGGAGGAACACGTTGTTGTGCCCGGAATCCAGTTACACACATACAAAATACAAATACAAATACGAATACAGTACATATACGCATAGCCAAAGCGGAAATGTTAAAACTTAAAAGGCTGATAATACTACTACCTAGAAACTAGAGTACATAAAAATAAAAATACATTGAGATCTAGCAGAATAGATCCATGTCTGTATAGATGGAGGGTTACCCTTAGCCGGTGTAGATATGAACACCGATGGCAATGAGAAAGATGGTGATGAGACCGAAATAGATGATGGCATGAACCATAATGGAAGCCCCACTGGTTTGCATGTTCCCAAACTCAACCACTCTTCCCCTCCCGGGAATCTGAAAGAGGAGGCCCGGGCTCAGCAGCACGAAGAGCACCACAGCTATCACCACGGGCCCCCAATCCGCCATATATCTTCGAATTATCGAGAAGAGAAAAGAAGAGAAGAAAGGGGGTTAGAAGTGTTTGGTTATGAAGTGAGAGGAAGAGTATTACTAGAAGACACGGTAGGTTGGAGTTTGAGTTGAAGTGTGGGTGGGTCACACTGAAGCGATTGGGACGGGAGCGGAAGCGCTTCCCTCGCCTCGGAGTGCACCGTTAAACGTGTCCAGCTCATTTGTTTATTTGGAATTCAACGGCTGCGATGCATTGCCCACTCCTCTCTTGGGAATTGGGATCACCCGTTCCTTCATTTATTTTATGCTATGGGGCATCCAAATTTGATACTGAAGTCTGAAACAACACAAAAAATACTCCGTTTGGCATTTGTGGGCCCTGCCTTTCAAGAACACTATTGGGCCCTCATCATCTGGATCACTGGATTGTTTTCCGAAAATGGATAATTTGGCACAGTCCAAAAGAAAAACAAGAAAAATGGTAATTCTATTCTGGAATTAGTTAACACCAGTGTCTCTTGTTAACTAAATGTGGGTAATATTAATTAAAATAGGAAGTATTTGATGTTCAAATTAAAAAATTAATAATTTAAATATTAAATATTGCAAGCTGTATTTTTTATAAATTATATATGAAGGGTGTTTTTAAAAAAAGATATGATTTTTTCTTCTTTCTTCTAATCCCATGTTGGTATTGAATAGGGTTAGAACCTAGAAGTAAGACAAATTAGATTGTGACCTAACTAGAGTTCAATTTGTTAATAACTCAATTGATTAAGTTTATGAGTTTGTGAGTTGAGTTTGAATTTAAATTTGAGCTCATTTTTTTATATTTACTGAATTTGAATTCATATATTAAGTAATCTAAATTTAAATTTGGATAAATTCAACATATTAACTTATGAACTAATTTAATTATATATACAAATTATATATTATGTATTATAACTATTTATATTAATTTATACATTATGTATTTTATAATTTTAATTTATAATAATAATATATAATTATACATACACACATAATTATAACATTCACGGGTTTTAAGGTGTATTGATTTGTATTGTTATATCTTAATTGTAATATCTTTGATATATATATATATATATGATTTTGGTAAAAGTCATAAATTATAATTTAATTTTTTTATAATTTATTTATATGAAATTATAAATTTTATTTGAATAAATTTGTGAACTTTATAAATAAATTCAATTATTAATCAATCTAAATATGAACCAAACTCAAATTTTTTAAACTCATTTTAAACTTGATTTAGTTAGACATAGTCTTTTAATATTTATCCATATAATTTTAAATATTGCTGCACTCAACTACAGACCCACATTGAACATTGGACGGTATTTACCCCCACTAAACTCTTAAATTTTTTACAAAAATTATATCCATATACAAGTATGCCCCCAGTTCAAATATTGAATGACTTCACCACTATTAAAATAAGTCCAATCCCACTTTTTGTACCTCTCCATCCTCTTTGACTCTTTGTATTCTTATTGAAATCCTTTTTCTTAGTTTTTCTTATTGAAATCCTTTTTTTTTTTGAAGTAAAGAAAAAATAAAATAACAAGACACTAAATTTTTCATTATTTATTGGTCTCATATTTTCAGTTTTATTTTTTTTATTTTTTGTTTAATAGTCATCTATTTTTCATAAAAAAATAAATTATAATTTTTTATAAATTTTTTATATTATTCTTTATGTATCTTTTAATATTATTCTTCTTCTTTTTTATATTTTAATTATAAATTCTAATTCAATCAATTGTAATTTAAATATTAATCTAATTTTTTATTTCATAATGACTTCATGTATTTTATTTCATTCTTAATTTATTAATTTTTATTATTTATTTATTTTTATTTTTTATTTTATTATATGTAATTATGTTGCATATAAACTTTTAAAGTGAATTGATTAATATACTAATTTAGAATATATTTTTTTATTTTTAAGAATAATAATAAAAAATATTTTAAAAAACTACCATTAGAATTTGAAGTTATTCCATTAGTCTCTTCTAATAAAAAAATATTTTAAAATTTCATGTGAAAAATCTAATAGCTAATCTGGACAACAACCTAAAATTTCAAATTATGATTCAAATAACAAAGATGAAACTAGATGAGTTATTTACAGAAAAAACTTTATCAACCAAGAGAACATAATTTTTTACAAACATAATTTAGGATTTCTCTCAATAGATTTAATGTTGATTGGTTTGATAAATTTGGCAATTGGTTGAAATATAGTATATCAAAAGATGATATTTTTTTGTCTTTGTTACTATCTTAAAAACCCTGATAGTGTAAGTGTTGATACTTTTGGAAAAGAGGTCTTTTCAAATTAGAAAAGAAAGAGTAGTTGCAAGCACATGTTGAAAATAATAAGAATGTTCACAATCAAACTTGAAAAAAATGCGAAGTATTCATGAAACAAAAGCGACATATTGAAATTGTTTTTCAAAAGCATTCACACTAAGTTAAAATAAATTATCGTACTCACTTAATAGCAACAATCGTGATAAGAAAATTAGGGACGAAGAACACCAGAACAAAAAAAAGGCATGGACAAAATACAAAAGGGATAAAAAAACATAGTGAAAATACAAAAAGATAGACAATGATTTTTTTACTAGACCTCTAAAAAATCTGTTCTTAACAACTTAGGTCTCCATAAGGGATTTTCTACTAGACTTTTAAAAAACTTGTCATTGATAATCTAGATCAGAGGGTAAAAACTGAAAGAAACTAACACACAAAATTACTTTAGGTTGGATCCTTTAATCTTCTTCATGCAACAAGGGAAGCAAATCACTTATCTTACTTGATCACACAATAAAAATATGCTTAAAACAACTAAAAATTTTATTCATCAAAATTGTGTAAATTGTTTCACAAAAAGTATTTAAATAGACTCCTAACAATTTATCCTAAAGATAAAATAAGATAACTTAATTTAAATCAGATTTGATCTTATTAGATTAGATCATATTTGATTTAAATTTAAAATTCTTAAAAATACTACTAAGCAAATCAGAATTAAATCAAATCTTCTAACAAACCCTAACAGCGAAACAAACTAAAACATAGGCCTAATAATTTCGAAATTTAAATAATACTTTATCTACTGAATTTAAAAAGTATTATTTACCTTCTTATTGTCCTGACTTAACCTAATGGGCTTTGTCCTTTCTCCCTTAGTTAGAACTTGATGTAACTCCTCATGTACGAGTGTTGCCAAGTTCTCAAAGTTCTCCTTGAACTTCTTTGCACGTGCTCTAGTGATGGGACCCTTCAAAAGTGTGAAATTTTCATTCTGCCCTTTTACCTTAGAATGCCCCATTGTTCTCCCGAGCATGTATCATTCCCTCTTTCCTAAAAAAGATTTGTCTTTAAATCTGTATTCGTATCAAAAGGAGAGAGATCATAAATATTGAAAGTAGTTGAGATATTATACTCACCTGGTAGGTCAATCTTGTAGGTGTTATTATTGCTTTTCTAAAGCACTTAGAATGGGTCATATTCTCTAACATTAAATTTAGACTTCTTTTGAGTAGAAAACATTCCCTTTCTCAAATGAAACCAAATCCAATTTCTTAGTTTGAAGACTATATGCTTTCTACCCTTATTTACCATTTCAGTCGTGACTTTGTTCTTCTTCTCAATCAGGTCACAAGTCTTTACGTGTATTGCTTTAACTTTCTCACTCTTACTTGATCTATCTAAGTTAAGAAGATCACTCAAAGGTAAAAGCATTAAATCCAAAACAATTAAAGGATTAAAATCATAGACAAGTTCAAAGGACAAAAAACCAGTAGAAGAATGAATTGTCCTATTACAAGCAAACTCAATAAATGGGAAACAATCTTCCTAAGTTTTCAAATTCTTACAAAAAATAACACGCAATAAGGTACCTAATGTTTTATTTATCACTTTAGTTTAACCATCAGTCTGAAGATGACAAGTGGTAGAGTATAATAATTTTTTCCCGACTTATTCCATAATACTTTCCAAAAGTAACTCAAGACGAAACAATAGTTTGAAAAACACCATGTAAGTGCACAACCTCTCTAAAGAACAAATCAGCAATATTTGTTGTATCATCAATTTTATGGCATGTAATGAAATAAGCCATTTTACTAAATATATCTACCACAATAAAAATACTATCTCGGCCTCTCCTAGTTCTAGACAAACCAAGAACGAAGTCTATAGATGAATGAAAGTAAAATTCTTTGGATTAACTTTTTCAAATCAAAGTGGTCTAACCTATAGGATAAAATTGTTGAATTTATTTCTCTCAGAGTTGAGCTTTTATTAAGTTTTTGATGATCTAATTGCCACTCTAATAAGTGTTATTCTGTTATTTTAAAAATCAAAGACTCCAGTAATTCTAGTACTTCCTCCAACACGCACTGAACTATAATTTTTAGTCCATCTACTACTGCCATTAACCTGGATCTTGTACATACAAATTTACACAATGAAAGTATTTTACAATTATCATCAAGTAGATATCCTCCAAAAGCAAACATTTATTTTTTCAAGATAAATTCAGAACATATCTACCATGATCTAGTATAGAAAGTCAAGTATGAGTCTCTCCACAATGCTTATGTTTGTCAATTATAAGGATCTTCAATTATTTTGCCTTTTTGAACCTTTGTTCGTCTCTTCAATGATTCAAAGTCTCTTTTCATGCTTCACTCCACTAAACCACTCTGTTTTCAAAAATTTGTATGTTCCTAATTTTTCATGTAACTCATATAATTGCAAACATAGATTTATCAATCTTCTTTTTTCTAATTTACATACTTTTAATTCACACCAAACCTAAAAATTTTTTCTAATATCTCCTGGATTTGCCCAACTAATTTCACCTCATCTTAAAGCTTTACATTAAGACTTATAAACAAAATTACAATGTATAAATAAATAATTTACATCTTTATCATCTATACCACAAAAATTACAAGTCATCTCATTAGCACTTATAATATTTAGCCTTACAAATCTTTTCTTGGTGTTTAATCTTACTAGGATTGCAAACTATGTTATCATCTCCACTCTTAAAGGTGTGGTCCCATTCCAAATGTTGTTAAGTAGGTGTTTTGGTTCTGAAAATAACTTTAGAATCTTTATTAGCAAAACATAATTTAAACTTAGTAAGAATATGTGGACAACGATAAGATGGAGCTAGAAATATACAAGAAGAATTTAATACTTAAAAAGTTTGATCCTAAATAGAAATGCTTGTACTTTTTATGTTCATTGTTTTGCTCACTAATTTCAATTAGCATTTATAATTATTACAAAAAAATAGGTTAAAATTATACTCATTTTTAATTTGCTTGCTAGTTTGTGTAATATTGTTAGAACTTTTTGTAAACATAAGACATGCTTCATAAAATTCAAATACAAAAGGTCATAGTTATTAAAACTGAGTTGAGAATTGACCTGATCAAACTACTGAATTATTAAATTAATGGTTCACTTAGTAAATTATTGGTCGAATGGTTTAATTCGGTAATAATTAAATAAATTTATAAAATTATATAATAAAATTAAAATTTAAATAATAAAAATAAAAAATACAATATTTACTAAATACTTTTTTATATAATATATAAACTGTGCATTATTAGTACTAATAACTAGAATAGTGGCCATCAGTAGTTTTATAGGATATATAAAATTCTTAACACCATATTTTTTAAGAGGCTATTTCGCTTATTAACATTGGAGATGGCATATTCAAAATCTTTCCATTGTGCTTTTGGAATTAATTCCACATTTTATTATTTTGAAGTCTTAAAAGTCCTACATCACGTAAACAATCCATGGTTAAGCTACAAGAATGATCATTTGCTTTAAATATAAAAAAAATCATGTGGTTGCTGCAAGTCCATTAGTAGACCCCTTTTTTAAGTCTCTCTTAGTGCTCTTATTGTGATCCAGCATGTTGCTAGCCTATCGGTGGAGGCGTGCAGATAACATTGACTTATTGGGTCAATCAATCTGGTTCTTACACCGGGTTTGATTGGGTTGAACAAATTTGACTAATTTTTTAAGGGTTTATTACACGAATGGTTAAGAACCTAGATCGGATCGGTATAAAGTCTATTTCATTGATTTTTCTATTAAATTAGTCCGTTCAATCTGGGTTTGATAACTATGCAGAAGGCAATTGTTTCATTATAAAATAGAGATATTTTTAGTGAGCGTCGCTTAACTAAAAAAACCAGAATTAAAAAGAATAAGTGATACTTTATGGGGCTCACATTATGATAAAATACTTAACTTGATTTTTATTTTTTTTTCCGTGATAGAAGTTCTTAAAGTCATTGAAAAAGATGGAAATAATCTAGAACAAAGAGCTGAAACATGCCAATTAATTATTGAATCATATTCAATCTTTTGAATTTGTATTCAATTTACATTTTGATAAAAAGTATATTGAGAGTTACTAATAGATTGTCTCAAACTCTACAAAAAAGTGATCAAGACATTATAAATACTATAATATTGGTTAAAGTGTTTAAGCAATAATTGTAAAGTATAAGAGATGATGGTTGACATCTTTTACTCAATGAAATTTCACTGATTTGTGATAGTCATAATATTTAGGGTTAAGTACTTTTTCATCACTAACGTCTTGGGTCAAAATCAAAATCGCCCTCGATTTTTTCTTATTAAAATCATCATCAACGTTACTAAACATTTTAAAACCATCCTTTTTTAAATTATCATTATCTCTTCCCTTTACTCTCCTCTATTTACCTCCTCGACTCCTCCCTCTTCCATCTTCTCTCTTTCTTGCTCCACTCTCTCCATCCAAATTTTCAACAACAACAATACCAACTATTTTTTTATTTCCAAAAAACATCAAATAAAGCCAACACATAATCAACGATAACAATATATCCAGATTCAAAAATCCATCACAACAACACCAACTATTTTTTTAATTTCAAAAAAATCAAACAGAGCTACACAGAATCAACAACAATAATATATTCAGATTAAAAAATCCATCAACAACAACACCACATTCAAATTCAAGACATAAAATTCAAAATTCCAATCCTTCAAATTCAAGAGAGAGAACGCAGAAAAGAGAGAAGAGGGAAGAGAGAAAAAAGAGAGAAGAGAAAAAGGAGGGGTGGTGTTGCTGCCGTCCGTCACCGTCGCGGTTGAAGGAAAGAGGAGGAAGAAGCGATGGCACGAAAAGCTACTGCCGTCGCCATTAAAGCTGTGGCTGAGGAGAGGGCAGATCGAGTGAGGGGGAAGAACAGAGCCCCTCACCACTAGCAGCTCGAGGACGGTGATGGAGCTCGACGTCGATAGAGCAGCTCTCTGCCGCCGCGACGGCGAAGAGAAAGTCCGCAGATGCATAGAGAAGATGAGGGGAGCAGTAGAGGATTGGTCTAACAGCGACGGAACGGCTGAACCCAGCGACGGCGGCACGACGAACCCCCAACAGAGAGAGAGAGAGAGATGAAGAACGACAAGCCCGTCTTAGCAAGTCCTACAGCCACAACGCAACGGCGGCGGCCATCCTCTGTCACCTCCCTCTTCTTCCTTTCCTTTTCTTTCTTCTTCCTCTCTGTTTCTCTCTTCTTTTGTTCTGTGTCTTTTGTTTTTTTTTTGTTTTTCTGTTTTAGGTGGGAGGGGTGAGGGTAAGGGGTGAGGTGGGATGGGTGGTTTATTTTCTTTTTAATATTTTTTTATTTTTGTTTAATGGTAAAATTATCTGAAAAATGTTGTCTATGGACAAAAGAATGATTTTATAACGTTTTGTAACGTTAAAGATTATTTTAATAACAAAAAAAGGTTGAGAACGAATTTGATTTTTACCCCAAACTTTAGGGATGAAAAAAGTACTTAACCCTAATATTTATATTCCAAATATGAATTATATATTTATAACACAAGGAAGATCAAGGCACAAGATTCAAAAGGTCTCAAATTTGCATTATTTTCAAGTAAATTATTTTATCAAGTAGTTGATAGACAATTTCAAGTGTTTAACAATTATTTTACAAAGGTAAATACTGAGTTACTTATTTGATAAGAAGAAGTTGATTCATTTACCTGAGTTTTATCCATATGAGTTATCTTTTACTCAACTTTTGGCACTTGATAGTCAACTTGAAACTTTTATATTAAATATGCGTCTTGAATATCAATTATTAAATATAAATGGAATTAGTGGACTATCTCAAAAGTTATTTGAGAAAAAAAATATATTGTTTATCCATTAGTATTTCTCGTGTTGAAATTAGCTTTGATTCTACCTATAGCAACGATATTAGTTAAAAGAACATTTTTCTGCGATGAATATCACTACAAGAAAAATGTTGAGTACCATCAGATAATTTTTGTTACTCTGACGAATTATTTATTTAATTCATCGGTAATTGGTGCACGAAATTGTGATCATCAATGGCGCAATCAACATGGTACGCACAATTGTAATCTCAACTCTTTATCACAACTTCGCACAACTAACCAGCAAATGCACTGGGTCGTCCAAGTAATAAACCTTACGCGAGTAAGGGTCGATCCCACGGAGATTGTTGGTATGAAGCAAGCTATGGTCACCTTGTAAATCTTAGTCAGGCAGACTCAAATGGTTATGGATGATATATGAATAAAGCATAAAGATAGAGATACTTATGTAATTCATTGGTGAGAATTTCAGATAAGTGAATGGAGATGCTTTGTCCCTTCTGTCTCTCTGCTTTCCTACTATCTTCATCCAATCCTTCTTACTCCTTTCCATGGCAAGCTGTATGTAGGGTTTCACTGTTGTCAGTGGCTACCTCCCATCCTCTCAGTGAAAATGTTCTACGCACCCTATCACGGCACGGCTAATCATCTGTCAGTTCTCAATCAGGTTGGAATAGAATCCAGTGATTCTTTTGCGTCTGTCACTAACGCCATAGGTGAGAATGATGATGAGTGTCACGGATCATCACATTCATCAAGTTGAGGAACAAGTGATATCTTAGAACAAGAATAAGATGAATTGAATAGAAGAACAATAGTAGTTGCATTAATACTCGAGGTACAGCAGAGCTCCACACCTTAATCTATGGTGTGTAGAAACTCCACCGTTAAAAATACATAAGTGATAATAGTGATCATTGGCTTCGGCTCCAAAGAGGGAACCAGAAGAACCAAGATCTGATCTAAGATCTAAAGTGATCCAAAGATGAAAATGCAATAGTAAAAGGTCCTATTTGTAGAGAACTAGTAGCCTAGGGTTTACAGAAATGAGTAAATTACATAAAAATCCACTTTCGGGCCCACTTGGTGTGTGCTTGGGCTGAGCATTGAAGCATTTTCGTGTAGAGACTCTTCTTGGAGTTAAACGCCAGCTTTTGTGCCAGTTTGGGCGTTTAACTCCCATTCTTGTGCCAGTTTCGGCGTTTAACGCCGGGCAGCTTTGAGCTGATTTGGAACGCCGGTTTGGGCCATCAAATCTCGGGCAAAGTATGAACTATTATACATTGCTGGAAAGCGCAGGATGTCTACTTTCCAACGCCGTTGAGAGCGCGCCAATTGGGCTTCGGTAGCTCCAGAAAATCCGCTTTGAGTGCAGGGAGGTCAGAATCCAACAGCATCTGCAGTCCTTTTTAGTCTCTGAATCAGATTTTTGCTCAAACCCCTCAATTTCAGCCAGAAAATACCTAAAATCATAGAAAAACACACAAACTCATAGTAAAGTCCAGAAAAGTGAATTTTAACTAAAAACTAATAAAAATATACTAAAAACTAACTAAAACATACTAAAAACATACTAAAAAACAATGCCAAAAAGCGTATAAATTATCTGTTCATCAGTAATTACCGTCAAAAAAATTTCGTCGGTAATTTTGGCACTCCACTATGTTCTTTCTTGCCTAATTACTGTCAGATACTGCTCCTAGTAAATCTGACGATAAATTCGATTTTTATTTATTTTTTTACATAATAGGTGGTCAATTTTTTTATTTAAATTTTTTTTGCACAATTAATATTCAAATTCTAAATACTAGAAACCAAATATGGTAAATTAAATATAAAATATAAAAAAAGTAATAGTCCAAAAAGTAGAATATACAATGAAACAATAAAACTCTAATAACTAAAGATCCTAATATTCGTCGTCATCATCGTCATCATTCCCCTGGTCTTGCTGATGCGGCAGACTATGCGGTGATGCCGGTGCCCCTATAGCAGTGCAGCTGCCATTGGCTTGCATCTGATCTTCGTACACCGCCATTTGTTGTTCCATTCGCTGAAACCGCTCCAGGTATTGCCTCCACTCCAGCCTGAAAGAATCTGTGTCTAAGACGCATGTGAGGATCTTCTAATACTTCTCCTTAGACTGCTGCAGCTGCTGAGCCCGTTGGTGAAGCCTCCGGGTGAGCTCCAGCACCTGCTCCCTCAAATCGACATTGTCTTTGGGATTGACAGGCCGGATGGTGGCAGAGGCAGATGAATGTCTCGGTGTGGAGGTATGGAGGTTGTCGGCAAAGAACGATCCCAATCTGTAGACGCAGTTCTTGTATGGTTTAGACGCGGTCTTGCGCAAAATCGTATTAGGATCAACTTCAGCTGTAGTGGAGTTGTCGCCATCATCTCGAGTCTGCTGAGATTGCTGGATTGCGGCCTTCACCAATCTCTGCATGTAGGACTCCTGTTAACACATGTTATAATTAGGATTGTAATTAATTGAAAATTAAACTTTGTACCCTATGATGTTTACACACATAATGATCCGCAGCCCACTAATAAGCAAATCTCTCATTGTTCTCCTTCAAGGTGTGGGTGTTCTTGAATGTCTCTGCCATCATCACATTAGGAGTCAACTACTTAGACTACGTAGGTTGAAACAACATTTTAAATCAAGTTATAATGACATTATATTTCAAAAACAAAATGAACTTAATAACAAATTGAAACAAATTACATACCAGCCTGGCCTTTGTCTTCATAAAAGTTGCTGACCCACTAGTATACTTTAACAACCTGACCGATACTCTGTTAGTTCTGTTTGTGAGACGGTGACACTTGAACCCTCATCAGTCTTGTAACACCCTACCATACAAAGTCTTATGCTTAAGTCATAATTCAGAGATGGCAAAGTATTACGAGTTCTAAAATAAAAATTTAGTACGTATAGTATTGGGAAAAATGATTATAACTAGGAGCCTTTTTAAGAAAAAGGGGTAAACAAAAATCGTAACTTAAAAGTGCAACACTTCGATCGATAACATAACGACAAGGATAGACCAGCGCGAGATTATATATATACAAAAGAGTGTCAAAAATAGAAATATCAATATATACAAGTAAATAAAATAGGAAACCCCAAGGAAAACCCAAAGGGACACAAAACTGAGAACATACTCTCCAAAATCTCCTATAAGAGGAGTCATCACAGTTTGTATTATTTAATGGAGATAAAAGTATCTAAGCAAAACATATAAACCAAAACAGAGTCTCGAGAACAGAGGATCTTCGCTAATCCAGAAATCTCCAGCATGCCTCAGCAAGAAACCTCACGTCCAGCATCTGAAAACCACAAAATCTGCATGGGTGAGAACCAGAGGTCCCCAGCATGGTAACAGCTTCCACATATATAATACATAATAATAGAGGAAAGCCGAAGGCAATCCTAGAACTTCCTCCAGATAATTTAAAGCTTATAAACAAGCTAAACCATAAAGGGCATCTGACTAAAGATCCTTCAGTCTAACTAATACTTCCTTTCCCAATTCCTTCAGACCTCCCAACCACCAGCAGAAGTATAATATAGCAAACACAGTTGTATCAGACAAGAGATATACAAATAGGAACAAGTAAGGCATTTAGACAAATAGCAAGTAATATGCAGTCAAATAGGCAATCTCAATCAATTCACATAGTATGCATATGATGAATGCCTGTCCCTAATGGCTGATGATATCATTTGTCGGTTATAGAGCAAACCCGATAAGTCCTGGTAGCTAACCATTAGACTGTCCCTCTGTCGCTGGTACATGAAACTGCAATCACATTTTTGCAATTCGTACAACTAACCAGCAAATGCACTGGGTCGTCCAAGTAATACCTTACGTGAGTAAGGGTCGAATCCCACGGAGATTGTTGGCTTGAAGCAAGCTATGGTTATCTTATTATTCTTAGTCAGGATATAACATCAATAATAATTTTTAGTTTTAATTGTAAAAAGTAAAAGAGCATGAAATAAATACTTATTATGCAGTAATGGAGAATATGTTGGAGTTTTGGAGATGCTTTGTCCTCTAAATTCCTGCAATATAATGCTTTCTCACTTTCATAAATGCAAGGCTCCTTCCATGGCAAGCTGTATGTAGGGCATCACCGTTGTCAATGGCTACTTCCCATCCTCTTAGTGAAAATGGTCCAAATGCTCTGTCATAGCACGGCTAATCATCTGTCGGTTCTCGATCATGTCGGAATAAGATCCATTGATCCTTTTGCGTCTGTCACTACGCCCAACACTCGCGAGTTTGAAACTCGTCACAGTCATCCAATCCTTGAATTCTACTTGGAATACCACAGACAAGGTTTAGACCTTTCGGATTCTCAAGGATGCCGCCAATGGATTCTAGCTTATACCACGAAGATTCTGATTAAGGAATCTAAGAGATACTCATTCAATCTAATGTAGAACAGAGGTGATTGTCAGGCACACGTTCATGGATTGAGGAAGGTGATGAGTGTCACGGATCATCACCTTCTTCATAGTGAAGCACGAATGAACATCTTAGATAGGAACAAGCGTGTTTGAATGGAAAACAGAAATAATTGCATTAATTCATCGAGACGCTGCAGAGCTCCTCACCCCCAATAATAGAGATTAGAGACTCATGCCGTCAAAAAGTACAAAGTTCAGATCTAAAATAATATGAGGTACAAAATAAGTCTCTAAAA
>NC_029774.3:105896356-105899212 GCF_000817695.3 Arachis duranensis | reverse complement strand
ATAGTGCAGAAATCCACTTTTGGGGCCCACTTGGTGTGTGCTGGGGCTGAGACTTAAGCTTCTCACGTGCCTGGGCTGTTTGTGGAGTTGAACGCCAGGTTGTAACCTATTTCTGGCGTTGAACTCCAACTTGCAACCTATTTCTAGCGCTGAACGCCAGACTGCAACATGAAACTGGCGTTTCTATCTTCACGCAAAGTATGGACTATTATATATTGATGGAAAGCCCTGAATGTCTACTTTCTAACCCAATTAAGAGCGTACCAATTGGACTCTTATAGCTCCAAAAAATCTATTCCGAGTGCAGGGAGGTCAGAATCCAACAGCATCAGCAGTCCTTTTTCAGCCTAAATCAGATTTTTGCTCAACTCCCTCAATTTCAGCCAGAAAATACCTGAAATTATAGAAAAACACATAAACTCATAGTAAAGTCTAGAAATATGATTTTTGCCTAAAAACTAATAAAAATCTACTAAAACTAACTAAAACATACTAAAATCTACATGAAATTACCCCCAAAAAGCGTATAAAATATCCGCTCATCACAACACCAAACTTAAACTGTTGCTTGTCCTCAAGCAACTAGATAAATAAAATAGGATGAAAAGAAATTAAGAAGCAATAATATCTCAGAGTTTCAAGTGAAGCTCAGATTCTAATTAGATGAGCGGGACTAGTAGCTTTTTGTTTCTGAACAGTTTTGGCATCTCAATTTATCCTTTGAAATTCAGAATGATTGGCATCCATAGGAACTCAGAATTCGGATAGTATTATTGATTATCCTAGTGTAGTATGTTGATTCTTGAATACAGTTACTTTATGATTTTTGGTCGTGGCCCTAAGCACTTTGTTTTCCAGTATTACCACCGGATACATAAATGCCACAGACACATAACTGGGTGAACCTTTTCAGAATGTGACTTAGCTTTGCTAAAGTCCCCAATTAGAGGTGTCCAGAGTTCTTAAGCACACTCTTTTTCCTTGGATCACGACTTTAACCACTCAGTCTCAAGCTTTTCACTTGGACCTGCATGCCACAAGCACATGGTTAGGGACAGCTTGATTTAGCCACTTAGGCCTGAATTTATTTCCTGGGGCCCTCATATCCATTGATGCTCAAAGCCTTGGATCCTTTTCACCCTTGCCTTTTGGTTTTAAGGGTTGTTGGCTTTTTCTTTTTCTTTATCCAATGATTCCTCTCTTTTTTTTTCACTGCTTTTTCTTGCTTCAAGAATCAATTTCATGATTTTTTAGATCATCAATAATATTTCTCTTGTTCATCATTCTTTCAAGAGTCAATACTTTTAACATTCATGAAATTCAATATAAAAAATATGCACTGTTCAGGCACTCATTCAGAAAACAAAAAGTATTGCCACCACATCTAAATACTTAGAATTTTTCTTATTAAGAACTCGAAAAAATAAATTACCTCTTTATTCTAAAAATCTACTATTTTATTCATGTTTGATGATAATGTGAAAAATAAATTATAGCTTAATTGGAGATAAAATCAAAATAGATATACTAATTACTACTACTCCTATATAACTTCTAAGGTAAATTCCTATAAGAACAAATATCACAGAGTTAAAGCTAAGATTAGGACTCAACAACCTTTATTTTTAGAAGTGGATGTTCCTCTAGTCTGTGGGGTGCTTGGTCCTTCAAGAGATAATTTTTGACGCTTAAGTTCCTTCAAGTCACGCCTTTGCTCTTCTTGTTCCCCAAGCAATTTGCAAAGCATGCTATTTTGATTATTCTATTCTTCCTTTATTTGGTCCATAGCTTCTTGCAACTTGACAACAGATGCTTCAAGGTGCTCCCAGTATTCAATTTGAGGGATTTCTGGGAGGAATTCCTGTGCTCTCCTCTTGAGGGGGTCATCCTGCGCTTGTTGTTTTTTCATTGATATTTTGGTGATTGGTCGCTCAACTGAGATATACTCAGTTATTCCCATCTTCACTCCAGCATCTTTACATAGCATAGATATTAAGCTTGGATAAGCCAATTTAGCATCTTTGGAGTTCTTATTTGCAATTATGTAAAGTTCACACGAAATCAGCTGATGAACTTCCACTTCTCTTCCCAACATAATGCAGTGGATCATCGCTGCTCTTTTAGACTTCAGAGCGGTTGCTAGTGGGCAATATAGAATGCCTAATGAAGTCCAGCCAGCCTCTGGCGACTGGTTTGAGATCTTCTCTCTTGAGTTGATTTAGGACGCCCTTGGTGCTGGTGGTCCACCTGGTTCCAGGGATGCATATGTCCTCTAGAATCTTGTCCAGGCCCTTATTTGTTCTCATTATTCTCCTATTAAAGGAGTCTGGGTCATCTTTCAGCTGAGGTAGCTTAAAGATCTCCCTGATTTTGTCAGGGTGGATGTGAACAATCTTTCCTCTGACCAAGGTCCGATAGTCATAGAGGGCAGTTCCAGATATTCTCTGTTTGTCTGTTTGCCACAGATTAGTATAGAATTCCTGAACCATTGATGAGCGGATAATTTATACGCTTTTTGGCATTGTTTTTAGTATGTTTTTAGTATATTTTAGTTAGTTTTTATTATATTTTTATTAGTTTTTAGTTAAAATTCACTTTTCTGGACTTTACTATGAGTTTGTGTGTTTTTCTGTGATTTCAGGTATTTTCTGGCTGAAATTGAGGGTCCTGAGTAAAAATCTGATTCAGAGGCTGAAAAGGACTGCAGATGCTGTTGGATTCTGACCTCCCTGCACTCAAAGTGGATTTTCTGGAGCTATAGAAGCCCAATTGGCACGCTCTCAACGGCGTTGGAAAGTAGACATCCTGGGCTTTCCAGCAATATATAATAGTCCATACTTTGCCCGAGATTTGATG
>NC_029774.3:105895235-105895469 GCF_000817695.3 Arachis duranensis | reverse complement strand
GTTTTCTTGTTTGTTCTCTTTGTTTTGATCTAAAATTTTTAAGTTTAGTGTCTTTTTGTTGTTTTTCTCTTTCCTCATTAAAATTTAAAAATCAAAAAAATTATCCTTTCCTTATTTTACTCATAATTTTTGAAATTTTGCATTATTTTAGTCAAAGTTTTTCAAAATCATATCTTTTTTGTAGTCAAGTCAAAATTCTAATCTCAAAAATTGATCTTTTCAAATCTTTTTCAG
>NC_029774.3:105893944-105895192 GCF_000817695.3 Arachis duranensis | reverse complement strand
AAAAATCAAATCTTTTTCATAAAAATATTTTCAATCATATCTTTTTAATTGCTAATTCCAAAATCTTTTTAATTAATTAATTAATTTAGTTTTTAATTTGCTTTGATTTTATTTTCTTTTAGTTTTTGAAATTTTATTTTATTTTTCATTTATTTTATTTTGTTATTTTCGTCACTTTTAATTAAATAAAAAAAAATTTACTTTACTTGTGAATCCATATCATATTCCCTTTCTCCATCATGGACCTAAGTGAAATGGAGCAGTCCAGAAGGACTCTGGGGTCATATGCTAACCCCATTACAGCTGCATATGGGAGTAGCATCTGTATACCTCCCATCAAAGCAAGCAGCTTTGAGCTAAATCCTCAACTCATTATCATGGTGCAGCAAAATTGCCAGTATTCCAGTCTTTTTATCATAGTGCAGTAAAATTGCCAGTATTCTGGTCTTCCACAGGCAGAACCTACTGAGTTTCTGGCACAGTTCTTACAAATTGCTGACACAGTACGTGATAAAGAGGTGGATTAGGATGTCTACAGATTATTACTATTTCCATTTGCTGTAAAAGATCAAGCTAAGAGGTGGTTGAATAACCAACCTACAGCAAGCATAAAGACATGGAGACAGTTATCAGACAAATTCCTGAATCAATTTTACCTTCCAAAAAGGATGACACAGCTAAGGCTGGACATCCAAGGCTTTAAACAAGAGGATAATGAATCCCTTTATAATGCCTGGGAGAGGTACAGAGGTATGCTAAGAAAATGCCCCTCTGAAATGTTTTCAGAGTGGGTACAGTTGGACATCTTCTACTATGGGCTTACAGAAAAAGCTCAGATGTCTCTAGACCATTCAGCTGGTGGATCTATACATATGAGGAAGACGATTGAAGAGGCTCAAGAGCTGATATACGAGGAAGACGATTGAAGAGGCTCAAGAGCTCATAGATACAGTTGCTAGAAATCAACATTTATACTCAAGCAGTGAGTCCTCTATAAAAGAAGAAGCTATGGCAGTAACTACTGATCCTAACCCTCAAGAACAGATGGTTGAGCTTAATCAGCAATTACTCAAGATGAAAAAACAGTTAGCAGAATTTAAAGAGATGCTCCAAGAAACTAAAATTGCTAACAAGAATATGGAAGCACAATTGAATCAGACAAGACAGCAACTATCTAAACAGATAACAGAAGAATTCCAAGCTGTTAAATTAAGGAGTGGGAAGACATTGAATGTATCAAATCAAGGC
>NC_029774.3:105893261-105893887 GCF_000817695.3 Arachis duranensis | reverse complement strand
AAGCCAAACAAGGAACAATTGACAGAGGATAACCAAACCACTGTTCAGAATCCCTCTGAGGACAGTAAGAGCCTAGAGAGGATTACTTTTGGCGTTCAAACGCCAGAAAAGGGAGGAGAGCTGGCGTTAAACGCCCATTCCCTGCCCAATTCTGGCGTTCAAACGCCAGAGAAGGGAGAGAAGTTGGTGTTAAACGCCCAATCTTCACCCAATCCTGGCGTTCAGACGCTAAGGGATGATCAGACACCTGAGAGTGCTGACAGTAATCCCTTTAAAAAGGCTTCTTCAACCACTTCTGTAAGGAATAAACCTGCAGCAACTAAGGTTGAAGAATATAAAGCCAAGATGCCTTATCCTCAGAAACTCCGCCAAGCGGAACAGGATAAGCAATTTGCCCGCTTTGCAGACTATCTAAGGACTCTTGAAATAAAGATTCTGTTTGCAGAGGCACTCGAGCAAATACCTTCTTATGCTAAGTTCATGAAAGAGATCTTAAGTCATAAGAAAGATTGGAGGGAAACTGAAAAAGTATTTCTCACTGAAGAATGCAGTGCAGTCATTCTAAAAAGCTTACCAGAAAAGCTTCAAGATCCAGGAAGCTTTATGATACCATGCACATTAGAAGG
>NC_029774.3:105891688-105892079 GCF_000817695.3 Arachis duranensis | reverse complement strand
AATTGTCCTTGGGCACAAAATTTCAAGCAAGGGAATAGAGGTGGATAAGGCAAAGGTGGAGGTAATTGAAAAATTACCCCCACCTGCCAATGTTAAGGCAATCAGAAGCTTTCTGGGGCATGCAGGATTCTACAGAAGGTTTATAAAGGATTTTTCAAAAATTGCCAAACCTCTGAGTAATCTGCTAGCTGCTGACACTCCATTTATTTTTAATAATGAGTGTCTGCAGGCGTTTGAGACTCTGAAAGCTAAGCTGGTCACAGCACCAGTCATCTCTGCACCAGACTGGACATTACCATTTGAACTAATGTGTGATGCCAGTGACCATGCCATTGGTGCAGTACTGGGACAAAGGCATGGTAAGCTTCTGCACGTCATTTATTATGGCAGT
>NC_029774.3:105889882-105891589 GCF_000817695.3 Arachis duranensis | reverse complement strand
TGCCATTGACAAGTTTAGATCCTATTTAGTAGGATCAAAAGTGATTGTGTACACTGACCATGCTGCTCTTAAATATCTACTCACAAAGCAGGATTCAAAACCCAGGCTCATAAGATGGGTGTTGCTTCTGCAAGAGTTTGATATAGAAATAGGAGACAGAAAAGGGACAAAGAACCAGGTAGCTGATCACCTGTCCCGGATAGAACCAGTAGCAGGAGCATCCCTCCCTCCTACTGAGATCTCTGAAACCTTTCCGGATGAGCAATTGTTTGCTATTTAGGAAGCTCTGTGGTTTGCAGACATTGCAAACTATAAGACACAAGGTTCTCCTTCTGTAACCATGGAGAGGAAGCATGAAAAGCTTCTCTCACTGCAGAGTCAACCAAAGCCCCCACAGTCAAACTATAAGTTTGGTGTTGGGAGGCCACCACCAACTTCTAAGTTTGGTGTTGAACCCCCACATTCAAACTCTAAGTTTGGTGTTGGGAGGTTCCAACATTGCTCTGAGCATCCGTGAGGCTCCATGAGGGCCCACTGTCAAGCTACTGACATTAAAGAAGCGCTTGTTGGGAGGCAACCCAATGTTATATTTTATCTATTTTCCTTTGTTACTTTATGTTTTCTATAGGTTGATGATCATAAGAAGTCACAAAATCAATTGAAAAAGCAAAAACAGAAAGAAAAATAGAAAGAAAAACAGCACACCCTGGAGGAGAACTTGCTGGCGTTTAAATGCCATTGAGGCTAGCAGATGGGCGTTTAACGCCCAGTCTGGCACCATTCTGGGCGTTTAAAGGGGCACCAGACTGGCGTTAAACGCCAGGAATGGGCACCAAGCTGGTGTTAAACGCCAGAAATGGGCACCAGCCCAGTGTTTAACGCCAGAATTGGCATAAGGAGCATTTTTGCTCGCCACTTGGTGCAGGGATGAATTATCCTTGACACCTCAGGATCTGTGGACCCCACAGGATCCCCACTTACCCCACCACTCTCTCTCTTCTTTATTCTTTTGCTCGAGGACGAGCAAACCTTCTAAGTTTGGTGTGGTAAAAGCATTGCTTTTTGTTTTTCCATAACCATTTATGGCACCTAAGACCGGAGAAACCTCTAGAAAGAGGAAAGGAAGGCAAAAGCTTCCACCTCCGAGCCATGGGAGATGGAGAGATTCATCTCAAGGGATGCACTTTTCTCCACAAAGCTATTGAGAGCAAAACAATACCTCCCTAGGAGAATTGAGTTCCAACATGGGACAACTAAGGGTGAAGCACCAAGAACATTCCATCCTCCACCATGAAATTAAAGAAGATCATAGAATCATGAGAGAGGAGCAACAAAGGCAAGGAAGAGACATTGAGGAGCTCAAGCACTCCATAAGATCTTCAAGAGGAAGAACAAGCCGCCATCACTAAGGTGGACTCGTTCTTTAATCTCCTTGTTCTTTATTTTCTATTTTTCGAATTTTTATGCTTATGTTTATCTATGTTTGTGTCTTATTACATGATTATTAGTATCTTAGTGTCTATGCCTTAAAGCTATGAATGTCCTATGAATCCATCACCTCTCTTAAATGAAAAATGCTTTAATCACAAAAGAACAAGAAGTACAGGATTTTGAATTCATCTTTGAAACTAGTTGAATTAGTTTGATGTGGTGACAATACATTTTGTTTTCTGAATGAATGCTTGAACAGTGCATATGTCTTTTGAA
>NC_029774.3:105885706-105888198 GCF_000817695.3 Arachis duranensis | reverse complement strand
GACAGGGTGCGTTGAACATTTCCACTGAGAGGATGGGAGGTAGCCACTGACAACGGTGAAACCCTTGCATACAGCTTGCTATGGAAGGAGCCTTGCGTGCTTGAAGAAGAAGACAGTAGGAAAGCAGATATTCAGAAGATGGAGCATCTCCAAAATCTCAACCTGTTCCCCATTACTGCAAAACAAGTACTTACTTCATGTTCTTTTACTTTTCACAATCAACCCTGATAATTATTGATATCCTGACTAAGATTTACAAGATAACCATAGCTTGCTTCAAGCCGACAATCTCCGTGGGATCGACCCTTACTCACGTAAGGTATTACTTGGACGACCCAGTGCACTTGCTGGTTAGTTGTGCGGAATTGCAAAAGTGTGATTGCAATTTCGTGCACCAACCATGTTTCTTTCCACCTTTGTTTCAAGATTAGCTAGGATTTCCCAGCTCATGTTTTGAATTTGCTCTTGGATCTCCGGATATTCATCTTCTTTCAGATCGAATTTGACTTTCGGGATCACGGACCTTAGACCCATTATTTTGTAGTAATGGTCTGAATGTTCTTTGGTTAAGAACTTCCCTTGATTTCAAAGTGGTTTTTGGAATACTCTCTTTCTTGCCTCTTGGAGTGGGTTGTTTTCCTTTAGGAGCCATGATCTTAGTGGGTATGGTTTAGTGATCACGGATAAATACACCAAACTTAGAGGTTTGCTTGTCCTCAAGCAAAAGAAAAGAAAGGAGAGGGATAGAAGGAGAGCTAGTTTACGAATTATGAAGGAGAGGAGAGATGCCGAATGTGGATTTAAAGGGAGGGGTGGGTTTTCGAAAATTTTGAAGAAAGATAAGATAGAAGATATGATTTGTAAAAGATAAGTATGATAAGAAAAAGATATAATTGAAAATTGAAAAGATATAGAAGATATTTGAAAAAGATAAATCTGAATTTTAGAAAAGAGGTTTGGGATTAATTTGAAAAGATAATTGAGTTTTGAAAAAGATTTGAGAAGAAGTTAGAGAGGATTCAAAAAGGATTTGTGTTTATGAATTAAGATACATTTGATATCTTTTGAAAAAGGGATTTTAGAAATTAGGATTAAAATTTTTGGAATTGAAGGATGAGACTTTGTAACATGTTTATGCAAGAAATCATGAATTGGAACATAAAAATTTGGAAAAAATGTGAATTGAAAACGAATTTACCTCCTCCCCACAATCCTGGCGTTAAACGCCCAAACGCTGCATATTTTGGGCGTTTAACGCCCATTTGCAGCTTCTCCTGGGCGTTCAACACCCAACTGTTGCTTCTAGCTAGCGTTGAATGCCAGGAACTCCTTTGTCACTAGGCATTTTTCTAAACGCCCAGGACGTTGTAAATATGGCGTTAAACGCCCAGAAGGTGCTTCTTTCTGGCATTTAATGCCCAGTAGATGCTTCTTTCTGGCGTTTAACGCCTAGATGGCTATCCTTACTGGCGTTGAATGCCCAGTAGATGCTTCTTTTGGGCATTCAACGCTCAAAACAGCTCGTACTGGCTTTTTCGCACCAGTGAGCTTCCTTTTTGCTGTTTTATCCTGCGAATCCTTCTGTAACTTTGTGAACTCAAGCAATTGCTATTTTACCTTGAAGATAATTGACATAAACCAGTAAAAATCAATTAATTAACAAATAAGCTTTGTAAATGGCTGGGTTGCCTCCTAGCAAGCGCTTCTTTATTGTCTTTAGCTGGACTATTACTGAGCTTTAATCAAGTCTCAGTTTTGAGCATTCTTGCTCAAAATTGCTTTCAAGATAATGTTTGAATCTCTGTCCATTAACAATGAACTTTTTGTTAAAATCATTATCCTGAAGCTCCACGTATCCATATGGTGACACACTTGTAATCACATATGGACCTCTCCACCGAGATTTCAATTTCCCGGGAAATAATCTGAGCCTAGAATTAAATAGCAGAACTTTCTGCCCTGGCTCAAAGACTCTGGATGACAGTTTCTTATCATGCCATCTTTGTAAATTTTTGCATTTTCGAAAGCATTGAGTCTGAATTCCTCTAGCTCATTTAACTGGAGCAATCGTTTTTCTCCAGCTAACTTGGCATCAAGGTTTAGGAATCTAGTTGCCCAATAGGCCTTATGTTCCAGTTCCACTGGCAAGTGACAGGCTTTTCCATACACCAGCTGGTATGGAGAAGTTCCTATAGGTGTCTTGAATGCTGTTCTGTATGCCCACAGAGCATCATCCAAGCTTCTTGCCAAATCCCTTCTACGGTTAATCACAGTCCGTTCCAGGATTCTTTTAAGTTCTCTATTAGAGACTTCAACTTGCCCATTTGTCTGTGGATGATATGGAGTAGCTACCCTGTGGCTAACTCCATATCGAACCAAAGCAGAGTAAAGCTGTTTATTGCAGAAATGAGTGCCCCCATCACTAATTAGTACTCTAGGGATACCAAATCTGCTGAAGATGTGTTTCTGGAGGAATTTCAGCACTGTCTTAT
>NC_029774.3:105884534-105885559 GCF_000817695.3 Arachis duranensis | reverse complement strand
TTGAGTATGATGGTGGGAAAGGTCCCATGAAGTCAATACCCCATACATCAAACAACTCAATTTCTAAGATCCCTTGTTGAGGCATGGCATAACTGTGAGGCAGATTGCCAGATCTTTGGCAACTGTCACAATTAAGTACAAACACTCGCGACTCTTTATAGAGAGTAGGCCAGTATAAGCCACATTGGAGGACTCTTGTGGCTGTTCGCTCACTTCCAAAATGTCCTCCATACTGTGATCCATGGCAGTGCCAGAGGATCTTCTGTGCTTCTTCTTTAGGCACACATCTACGGATTACTCCGTCTGCACATCTCTTGAAGAGATATGGTTCATCCCAAAGATAGTATTTTGCATCCATGATCAATTTCTTTGATTGCTGCCTACTGTACTCTTTGGGTATGAATTTCACTGCCTTATAGTTTGCAATGTCTGCGAACCATGGCACTTCCTGGATGGCAAAGAGGTGCTCATCCGAAAAGTTTTCAGAGAACTCAGTAAGAGGGAGTGACGCCCCTTCTACTGGTTCTATTCGGGACAGGTGATCTGCTACTTGATTCTCTGTCCCTTTTATGTCTCTTATTTCTATATTAAACTCCTGCAGAAGCAACACCCATCTGATGAGTCTGGGTTTTGAATCCTGCTTTGTGAGTAGATACTTAAGAGCAGCATGGTCAGTGTACACAATCACTTTTGATCCTACTAAATAGGATCTGAACTTGTCAATGGCATAAACCACTGCAAGCAATTCCTTTTCTGTGGTTGTGTAGTTCTTCTGTGCATCATTTAAAACATGACTGGCATAATAAATGACGTACAGAAGCTTGTCATGCCTCTGTCCCAACACTGTACCAATGGTATGATCACTGGCATCACACATTAATTCAAATGGTAATGTCTAGTCTGGTGCAGAGATGACTGGTGCTATGACCAGCTTAGCTTTCAGAGTCTCAAATGCCTGCAAACACTCCTTATAAAAGATAAATGGCATGTCAGCAGCTAGCAGATTACTCAGATGTTTGGCGATT
>NC_029774.3:105882881-105884303 GCF_000817695.3 Arachis duranensis | reverse complement strand
AGGTTAGTCTCTTGGCACCTCTTTAGAACAAGTGCTAGATGGTCAAGACAGGAGCTGAATGAGTCTCCAAACACTGAAAAGTCATCCATGAAGACTTCCAGAAATTTTTCTACCATATCAGAGAAAACAGAGAGCTTGCACCTTTGAAAGGTTGCAGGTGCATTGCACAGACCAAATGGCATCCTTCTGTATGCAAATACTCCAGATGGACATGTGAACGCTATTTTCTCTTGATCCTGGGGATCTACTGCAATTTGATTATAACCTGAATATCCATCCAGGAAGCAGTAGTATTTATGACCTGCTAGTCTTTCTTGCATCTGGTCTATGAATGGTAAAGGAAAATGATCCTTTTTGGTAGCTGTATTGAGCCTTCTGTAATCAATACACATACGCCACCCTGTAACTGTTCTTGTAGGAACCAGTTCATTTTTTTCATTATGAACCACTGTCATGCCACCCTTCTTAGGGCCGACTTGGACAGGGCTTACCTAGGGGCTATCAGAAATAGGATAAATAATCCCAGCCTCTAGTAATTTAGTGACCTCCTTCTGCGCCACTTCCTTCATGGTTGGATTTAGCCGCCTTTGTGATTGAACCACTGGTTTAGCGTCACCCTCCAATAGGATCTTGTGCATGCATCTGGCTGGGCTAATGCCAGATCTTGTGCATGCGTCTGGCTGGGCTAATACCCTTAAGATCACTGATGGACCACCTAAGAGCTGTCTTGTGTGTTCTTAGCACTTGAATTAGTGCTTCCTCTTCCTATGGCTCTAATGTAGAACTTATGATTACAGGAAAGGTATCACCTTCTCCTAGAAATGCATATTTCAGGGATGGTGGTAATGGTTTGAGCTCGGGTTTGGGAGGTTTCTCCTCTTCCTGAGGGATTTTCAGAGGTTCTATTCAGGCTAAGAATCTTTAAGGATATCCTCTAGCTCTGATTCGAGACTCTCAGTCATATTGACCTCTTTTACCAGAGAGTCAATAATATCAATGCTCATGCAGTCATTTTGGGTGTCTGGATGTTGTATAGCTTTGACAACATTCAACTTAAACTCGTCCTCATTGACTCTCAGGGTCACTTCCCCTTTTTGGACGTCAATGAGGGTTCGTCCAGTTGCTAGGAAAGGTCTTCCAAGAATGAGAGTTGCACTCCTGTGCTCTTCCATTTCTAGTACCACAAAGTCAGTGGGAAAGGCAAATAGCCCAACCTTGACAATCATGTCTTCAATCACGCCTGATGGGTATTTAATGGAGCCATCAGCAAGTTGGAGACATATCCGGGTTGGTTTGACTTCTTCAGTCAAACCAAGCTTTCTGATAGTAGATGCAGGTATTAAGTTGATGCTTACCCCAAGATCACATAAAGCTTGCTTGGTACAAGTACCCTCTAATGTGCATGGTATCGTAAAGCTTCCG